>NC_045602.1:113950222-114262835 GCF_009762305.2 Zalophus californianus
GAGGGCAGGTCCTCCAAAGAGGCAGCTTTCTCAGCTCCCATTGCTGCCAGTTAGGGCACGGGCCAGGGGCTGTCAGATTCTCCCATTCTTCAAGAGAAGCAGAAGACCTGTTTTTTTTTTTTTTTTAAAATGTGAAATTGGTGGGGTTTTTTTTTTTTTTTGAGAAGATTTTAAACATTCAGAGAATAATATGAGAAACAATCAGGATTTACAGCTGTTAACATAGTCTCTTATTTTCTTCAAGCCTCATTTCCCATTTTTTTTGTTTTGTTTTGTTTTATTTAAGTGTACTTAACTCCCAATGTGGGGCTCTAACTCACAACCCCTGAGATCAAGAGTTGCTCACTCCACCAACTGAGCCAGCCCAGTGCCCTGTTTTTTTTTTAAGATAAATGATAAAGTATTACAGATGAAATTGAAATATCCTTCCCAGTTTTAATCCCATTCTCTACCTCTCACCCTGCCCAATTTGGGCAGCTGCTATCATAAGTTGTTGTATATCTTTCTATCCCATTTTTTACTACTTACATATAAATAAATGCAACTCCATGAGCACCATATTGTCTTATAAATTTTTAATCATAATTATCACTCTGCACTTGCTCTTTCACTCAACTTGTTTATTTATCCATGTAAATATATATAAGTCTAATTCGGGGTTGGCAGACTTTTTCTGTAAAAGATCAGGCAGTAAATATTTTAGGTTTTGTGAGCCAGCCTGTCTCTGTTACAGCTACTCAACCCTGCTATTTTATAGCTAATGCAGCCGTACATAATACGTAAACAAGGGGGTATGGCTGTGTTCCAATAAAATTTTATTTACAAAAAAACAGGTTGTGGGCTAGATTTGGCCCATGGGCTATAGTTGGCTGACCCCTGCTCTAATGGATTCCTTTTACCTACTGAATAGTATGGTGTCTATATGATTACACCATATGTTATATTTTCAGTTCCCCTGAAAATAGATGTTTAGGTTGTTTCCCATTTTTCTGTTTTAACATGCTGCAGGAAGCATCCCTGTCCATGTCTCCTTGTGTACATGTGCAAAGGTTTTTCACTAGGACATACACATACATAGAAGTGAAATTGCTGAGGCTTTTTTTTTTTTTTAACAAATAACATGGTCCAAATAAAATGCTTCAGGTAGAATGTGACCAGTTTGTGACCTCTGTCCTAGAATCTTTATAGGAAGCCCATAGTGAGAATCCAATCCACACCTAGTTCTAGAATTTGAGGTAAGACTCCGTGACAGCTAGCAAAGGTGAGGGTGCATTAATCCAGATAGAAGAGCTGGAGAAGGATCTGGAGGAGTGTCATTGCCATGAGAAATGTGTAACTGACTTCCTCAGTGGACAAAAGAAGTGAAGTTGGGGGAGAAACTCAGTTTTTCATGTGTAGTGGCCGTTCAAACTGTGGTTGTTAATGTTAGAATGACAAGTTCTAACAGAAAAGGTATTCAGGATGAAGGTGACGAGCTGCTGACCTGTGGTTGCTTCTTTCCTGGCAATGCTGTGAGTTCCTTTAAAGATTTATCACTGTAATTAGACCGGCTAGAAGGAGAGTAAGGAAGGTAATAAAGAAAGAGTGTCAGGGCATCCTTCCAAGAAAACCCTCTCCTTTGAGGAGGACCCAGAGCAAGTTTTTAAGCCCTGGTGGCAGGAAATTAAATTAGCCCATCTTCCTGAAGTACTACGTCAATAATAGATGACTAGTTCAGTCGAGCTCAGTGGGTTCTGAAAAGAAATGGTGTTCTGTGTTCTGAGTTGAGATTTAATTAAGGGGACGCAGGCTTTGGGAATTCCTTCTTTTTAAAACATTTTAAACATGATTGTAGGTCATTATCATTCCTTTGTTTTTATTGTTTTGGAGCGCTCAAAAAATAGACGGTGCTCTAACACAAGCAGCTGAACATCAAGGTCACCCTGCTGCAGGCTTTTTAAAAAAAAAAAAAGCTTGGGGCCACATTGTTTTGATAGGTAAAAGCTGGACGGCTCTGCCTCTTCAGGGATATGCAATGCAGAACAATTGGTCTCTCCACTGACACATTCTCCACTTAACCCCCCACGTTGTTGTTGTTTTTAAGTTTTATTTAAGTAATCACCCAATGTGGGGCTCGAACTCATGACCCTGAGATCCAGAGCGTAGCAGGCTTCCCTGGCTGAGCCAGCCAGGCGCCTCCCCACCCCCACCCCTTACGTTTCTTACTTGAGTCTAGGACCTTGTGTAAACCATCCCATGAGCTGCAGCAGAGGCCTCCCCACAGGAGGCTCAGGGGGCGGGGGTTTGAGCTTGGCACCTGGACAGCTTTTGCAGGTCTCTACCGACATGGAGGTAGAGACACTCACGGGTAACGCTGCAGTGGTAGCTTGGGGGCCATTGCCTTGGAAGAGAAAGGGAGACGTGGTAAGCAGACTGGCCATTCTAACATCTAGTTCTTTCTTCTCATTAGGCAAAACTGTAGTAGCATATAGAAGGTGGGGAATGAGGGAGGGACTGTCTTTTACATGGTTTTCCTTAAATGGCTTGAGCTTCACTTTTTTTTTTGTTTTTAAGATTTTATTTATTTATTTGAGAGAGAGAGAGAGTGAACGAGCACAACAAGTAGGGGGAGCAGTAGAGGGAGAGGCAGAAGCAGGCTGAGCAGAGAGCCTGATGCGGGGCTCGATCCCAGGACCCTGGGATCATGACCTGAGTTGAAGGCAGAAGCTTCACCGACTGAGCCACCCAGGTACCCCTTGAGCTTCACTACTAATTGAACATTGATTAGTTTAATCTGATTTTGTTTTTTAGGGTGATGACTACAAACTGAACAAGAGAATAAAAGTTAGGGCTCACCAGTAATCTCTGGAATGACCCTTTGACGAGGGTTTGTTTTTTTTTTTGTAAATGCATTATTTGTTCTTAGTATTTATTTATTTATTTATTTTTTAAAGATTTTATTTATTTGACAGAGAGAGACACAGCGAGAGAGGGAACACAAGCAGGGGGAGTGGGAGAGGGAGAAGCAGGCTTCCCGCGGAGCAGGGAGCCCGATGCGGGGCTCGATCCCAGGACCCTGGGATCACGACCCAAGCCGAAGGCAGACGCTTAACGACTGAGCCACCCAGGCGCCCCTTGACGAGGGTTTTGGATGAATCTGTATCAGTTTATTTTAATCCAGCTTTATGTTAGTTCTTAACGTACTTCCACCTTTGTAAGTACCCCTTAGTCTCACAATCATCCATAAAGAAGGAGAATTCTCCCTGTTTTACCAATTTTATAGAAAATGGGTTAGAGGTCTTCTAGCTCTTCATTCTACGCATTGTTTTATTACATGTAACGACTAGAAAGTATAAAAAATAACTTTTCATGTTTCCATGTACTTAACAGCAGCAGAATTTTTTATAAAAGCTTAATGGGAGAACATATTGACTCTGTATTTATTAACGTCCAGTACATAAGCCATAGACTGGCCCGTCACTGCCTCACGTTCTCCCGCTTCTTTGTTGGCAGGGAATAGGTCACCCTCACAACTAAAAAGAAATTGTTAGCACTGTCCTAAGTGTCTATTAAAATTACAAATGCATATATCCAGTGCGCCAGCAGTACGTTTTTAGAAATTTATCTTACAGATACACTTTCCCACACGTGAAAGGATGTGGGCCTAGTTTTTTCACAGTAAAATATCAGAAACAGCTTAAGTGCTAGGATTGTGGTTAAATAAATTATGATGCTTCCATGCAGTGGGATATTTTGCTGCTGTCATAAAGAATAAGGCAGCTGTATATTTATTGAGGGAACAAATGCCAAGATATGTGGTTTAGTGAGGAAAAGCAAGGTGCAGGACACTGTGTTATTACTGTGTATAACATTCTACGCTTGTGTTAAAAAAGAGGGGTAAGTATGTATTATTACATATTTGCTTGCTATGCATAAACTAGCTCAGGAAGATTAAAAATCTAATAATACTTGCCTTGTGGGGGGGGACCTGGGCAGCTGGAGAACATGTGAGGGAGAGGGACCTGTCACTGAAGAGGTCACTGAATCAAGAAGCAGGAGAATCACCTACTTAAAAGAAAAGCCAAAACCACCCCACACGGAGGTTTTTAGGAATTTGGGGTCCTCATATGTACTTCTTCACTCTGATCTGCTTGCTTGCTACCCCTTCCCAAAGAACCCATTTAATCATCCTTTCTTCTGCTCCCTGAGTTTTCTGGCACCAAATGAAGTTCTCTTTTTTGTTTTTACTGAAAAAAAATTTTTTTTTAAGATTTATTTGTTTATTTTAGAGGTGGGGAGGGGCAGAGGGAGAGGAGAGAGAGTCTCAAGCAGACTCCGTGCTGAGCACGGAGCTCCACGCGAGGCTTGATCTCACGACCCTGAGACCACAACCTGAACTGAAACCAAGAGTCAGACACTTAACCTACTACACCACCCAGGCGTTCCTACTTAAAAAAAATATTTTAACACCTATTTTTTTATTTGCATTCAAATTGTATTCCATTTATTGGTTGAATAAGTGCTTTCTATGTAACGTATTACACCACATCATTTATTTGCATACATTTTGCATAAGCCATAGTTTATGATTTTAGAATGGAAGAGTATTATTGGCACAAGATAGGAAATTCAAACAGTACAAACGAGCATGAAGTGAAGTTTTTTCTCTCTCTCTTGACCTGAGAGTCCTCTGGGCCCACAGTTCCCCTGCTGAGGCTGCCACCGTTACCACTTTGATATGCATACTTCTAAGAATATTGTTTTGCATATCAAACATAAACACGAGTGCATAGACCCACCTGCTTACACACCGTGTTCACTGTACTCATCTACTTTTTTCACTTAGCACTGCGTCTTAGTACACGCTTACATTTAGATTAGCACGTTCTTTTCAGTAACTGCCCAGGATTCTGCTGTATATGTGTTATTACATATATACTTGATTTATTCAATCAGCCTCCTCAGTCTGTTGCTACCACAAATGATGCCACAACGGAATATCCTTGTATCTGTGGGGTAAGTTCTTAGAAATAACAACTGCTACGTCAAAAGGTATTGATAGTTTCAAATTGCTCTCTGCAGAGGTTTTAGTAGTTCAACAGGACAGAAGATTATCCGGGCTTTTTAAAGGTTTCTAGCTGCCGCAACCTGGAGTATAAGATAGAGTATCAGTTAAAGGGAAGACAGGTCCGTCCACACTACCGGGGACTAAAGGCTGTACTGTCCCCACTGAAGCTCGTTAAGACCCTGTGAAGAGGTACAGCGTGCACTACAGGGATTTAATGTAGCCGTCAGAAGGTCGGACAGACGAAGGTGACATGGGTGTGTCGGGTGCTGTTGAGCAGCCTTCAGTGACAACTGTGCTGTCCTTACTTACTTTTGCTTTTTTTCTAGGACCTTAGCATCCTGAGACATTTTGGATTCACAGCGCTCAAGGTTGACCCGGTCAGAGTTCATCATGTCAAAGTTAAAAAGCTCGGAGTCAGTCAGGGTGGTGGTTCGCTGTCGGCCCATGAATGGCAAGGAAAAGGCTGCTTCATATGATAAGGTGGTGGATGTGGATGTGAAGCTGGGGCAGGTGTCAGTGAAGAACCCCAAAGGAGTGGCCAATGAAATGCCCAAGACCTTCACCTTTGATGCAGTCTATGACTGGAATGCCAAGCAGTTTGAACTCTACGATGAGACATTCCGACCGCTCGTGGACTCCGTCTTGCAGGGTTTCAATGGGACGATTTTTGCCTATGGACAAACCGGGACTGGGAAAACCTACACGATGGAAGGAGTCCGTGGTGATCCTGAGAAAAGAGGGGTCATCCCTAACTCATTTGACCACATCTTCACCCATATCTCTCGGTCCCAGAATCAACAGTACCTGGTCAGGGCTTCTTACTTGGAGATCTACCAGGAGGAGATCCGAGATCTGCTCTCAAAGGATCAGACCAAAAGGCTAGAGCTCAAAGAGAGGCCTGACACTGGCGTGTACGTGAAAGACCTGTCTTCCTTTGTCACCAAGAGCGTGAAGGAAATAGAGCACGTGATGAACGTGGGGAACCAGAACCGCTCTGTCGGTGCTACCAACATGAACGAGCACAGTTCGCGCTCTCATGCGATTTTTGTAATCACCATTGAGTGCAGTGAGGTGGGCCTTGATGGAGAAAACCATATCCGTGTAGGGAAATTGAACCTGGTGGATCTTGCTGGCAGCGAACGGCAAGCCAAGACCGGTGCACAAGGAGAAAGACTGAAGGAGGCCACCAAGATCAACCTGTCCCTTTCAGCCTTAGGTAACGTCATCTCTGCCCTGGTGGACGGCAAAAGCACTCACATTCCATATCGGGACTCAAAGCTGACCAGGCTCCTCCAAGATTCTCTGGGTGGCAATGCTAAAACTGTGATGGTAGCCAACGTGGGCCCTGCCTCGTACAATGTAGAAGAGACTCTGACCACTCTGAGATATGCCAACCGTGCCAAAAACATTAAGAACAAGCCAAGGGTCAATGAGGACCCTAAAGATGCCCTCCTTCGAGAATTCCAGGAAGAGATTGCCCGGCTCAAGGCCCAGCTGGAAAAACGATCCATTGGCAGGAGGAAGAGGCGAGAGAAGCGGAGGGAAGGTGGCGGCAGTGGTGGGGGCGGGGAGGAGGAGGAGGAGGAGGGAGAAGAGGGTGAGGAGGAAGGGGATGATAAGGATGATTACTGGCGGGAACAGCAAGAAAAACTGGAGATTGAGAAGCGGGCCATTGTAGAGGACCACAGCTTGGTTGCAGAGGAGAAGATGAGGTTGCTGAAGGAGAAGGAGAAGAAGATGGAGGACCTGCGGCGGGAGAAGGACGCCGCCGAGATGCTGGGCGCCAAAATCAAGGTACCACGGCCTTCCTCGGGCCTTTGTTCTCTCAGTGCTTTCCATTTTATCCAAAAAATGACAATGATGGATGATGTCCCTTTCAGTTTTACATTCCCAACAGCCCCATGGGATCCAGTGTCCAGGAAACATTTGTTGAACTGAAATTAAAACCATTTCTTCAAGTTTATATTGAACTCCTAGGAAGAATAATTATTACATGTGTGCACGGTATGAAAAGCAGCAATAAAATGGACACCCACGGGCCCCACGGCCAGTGTGAGAAATAGAACGTAATCCATATCTTTACAAGCTTTGTGTCCCCCTCCCCCAGAGCTAGCCCTTGTTTTGAATTTGGTGTTTATTGTTTCCTGACTTTGCTTTACGGTTTTCTCATATACGTATATACCTCTAAAAAAAAAGATAGCTCCACATAATTTTGTACCTTTGTATAAATGGAATCCCACTGCTGCAGTTTGCTTTTACTTGCCCAGCCTTATGTAATGAGATTTGCCTAGGTTGATGCTTGCAGCTGTGATTCATTCTTTATTACTGCTCTGAGAAGTGAGTGGCATTCCATCCTCCGGATAGTGGGTTGTTTCCATTTTTTGCTACGTACGTTTTTGTACTTGGCTCCAGGAGAACATGGATGAGCAAGAATTTCTTACCTGGCGCCATCAGGTCCTCGGGTATGTGCAGCCCCAATTTTACTAGATAATCACAAGTTGTTTTCGGAGGTGGCCATATGAAGTGAAGCTTCTACCAGCACATATGAACTCTGGTTGCTCCTCGTTCTTACCAGCACTTAGGACTATCCGCTTTAATTTTCATATGCCTGATGTATATAAAGTGGTATCTCATTGTGGGTTTTGTTTGTTTGTTTGTCTGTTTGTTTTCAAGTAGGCTCCATGCCTAGCGTGGAGCCCAACTCGGGGCTTGAACTCATGACCCTGAGAACAAGACCTGCGCTGAGATCAAGAGTCGGACGCTTACCCAACTGAGCCACCCAGGCGCCCCTCATTGTGGTTTTAATATGCAGTGCCCCAACCATACAAGATACAGAACAGTTCCATTGCCCACAAATACTCCCTTGTAGTCAGCCTCCTCCCTCAGCCTCCAACCCCTGTGAGTCAGTGGCTGACTAGCATTCTAGAGCATGGAGACTCCTGTGTATTTTCTTTCTGGTGCCAGTGTACTATTCCATCAGGTGCCTGGACTCTGGGCTGCCATAGGCCTTTACTGGCAGAGGAGAGGACAGAGCTAGTCCTGGCAATCTGGGGATGACCGCTGCCTGCCCACCAGCCAGAACGGCTCTGAGGTGTTGGGTTCTTTCTTAGTGAATTTATGAAAACTGATTTCGACGCTCAAACGTATCCTTGTTTATTAATTTAGAAATGACCAGTGATCTCTTTCTCGCCTCCACTTTCCCCACTGTATGAAGCTGTGCTTTATCTGTGGCTTCATGGCCGCCCTTTCACAGAGCTGGGTTCTATTTTACTTCAGAGGCAGGGGTCCGTTCCAGAGCTTTCAAGACCTGATGTGCAAATGGAGTCCTATACAACACAGTTAGGAGGTCACTTTGTTTCAGGGAGGAGCTTACTCTGGGATTCCTGAACGTCAGACGCCACTTCACCCCTCCACATTCCTGCACTTAAAGTGTAATGGAGTGTGCCCCTGTTTGATGAGCATGCTGGTTTTTAGGATCACATCTATTATTCAAGCCCAGGAACACCTAGACTCTCTAAACAACCTGGGTTATTTGGGCAACTCTCAGAGGTCAGGTGTGGCAAGACTCAATATTACCTCAAGGTCACTGAATCTCTTAGATGTTTTGTTTATGGGAGAATGATATTACTTCTGTCTCTCGAAATCTCTGGGTGCTGTAAAATCATAGGACAAAAATATTTTACAACTGGAAAGAGTGTGTGTGTGGGGGTGGGGTGGGGGCTGGTTAGTAATCCAGTCCAACCACTTCATTTTGAGAGAAGAGGAAATGGGCCCAAGGGCTCACTGAAAGATGGCAACAGGGCTACTATTCATGTTCATAAGTTTCTCAAAAGCAAGGTCGTGGAGTTTTTGGATTCTGTGCTTTTCAGGTGCAAATCATTCCCATGGCTTTAGCCACCATCTAAATGCTCAAGGTGTCCCATCTATTATAGCCAGCCCAGAGCTGTCTCCTAACATTCAAGCCTGATAGTCTCTGCCTACTGGACATTTCCAGAGATGGCCATGGCCACCCAGAACGTGTTCCTGCCTTCCTTTTCTTTTCTTTCTTTCTTTCTTTTCCTGCCTTCCTCTTTGCAGTCAAGCCAGACCCCTAGGAGTTATCCCTGCTAGCTATGCCTCCCTCTCACTTACCGCCCAGTCAGTCCCAAGGCCTCTGAATCCTGCGCCATTGGACTGGATCTCTTGGACCCATCCACTTTGCTGTCTCCCGCCATTACTGCCCTAGCGCAGGCCTGAATCCTCAAAACAGCCTCTTGGCTGGTCTCCTTCTGCCTGGCCTTCCCTTTTCCAGTCATCCTTCCTATGGTGGGTGAAGAATGTTTCTAAAGCACAAATCTGACTGTGTACCCTTATGCTCAAAGAACAGTCAGTACGATTCCTGCGGTTCTCAGATCAACTTTAGTTTCCCCTTAACAGGGCTTTGATGTTTTTGAACTGACCCCTGATTGCTTTGCCAACTTCATGTAGCACCACTTCCTATCCTACCCTCTCACACACAATGTTTTTTTCTTTTAAGATTTTATTTATTTATTAGAGAGGGAGGGCTTGTGTGAGCAGGGGGAGGGGCAGAGGGAGAAGGAGAGAGAGAATCTCAAGTAGACTGCACACTCAGCGCTGAGCCTGATGTGGGGCTCAATCTCACGACCCTGAGATCATGACCTGAGCCGACATCATGAGTTGAATGCTTACCCGACTGAGCCACCCAGGCACCACTGCATTTTTTTTTTTCTTAGCTAATTCCTATTTTTACTTCAGCACTCTTGAGACAGGAAGCTTTCCTTGATTCCCTCCAAAAGCCTGAATCCTCTCCCCTCCCGTATGCCTCTCCCATTATTCATTATTTCTCTGTCTTTTCCTTATGATGGTGTCTGACTCTGTAGCATAAGAGCCTGCTTATTTGTCTGTGGTCCACAGTGGAGTCTTCAGCTGTGTGATTCATATTCAGTTGCATTCCTAGTACCTAGCACGTGGGAGGTACTCAGTATGTTTTAAGTAAGGTCAATACTTTGTACATACAAACAAAAAAAAAATTTTTTTTTTTAAGAAAGCTGAAATTCCTATATGGCTGGGGAAGCTGTGTCTTCAGTGTTTCTAAGGTAAAGCCCCAGTGGAGCCACCTCAGTCCCAGCCTGGTGATGGTAAGGACGCTGCTGTGCACAATCTGTTTTCCCCCAGAGTTCACTCCTTTGGCTCAGTCCTAAGCTCATTATGTTTTACAGGCTGCCCTATGAGGAGGTATGTTCTGAGGGAGATCATTCACGAGATGGATTCTACTTTTTTCTCACTCAGGCCATGGAGAGTAAGCTGCTTGTTGGAGGAAAAAATATAGTAGATCATACAAATGAACAACAGAAAATCCTGGAGCAGAAACGGCAGGAAATTGCAGAGCAGGTAACTTTTCATTCCCTTTTGAGGAGAAGAGGGTGGGATAAGGTGCACCAATGCTACAGAGCAAATATCTCTTGTATTAGATTCTTCAGAGGGAATGAAAACAGGGTGTTCAGCCCCTTCCTAGTGGGAGACTTTGGTCTGGAGCACCCAGCTCTGTATTCTTGTACAGACATTGTCTCTGATGAACTGTGTGATGAATTATGCGATGAATTATGTGATGTTGCTCAGAAACGTCGAGAAAGAGAAATCCAGCAACAGATGGAAAGCAGAGACGAGGAGACCTTGGAACTTAAAGAGACGTACAGCTCATTGCAGCAAGAGGTGGACATCAAGACCAAAAAACTCAAGAAGGTATAAAGGAATGAGGCCAGGCAGAGGTGTCTTGAGACTTGGGGGAAGGGAAGAACTCTGTTGTTTGGAGGGCTCCCCTCCTCACCTGCCTTTCCCCTCGGTTCCAGCTCTTCTCCAAGCTTCAGGCGGTGAAGGCAGAGATCCATGACCTCCAAGAAGAGCACATCAAGGAGCGTCAGGAGCTGGAACAGACTCAGAACGAGCTCACAAGGGAGCTGAAACTGAAGTAAGTTCTGGACCTTTCATGGCACCCCCAGCCACTTGCCAGGTGGTGGTTTGTTGAGTAAGAAATAGGTCTCTAAAGACAGGGCCCCTGCCTACTCCCCACCTTGTCTGTTTTTTGTTTATTCTTGAGAAAGTCACTTTCTGTCTCTGGGTCCCATCTGTTAGGTGAATGACTTCACCAGATGATCTCCAAATTTCCTTCCACCCTACTTGCTTGAAGTTTTTAAAGGCTCCAGCCTCTATTGATAAGAGGGAATCTATTATTAACTAGAATTTTCTGAAAGGTATAATGAACATCCAAATGCCCACCACCCAGATTCATTGATAAACAACCTTTTGTCATTTATCTTTCATAGAAATATTCTAAAATCTCATGTAATTTTTTTTTTTAAAGATTTTATTTATTTATTTGACACAGAGATAGAGAGCATAAGTAGGCAGAGTGGCAGGCAGAGGGAGAGGGACAAGCAGACTCCCCGCTGAGCAGGGAACCTGATGCGGGGCTCGATCCCAGGACCCTGGGATCACAACCTGAGCCGAAGGCAGACGTTTAACTGACTGAGCCACCCAGGCACCCCTAAAATCTCATGTAATGTTAACCTCATGTTATCTCATTCCTGCATACTCACATACATGATCCTAATGCTGTTTTAAAACATGCCTTACTGAGGTATAATTTACATACCATACAATTCACCTATTTATTTTTACTTATTTATTTATTTTTTTATTTTTTAAAAGATTTTATTCATCCATTTCAGACAGACAGAGTCAGCGAGAGAGGGAACACAAGCAGGGGGAGTGGGAGAGGGAGAAGCAGGCTTCCCGCCAAGCAGGGAGCCTGATGCGGGGCTCGATCCCAGGGCTCTGGGATCATGACCTGAGCCGAAGGCAGACGCTTAACGACTGAGCCACCCAGGCGCCCCACAATTCACCTATATAAATTAGTATACAAGTCTGTGGGCACCTGGGTGGCTCAGTTGGTTAAGCATCCAACTCTTGCTTTCAGCTCAGGTTGTAATCTCAGGGTTGTAAGCCCGAGCCCTATGTCAGGCTCCCCACTGGGCATGGAGCCTGCTTAAGATTCTTTCTCCCTCTGCCTCTCCCCGCCCCCTAAATAAATAAATAAATGAATGAATAAAGTATACAAGTCAGTTTTAAAAATATGTATTTACAGGGTTATAAAACCATCACCACAATCTGATTTTTTTTAATTATTTTTTATTTTTTAAAGATTTTATTAATTTGACAGAGAGAGAGAGCACAAGAGCACAAGCAGGGGGAGTGGCAGGCAGAGGGAAGGAGAAGCAGACTACCTGCTGAGCAAGGAGCTCAATGCGGGACTTGATCTCAGGACCCTGGAATCATGACCTGAGCTGAAGGCAGAGGTTTAACTGACTGAGACACCCAGGCGCTGCTACTGCCATCTGATTTTAGAACATTTTTTTGTGTCTCCCTGTCCACCCCCGCAAGGAAACCCTGTACTAGTTAGCAGTCATTCCTTATTACCCGCCACCCTTCAGCCCTAAGTACCTACTAACCTACTTTCTGTCTCTGTAAATTTGTCTGTTCTGGACATTTCATATAAGTGGAATCTTACGATATGTGGCCCTCTGTGACTGGTTTCTTTCGCTTAACATGATGCTTCCAAGGATCGTCCATGTTGTAACATGTCAGGACTTCATTCTTTTTTATGGCTGAATGATACTGGATTTTATGGATATACCACACATTTTATTCATTTATCAGTTGATGGACATTTGGGTTGTTTCCAGTCCTTGGCTATTACGGATAATGCTGCTATGAACGTTCATGTACAAGTTTTTAGATGAATGTGTTTTCATTTCTCCGGGATATATACCTAGGAGTGGAATTGCTTAGGTCATATGGTAACTCTGTGTTTGACTTTTGGAGGAATTGCCAAACTGTTTTCCAGAATGGCTGTATCATTTTACATTTCCACCACCAATTTTTCCACATCCTGTTGACACTTGTAACTGTCTGTCCTTTTTATTATAGCCATCCTAATGGGTGTGAAGTAGTATCTCATTGTGGTTTTGATTTGCATTTCTCTAATGACTAATGATAGAATGTCTTTTTATGTGCTCTGACCATTTGCATATCTTCTTTGGAGAAATGTCTGTTCAAATCCTCTGCCCATTTTAAAATTGGGTAGTTTATTGGGTCTTTTTATTATTGTGTTGTAAGAGTTCTTTCTGTATTCTAGAGACAAGTCTCTTATCAGATATGTGATTTGCAGATATCTTCTCGCATTCTATGGGTTGTCTTTTCACTTTCTTTATGGCATTTTGTTTGCAGCACAAAGGATTTTAATTCTGATATAGTCCAATTTATCTATATTTTCTTTTGTTTAAACTTTTGGTATTGTATCTAAATTTTCCTATTCTGGATATTACATATCAGTTTATAATGGAATAATGTGGCCATTGGTGGCTGGCTTCTTTCACTTAGTGTAGTGTTTTCAAGGGTAATACATGTAGCACATATCAATAATTCATTCTTTTTTTATGGTTGAATAATATTGTATCATATGACTATACCGCATTTTATGTATCCATTCATCAGTTGATAGACCTTTGGGTTGTTTCTATTTTTTAGCTAATCTGAACAATACTGTTGTGAACATTTGTGTACAAGTTTTATTGTGGACTTATGTTTTCAATTCCCTTAGGTCATCTTAGAGTCTTAAAGTTTGAGGTCTTACATTTAGATCTATGATTCATTTTGAGTAAATTTTTATATATGGTCTGTGGTAGGGTTCCAAGTGCATTCTTTTGCATGTGGATATCCAGTTGTCGCAGCACCATTTGTTGAAAGGGTCTTCTCTCGTTGTCTTTGCGCCCTTGTTGATCATAAATGGAAGGGTTTATTTCTGAACTCTCAATATTGTTCCATTGATCTATTTGCTTGTCTTTATGCCAATACCACACTGTCTTGACTACTATAGCTGTGTAGTAAGTCTTGAAATGAGGAAGTATGAGTCCTCCAACTTTGTTGTTCTTTTTCAAGATTGTTTTTGGCTATATGGAGTTTCTTACATTTCTGTATACATTTTAAGATCATCTTGTCAATTTCTGTGAAAAAGCCAGCTGGGATTTTGATAGGGATTGTGTTGACTTTAGAGATCCATTTGGAGAGTACTGTCATCTTAACAGTTAAGTGTTTTGATCCATTAACGTGGGATGTCTTTTTATTTATTTAGATCTTTAATTTCTGTCAAGAATGTTTTGTGGTTTTCAATAGACAAGTCTTTGCACTTCTTTTGTTAAATGTATACCTAAGTTGTTTGTTGTTTTTTTTTGCTATTGTATATGGAATTGTTTTTCTTAATTTTATTTTCAGAATGTTTATTGCTAGTGTGTAGAATTACAGTTGATTTTTGTATACACAATGATATCTTTCGACCTAACAAAACTAATGTTGTTCCTTAGTATTATCTCAGGCCTTACCCATATTCAGATTTTATGGGTTTGCTCATATTAATATCCAGATAAAGACCACATATTGCATTTGGTTATTATTTCTCTTCAGCTTATTTTAATATGGAGCAATCCCTTTTTCTTTTAAAAACTTTTTTTGCAGTTGACTTACTGAAAAGCCAGGACAGCCTGTAGAAATATCTCACAGTCTGGATTTTAACTGAAAGCTAGTTCTGAAGCACTAGTTCTCAACCTTGGCTGCACACGGAAATCATATAAGGAGTTTTAAAAAGGCCCCACCCCGAAGATTTTGACTTATTGGTCCTTCAGCTTTAGCAGGCACCAAATCATCTGAAGGGCATATTAAGTACAGATTGCTGGTTCTCATACCAGAGAGTCTGATTCAGTTCATCTGGGATGGAGCCTGAGAATTTAACATTTCTAACAAATTCTAGTTGTTGCTCCTGCTGGTTCTGTGAACACATGGTCTCTCATGAGGTCTGGGCAAGATATTTTTCAGAACTCTGTAAGTAATATTAACGTGTAGCCTGGCTTCAGAATGACTGAGTTAATGGTTTCAACCAACAATAATTTGTCTGAAATTATTATTTCATTAGGGGTTGCAAAATACTGTTTTTCTCTATCAGTCCTTCTACAACATTCACTGAGATTTTTCTTTTCTTTTCTTTTCTTTTTTAAGTAATTTCCACACCCAGTGTGAGGCTTGCACTCACAACCCTGAGATCAAGAGTCTCATGCTCTACAGATTGAGCCAGCCAGGCACCCCTAGCTGGAATTTTTCTTTAAAGAGCTCTTCAGAGGGATTCTTTTAATGACCAAGTTTTAAATTTGGAAGGAGCCCTTATAATTAAATGTGTCCTCTTTCTAGGTATGTACACCTAGAAAAAAAATCAAAACAAAATGTCGAAATATTAATAATAGCTATCTCTGGATAGTGAAATTATATGTAGTTGTATTTTTCACATTTCCTACTGTAAATAGGACTTTTAAAATCAGAAAAAAACAAATATATGTCATAAAAATAATTTCTTAAATGTTTCAAACAAAATAAGTAGAAAGTTTCATCTCTCTGAAATATTTTTTCCCTAGGGAAGCCATTTTCATTGTTATATCTCTTATTTATATCTTTTGAATGAACAGTGAGTCAGCCTCTTTCTCACGGTCAGTACCCTACACGTCTGTGGTATTTGTTGTGTGTCTTTCCCACGTTAACACCCCGTTGACATTGTTCTGTCCTGAGGTTTTGAAAGCGTGAATGCAGAGATGTGGCAGGGGACAGTAGTCACCATGGAGAGACACAATCCAGTGGGTTCCAGTTTCATTGTTCGCCATGTTCCCCAGCACTTCTCAGACTGAGACTCTTCTCAGGAATGGTCTTTATTCTCAGTGCTCTAAGGGACTGAAATCCACTCAGTCTTGCTCTTTGTCCTGGTGATTAGAGTGGGAAGTTTTCTAGCTTGGGCATCGATCCATGGGAAGAAGACCGTTTACCTTCTAATCTGTTTTCAGCATTTTGGAAGTTGATGCGCTGGGTTGGCAGTACCAGTGGCCCTCTAAGAGACACTTCAGTTAGCGCATTTTCACTCTGATATAGTCCAGGCATGGCCACTTTTCTTCACTCCGTTCTCCTCCTCAAGCTGCTTCTCCTTGGGCAGAAGTGACCTCCCTAGAGTCCTAGGGCAGCCCACCATTGCCACCTGTCATATCTAAGAGGGCCACACCATTACCTCTCTGTCTCAGGCGACCAAGTGTCATTCCTGTGTGTACCCTAACTCTCTGCCTGGTGGTCGGCCCACAGTGCCTGCCCGCTAAGTGTTTGCTGAGCGGCCTGACTCTTACGTGATGACTCCGTGTGTAGGATAGCCTGTGCCCCAGCTGTCTTCTTTGTCCACCTGTGTTCACTCATGTGTGTGCTCTTACAGGCATCTTATTATAGAAAACTTTATCCCTCTGGAAGAAAAAAGTAAAATTATGAATAGATCCTTCTTTGATGAAGAGGAAGATCATTGGAAATTACATCCTATAACCAGACTGGAGTAAGTCACTATTGATTTTAAGGTGGGGAGGAGGGGAAAAATGTGGGAAAGCTGGACTTGGCCCAAGGGGTATGGTAGGAATTGGGGGACTATCACAGTGAATTCATGACCTTTCCCAAGTTCCTGCATTTGCGCTTCCTCAGCTGTCAAGTGAAGCATGCTAGGCCAAAGGAGGGGCAGTACCTAGATAGATGTCATATTGTATGGCAATCTGACACAGCGTTGAGGAGGACTTCCAGTCTGTGTCTGGGGTCTGCCAAGGATGTGGGGATGGGGAATATTGACATTTGTGCTTCACGCCTGCCACCTAAGAATGGGATGATGACTCTGATCCTTTTCAATTTAAGAGCTGTATGATGTTCACATTCGAATCAGAACGCAACTCAAACAGAAAATATAAGCAGTTCCTGCCCCATTTGCAAGGCAGCCCTCAGTCCAGGGAGTTACTAGGTTTAGGTTCTAGTTAAATAGGCTCAGTGTCTTCTGAGAGCTGGTTCCACAGGACGATCCTGGGACTGCGGAACACACTCCAGCCAGGGCTTTAACCACTGCAGTCCATTTCCAGGAATCAGCAGATGATGAAGCGGCCAGTCTCAGCTGTGGGATATAAGAGACCGTTGAGCCAACACGCAAGAATGTCCATGATGATTCGTCCAGAGGCCCGATATAGGGTGAGAAGATCATCCTTGTGTTTCTCTCCTCTTTTCAAGGAGGTTAGGTTTATGTAAACCCTCAGGCACCATTCCGCAAAGTCACAGAGTTTGTATCCTGCCTCTTTCCAGAGGTTCCTGAGGACATTTATATTAACATAACAATTATAACAAATAATAAATATACTAAGTAAATAACAATAGAAAGAACAAATAATTATGAATAAGAAGGTAAAATAGAATGAGATTTAGAAAATTAGGCCTAGGGAAGGAGGAGAGCACAAACGTACTGTCAGTAATGGCCAAGAAACATCAACACGAAGCCTGAAAATGGCTCTGTGTGAAGGCTGGAGGGAAGGCAGGTATGTAATGACAGGAGATGGAGATGAATTAAAGAGCGGTCGGTACTTCCATTTAACGGGATGTGGGTCAGTCAGGTAGTTAGTTAGTTATTTATTTTTTAAAGATTTTACTTATTTGAGAGAGAGCAAGTGAGAGAGAGAGAGAGAGAGAGCGCACAAGATGGGGGAGGGTCAGGGAGAAGCAGGCTCCCTGCTAAGCAGGGAGCCCTATGTGGGACTCGATCCCAGGACCCTGGGATCATGACCTGAGCCGAAGGCAGTCGCTTAACCACCTGAGCCACCCAGGCGCCCAAGGTAGTTATTTAAAGTGACATAATTGAGGACTATTTAATGACCCAAACATTTTACAGCAATAATACTGTGCGGACTTCTACTCCTAAGCACTTGCTGTATGCAGGCCATGCACTCAGCCCTTTATTGCTTTCTCTAACTGATGTTCCTACCTCCTCTCTGCAGCAGGTCCTGTGGCTTAGTAGGTAGCTGGTAAGTGGATGGACCAGGAGACACAATGTATTATTAAGTTATGAAACAGTTGGTACTGGAAGTTTATGTATGAATTAAAGCTACTGTAAAATATAACAAAACGTGAACTGGTTATCTCTGGTTAATGGAAGTGCACTCGATTCAAATTGCCTTCTTTTTGCTTATCTGTATTTTATATCAGAGGGGAACCTGTGTTATTTTTTTAAACTGTTTTTGAGTCTCCCTTGGCCACCAGAGCAAAACAGATTGGGATTAATTAGTTCCTCAGGTACTGTTCTTCCTGGTGCTGAGTTGTTTAAAATAAAGGAAACAAAAGCAAAAAAGCTGCATTAGGTGGGGTTTTCTATAGCGGAAGGTGAATGATGTATCAGAGTCCTCAGAAGCATTTTCCTAGCAGTTTCAGAGGGTGCATCTCTTGCCCATTATTTCATGTCTCAAAACAAAAACATGATTTCAAAGCCTACAAATCAAAACACGTGGGTTTCCAGGGGACTAGCCTGATCCAAAGGTAGAATTTAAAGCAGTGGCTTCAGATGTTTTTAGCAATGGACCTAGTCCATGAAGAGAAACTTTAAACAGCATCTCAATATATAACATTGATTGATGGAGCCCCTCCATCTCCCCACCTTCTCCCTGCCGTGGCCCTCCTGCCCCCTCTGGGGCTTGAACTCTACGGGGTGGGAAGAGCTGAAGGAGGAGATATGTACCATGGGTGTTCTTCCCTCTACACACTCATCTCCGTTTGTAGGAGCCAGGGAAAGGCCTACCACAGGCTATCAGGTGAAGGAATCCAGCCACAAGGCCAGTTCTGAGGCAGGGCCCGGTATGATTTATAAAATGTGGTTACAAGACACACACTGCCACATACCTTCGACATATGTACTCCCTAACTGCCTCCTTCCCTCAGCAACCAGAAGGTTCATCAGAGCTGCTGTGGGTGGTGAGATTATCAGTGATTACTGTCGTCTTCTTTATACCTTTTTGTATTTTCACATTGTCTGCAGTAAATGGGTTCTACTTATTATTTTTCCCTGCTTATTCCCCTTAGAGTATAATATATGTTCATTGTTTAAAAAAAAAAATTTTTTTTTTTAAGGAAATAGAGGAAAGCCCAGAGAAGAAGATAAAAAACATCTGTATCCTCACCAGGAAAAAAGTTATAAAACTATGTCACTACAGGCTCTTGGGAGGCTCTGAGTAGCAAGAAATGTGCAGTTCTGTTTTTTGGAGGGGGGCAGGTTTGCTTGTACTTTCTGTGTCTGATTAGAGGCCAGCCTCACTGGTTATGACTGTGCTCCTGCAGGCAGAGAACATCGTGCTGTTAGAGCTGGACATGCCCAGCCGGACCACCAGAGACTACGAGGGCCCCGCCATTGCTCCCAAAGTCCAGGCTGCACTGGATGCAGCTCTGCAGGATGAAGATGAGATACAGGTGGATGCGTCATCCTTTGAAAGCACGACAAATAAGAAATCGAAGGCCAGGTGAGTGGCTTTTGATGACCTGTGGTTAAACAGAACATGCTTGAACAAGGACAAATGAAGGTAGAGGTTTATCATGGAACGCTTTACAAAACACACCAGAAAATACTGCCATATTACTCCTATGTTTACTCATTTATTCCACAAATACTTATGGTTCAGGCATTATGTCAAGTCTAATGAACGCCAGAATGGCTAATGTGCCCAAGTTCCTACCATAAGGAGCATGTGTTCTCGTGAAATAGGGGACAGTTCTTTGGTCCCTGCCAGGTACTAGGCCGTTTTAAGTGCTTTAAAAAAATTCTCTGATTTACTGCAAAAACTTATAAATGTTATCATTAATTCCATTTATAAAATCTCTAAGGTAAGAAAACTGAGTCTTAGAGAATTTGTTAGAAAGTAGCCAAGGTCAAGGAAGTAAATCCAGAGCCAGGGTTCAAACCTAGGTGTGTCTAAATCCACAATCCAGGCTCTGAGCCTCACTGATGAATTTACCTCATTTAAATAACCCATTAAATAACCAAGTACTTAATTTGGTGCTAAATTAGAAATTCTGTCCTATTAAATTTTGGATTAGAAGCTTAAGGACAGGGGTGTCTGCATGGCTCAGTCGTTAAGCCTCTGCCTTCGGCTCAGGTCATGACAGGGTCCTGGGATCGAGCCCTGCATCGGGCTCCCTGCTCTGTGGGAAGCCTGCTTCTCCCTCTCCCACTCCCCCTGCTTGTGTTCCCTCTCTCACTGTGTCTCTCTCTGTTAAATAAATAAATGAAATCTTGAAAAAAAAAAAAAAGCTTAAGGACAACAAATGGGTGAAAACGAAAAATGGAAGAAATTCTACCTGCAGACAGTATTTTTTTACCAATTCGGAAAAGACAGTGAAGATCTGATATAAATGGAAGAACAGTTGCCAAGAAGCCGGTCCCTTCCCTGAGGTGTCACGCCTCGGTTGGCGGGTCATGCTGGCCATGCACAGAGGGTCAGGCTGTGCCGGTCTGGTGGTTTTACAGTTGAAGGTCTACTGGCGTTCAGGCCAGTGAGGAAAGGCTGAGGGTACTTGGCGAGAAAGGAATCTGATCTGTGTTGGGGACGGAGACGGGACGTGACATGTAAACATGTGCTTGATTTTTGCAGGCCTAAAAGCGGAAGGAAGTCGGGACCCTCCTCCTCTTCCTCAGGAACCCCTGCATCTCAGCTTTATCCACAGTCTCGAGGACTGGTTCCCAAGTAAAGCCAGTTCCTCCTCTCCCAGGGTGTAAATAGCTTTTGCCTTCTGAGAGAAGAGACGAGCAAAAACCTGCAGAGAGGACTTCAAGCCCAAACTCAGAACCATGCCCTTGGGGAGAAGCTTTGGCCTCTTTGCAGATTAACCATCGTAATCTGGTTGACACGTGCTGGTGCTCATCTGGCATGCAGCAACTCTGGGAGATGTCCTTTAATTAGCATCTCAGAAATGCATGGGTAAGGTAAAGTGTGATAGTCGAAATGGAAAGCAAGAGAATGACCAGTGACCTTGCTTCCCTCCTCCCTTGCCTTCTCCCTTCCCTCGCCCTCCCTCCCTCACCCCTCTCCTTTTCTAGCCTGTTCTTTGTGCTGGGCTCCTTTCTTGTTGAACAACAGGGCAGAATCAGGAGTCACCTGAGCAGGACCAAGTCTGTGGAGCCTCAGGATAAAATGACAGTGAGGTTGAAAAGTAAAAGCCCTAGAACTTGAATAGGTGCTTGTTCCTGTAGGTAGAATGAGAATTCTCATTTGGATCCAAGCCCCCGATAGGCTCCACAGGCCTTTGGGATCTGCTGAATAAGGAAATGTTTTCCAAGAATGTTGTGAAGCAATAGAAACAACATTCCCTTTGCCTCCTTGGAGAGTTTAGGGAAACAGCTTCTTTAAAAACCTTAAAACCTTGACCATCCTTGTCAATGACATAAATCTGTAAGCTGATGCCATGTCCATACACTGTGTCACTTTACTTTTCATTTGTCACCATCTTTTCCCTTGCACACGTCCTCTGAGGGTCCCTGCCTGGGCCCCTCCTCTGCCCGCAGAGCATGTTCAGCCGTGGGCCCGTTTTATGGGAAAAGGGAGGTTGGCTTTGTTTTCTCTGATGGGACAAGAGTTGGGGGAATGAGACATACAGTGGCACTTTTGAATTCCCCATTTTGTTCCCGGTCTGCATCTAAGGGTGATTAGGCAGTGCGGAGACAGAGATGTGGGACTTGGGGCGGTGGGAGAGGAAGGTATAATGGATGGGAGCGGAGGGGTCCTGCCTGCCTTCCGCAGAACACTCACCTGAGGCTAGAACTGTGGCTCCTTGTGGGCAGAGCTGAAGGTGGTGGCCAGGGGTGGCTGTGTGACTGAATAAGCTCAGAGGAGAGAGTTAGAAATTCCCGTTTACGTATACTAGTTCGGTTTATAAGTTTTAGTTCTCTGTATTATTGAAATTCAAAGCTTCATTTTGTGTTGGTCATTAGGTGAATGTTACTCATTTTCCCCCCAAGAGAAGCTCATAAGTGTGTGTGGGTGTGCAAGCACAGTGGTGCCTGTGTCCTTTGAGTTTGTCCATGTGTGTCTGTAAGAGAGAGACAAAGGACTTGCCCAGTTTTAGAAATACGCTAATGTGCAGTTGTTGCCTTTGTCTGTATTAAAGGCCCATTGGATGACTAATGCAGGCTGGAAGTGCTCCCATGTGAGTGTCTGAGTCCACGAGCCAAGCCTGAGGGGACAATAGGAGTCCTCAGGTCTGCCACACTGGTGCACCTTGCTGGCACGGTGCCTCCGGAAGGTGGCGACTCAGGTGGGCCTTGAGTTATATTTTAACTCAGCTGCTGAGTTCCCAGGGCACATTTCTGGATCAGAACCGTGGGAAAGAGGAGGTACCAAGTGCAATGTCTTTGCATTCTACAAATGGAGATCTGGCATCTGGCAGCTTATCTCCTTTTTAGTTTCCATTCTTTCTGAAACCCAGGGCCCTTTTCAGCAATTCCCAGAGCATAATGGAGCCTTCCCTCATCTTTCTTGGGATCACACCCTGCTTCTTATTTATTAAGAATTTACCTGTTTGAATAGGAACCAAATGATGAGGTGGATAGTCTAAGATGGTTATCTGCCAGTTAGACCTTTCTCTTGCACCACATTCCCTCAAAGCTAGTCCGAATTCCATAGGCTGAAAATATTCATCTAGTACATCTGAGAACTGAACACTGCAGATAACACTGTACCTTAATACCGATGTCTTGAGGTGGCTATTCTGAGCAAGAGTGGTTGAGTGACCGTGGAATTTTTCTAAGAGGGCAAAAGAAGAAAGCCAAGTGGGCAGGCAGGATTATTAAAGCAAGCTTGCCTTATACACAGCTGTGTTTGTCTGGCAGTCTGTGAGACCAGGTAGAACAGCTGTGAGGAGGTGGAGCTGTCCCTCCCCAAGCAGTCTCTGGTGCTTTTCTTCTCTCAAAATGGATCCGATAAATATTTGAGTAGAGCAGACAGGAGCATGTCTCACTGCTACCAGAAAGCTGCTGCTTTGGGCTCTGAGTTGAGCCAGATGTGTAGAGGACCCACCTGGTTTTCATGTCTGTAGTTATGCTATGTTCCAAGCCATCTGAGGGTCTTCGTGCAGGAGCAGCTAGCGAAGTCTGGAAGCAAGTCTGAACAGGATCTAAGAAGATCATCTGGGAGAAGAGGTTGAGACTGTGTGTGCAACCCTCATCAAGCCCCATTTTTCTCTGATCAATAAGAATGTATCTGGCTTCCTATTTGAAAGTCACATGTCTCCCAGATCCCTGGATTCAGAACCCAAGGCCACAAATCATAGGCATGAAGCACTTTTCTTAAGACTCTGACCTAAACGTTGGATTGTTCCCCATCGAATGCCTGCATGCTGCTTGAATTGTACCACCCACACCTCCATGACCAAGGGCGTCAGAGAGTTCTGCAGTTCAGGCCTGGGCCACTCTCTGCTTTTCCTGTCTGACTCTTGTAAGGCCTCCCTCACTGAATGTAGAATTGTTGCCAAGCTTTTGAGAAGTGTCGATTCCCCACTAATATGGGATATCAGTTCTGCCTCACATTTCCCACTTACAGTCCAGGCTCATTGCAAACAACACCTTGGGCCATCTCAACACCATCAGTGGACAAAAATGGGGCTATTAATATACTCTAAAAGCCATAATCAAAGTGCTCAGAGGGAACTGGATAAGGACAGTGGGCCTGGCTGTTGTCTACTGCACATGGTTTGGTCCAGTGCTGTTTGGAAATCTGCTCCCTTTCTCCCTGCCCTTGTTTTCTTGAATGAAATGCTTTTGAGGTTATTTATGAAAGGAGTGATCCTGGGGCAGGCAGGGGGCAGTGGGCTTTATGGCTCTTTGGAGTTACTGTTGATCTTGACCTTCTCTTTGGCTACCTTTAGACAAAGAATATGCCAATACTTGGGGCTCTAAGTTTTACAATTGATATTTATTTGTATCATCTCTTTGTCTAGGAATGTAAAAGTGATTCTAAACTAAGATGTGTAATAAAAATCAATCAGATTTATTGTACCTACAAAAAGGTGTCCTCATAAATGACTAACGCTTTTGAAAATGACATGCCCGTGGCCGACACACTGCCATTTTCTTTCAATGTTTAAATTTTTCTGGTGAAAGGGGGGTGGGAGTGGAAAATGAAGACTGAGTTGGAAGGCTGGCATTAAAAAAAAAAACCAGCAACAAGGTAAAGGGACATAAAATGAAGAAAGAGTGACAAATAAGTGCTTTTCATGTTTTTCCATGGAGGTTCCTGAGGTAGGCCTGGGCAACAGGCATGGCATTTCTTTTAACTTCCGTGTTTTGCGTTCAAAATTTCTTTTAAGTTCATTCCATATTATACTTTAAAATGTGTCCTTTTTTTTTTTAAACACAAAAATATGTTATTTACCATCAGCTAAAAAAAAGAAATACCAGAAACGGGCCACTTGTTGCTCTTGTGGTCTCTCATGTGCTCAGGCCTATTGGACTGTACCCCCGGGAGGTTGAGAAGAAGGGGCACAGACCCTGGACTCTTGAGCTGGGTTTGAGTTCTGATTGTTTGCTTTCTAGCTATGTGACTGCGAGGAATTTAATTTCCCTCTCTGAACCTTGGTGTCCTTGTCTATAAAATAGGGTAGAAATCCCCACCTTACAGGGCCGTTGTGAAGATTAGCAATGCATTTGAAGCAACAGCACACAAGTATGTGGACTATAGCAGCCATTTAAAAATGTGGTTATTGTTGTGACGTGGCCCTGTGTTCAGAAGACTCCATGAATAGTTTGTATCCCAAGAAACTAGAAGCTATGACTGGGCATACCATGTTTAGAAAATCCTAGGCCTTGGGGCGCCTGGGTGGCTCAGTCGTTAAGCGTCTGCCTTCAGCTCCGGTCATGATCCCAGGGTCCTGGGATCGAGCCCCGCGTCAGGCTCCCTGCTCTGCGGGAAGCCTGCTTCTCCCTCTCCAACTCTCCCTGCTTGTGTTCCCTCTCTCGCTTTGTCTCTGTCAAATAAAATCTTAAAAAAAAAAAAAAAGAAAATCCTAGGCCTTTACAGAAAAGCTGCTAACCATTTAACAAATATAGGTGAAGCACCTACTATGTGCCACACTGTTCTGGACACCCACACAGAGCTTGTCCTTCAGTGAGGAGGAAGGCAGGATAAATGTTAACAGAATGCACAAAAGTGTACAATTATAAATGATGACATACCAAATTATGACAAATGACAATTAGAAATTATGACAAATTATGAAGTGATATTATAGCATATTATAGGAGACTAAGAGGGTCCTAATTGAGATTGGGTGGGTAAGTAAGGGAAGGGCTTTCTGAAGAAATGGCATTTACAGTGAGATCTAAAGAATGAGAGGTTTGGGGCGCCTGGGTGGCTCAGTTGGTTGAGCGACTGCCTTCGGCTCAGGTCATGATCCTGGAGTCCCAGGATCGAGTCCCACATCGGGCTCCCTGCTCAGCAGGAAGTCTGCTTCTCCCTCTGACCCTCTTCCCTCTCGTGCTCTCTATCTCTCATTCTCTCTCTCTCAAATAAATAAATAAATAAATAAAATCTTAAAAAAAAAAAGAATGAGAGGTTTGGGGCGCTGGCTGGCTCAGTCGGTAGAGCATGTGACTCTTGATCTCAGGTTTGTGAGTTCAAGCTGCACTTTGGGTGTAGAGCTCACTTAAAAAGGGGGGGCACCTGGGTGGCTTGGTTGGTTAAGTGTCTGCTTTGGCTCAGGGTGTGATCCTGAGGTCCTGAGATCGAGCCCTGCATCAGGCTCCCTGCTCAGTGGGGAGTCTGCCTCTCCCTCTGCCCCTCACCCCACTCTTGTGCTTACTCTCTCTTTCAAATAAATAAATAAAATCTTTAAAAACAAACAAACAAACAAACAAGAAGGATGAGAGGTTAGCTGGGTAAAAGGATGGGTGTGGGAGCGGGTGGAGTCTGTGAAGGTCTTGAAGCAGAATTTCATAGGAAGGCATCTCCGGTCCTTTTTACCCTCACTATAGGGAAGCACGGAGAACTATTAGGGAAAAAACTACAGCATAGGACTTTAAAAAAAAAAAAAAAAAACCAACAAATTTAAAAAGCCTAGGAAGAATAGCATCCTATGTGACTTAGGCAAAGGATTCTTAATTGTGTTTCTTCATAAGATGCTCTCAAACTATGTGTAATGTTCCCATAACCCCCTTTCCTTCCAAAAAGAGTTAAAGAGCGTAGCTTGGCTTAGCCTGAATAATTATTAGTTTAGAATAATTCAGAATCCATTAGCCAGAAAGCAAGAGTTCAAAATGTGATTTGAAGAATTATGAGTGTGTTCTTGAAAGTGACAGAATTCTGGATAGGCCAGGGGCTAATTCATAAGGGAGGTATAGGGCAGGGCGGCTGGGCAACTTGGAAATTCCTGTGACCACCAAGTTGTCTTCTCATCTGCTGGG
Organism: Zalophus californianus; assembly: GCF_009762305.2. Lineage (NCBI taxonomy): Eukaryota > Metazoa > Chordata > Mammalia > Carnivora > Otariidae > Zalophus > Zalophus californianus. The sequence goes on from NC_045602.1 coordinate 113,976,640, forward strand.
TTGTTCTTTAAAACAAAAAATCAAGAAACTACACAAGCCTTGTGTGATTCAGTAAGAAATACATGTTTGGTCTTTGTCCCTGAAGAGCTTCTACAACCCTTGGAATTTCTTGAGTGACAGAGGTTGATAGGATTTTTTGGTATTCCTGACAAACCCCTTTCAACCCTGCCTGAACCTATGCTAATAAAGTGACTCTAGGTGGGTCCCTAGATAGCTTCTGAATGGGGGCTGGTTGCCAGAGGAACCAATCTTGTGACTAGAGGTTTGGAACTTTCAGCTCCACCTGCTGACCTCCTGGGAGGAGGGAGGAACTGGATTGGGTTAATCACCAATTAGCCTCGGTAAAAGCCCCTAAATGATGGGAATTGCAAGAGCTTCCAGGTTGGTGAACACATTGAAGCGCTGGGAGGGTGGCACATCCAAAGACAGCACAGAAGCTCCACACCCCTCCCCCCCATACCTTGCACTGTGTATCTCTTCCATTTGACTGTTCCTGAGTTGCATCCTTTATAATAAATTGGTAATAGTAAACTAAAACACTCCCCTGAGTTCTGTGAGCTGTTCTAGTGATGATCGAACTTGAGGAGTGGGTCGTAAGAACCCCTAACTTACAGCCTGTTTACAGTTGGCTGGAAATACAAGTGGCAGCCTGAGACTTTAAACAGGCATCGGAAGCGAGGCAATCTCGTGGGACTGAGCCCTTAACTTGTGGAGTCTGTGCTGACTCCAGGAAGGGTCAGAATTCTTGGTGTCCAGAGAATCAAAGGTTTGGTTGTTGAATGGAAGAAAAAAATATATATTTGGTTGTCAGGGTGTTGTGAATAATAACAGTTGACCTTGGAAACTGTATTTTGAACTTCATGCTAATGGCTTAAGTCTTGGGCATGTGATTTTGGCAAGCCCTCTTGTACTAGAGTTGCCATCTGATTGAAGTTTACCCTGAGAATCTGGTCTCCAAGGATCATGTGGTAGTCACATCTGTCAGCTGGGTTGTCAGTAGCATTTGTCAAGGACGTAACTGTAGCTCCTGCAGCTGCTCCTGTTTTGACCTCTGTTTCCATCACCAGAATTGTGGTTAACCATCGCCGGGTGCTTCGGTTAGATGAGCCAACTGGGGACTAGCTTTTGGAGTGGGGGAATGGGCAGAGAGAGAGGTTGCTCACTCACATCTCTAGGGGCAGTGTAGCCCTCAGGAACTTGTTGAATGCCTGTTTTGCTCCAGGTGTCTTGCTTTGCACTGGTGATGAGGAGAAGTAGAATGTTCTCATGACCATCGAGGACACAGTTCAGAGTGATTAGGACCTGTGAGAATGCCTGCTGCCTCTCCTCACACCGCTCTCCCAGCCCTTCGAGGCTGGAGCCACACAGCCCTCCTTTTGGTTCCTTGGTTGTGCCAATTGCTTTCATGCCTTGGCACCTTCACATGTGCTGTGTCCTCTTTCTGGAAACTTCTCCCTACTCTTTGGTGGGCTACCTCCTACTCATCCATCAGGTATCAGTTTAATGTCACCTCTGCCAAGAAACCATCCATTCTGGTTTCTCCCCATCTCCACCCGACTGTATGGTATCCTATCATCTTGTTTCCCTCTTAGCCCTTTTCCCAACTTACGATTATGATTGTTTTGTTTTGTTCTGTTTTGTTTGCTTTCCTCTCCCCTACCAGACTGTAAGTTCCCTGAGGGCATGTCCTATAGTGTTCTCCAAGTTTGACACTTATATATAAGAGTTGGTTGGTTGGATGGGTGCTGACATCTACAGCTAACAGTATTTTCTGGCAGAGGAAGCGGTGATGTGCCACTCCAGGAAGGAGAGGTGGAGCAAGGCTTTGCCAAGGAGACAGCATATGAGCTGTGCTCTGTGAAATGGGTAGGGTTTTACCCACCTGGGAAGGAGGAAGGAGCATGCCAGACAAAGGGAACAACATGAAGGAGCTCTTGGGGATTAGGGAACCAGAGAGTGACGGGAATGAGAGTAACTGGGCTTGGGAATGGTCTTGACTTCATGGCACAGCCTGAAGACAGAGAGTACTTGAAGGCCTGCGTGTGTGTGTGTGTGTGTGTGTGTGTGTGAGAAACATGGCCCTATTTACACTTGAGCATTTTCTCCTTAAGCCAGACTCGTATGCTATTATTTTCTTTGAGATAACGGAAAGCAATTTCACTAAGTGCTGCTTTAAGTTTGCCTGCTGTTCACACAGGTTTTTCTGGGCTCGGCTGGCAAATTCCATTCTGCAGGGAGCTTTCCCTGGCACAGCTCGCTACCCAAGGAATTCCAAGAAGCACTTGAACTTGACTTCCAGGTCTTAGTTTCCTAGGAATGGGGCTGAGGCATTTTTCAGTGCAGTGGGCTGGAAGGTGGTCCCTTTGCTGCGTTTGAGAAGAGAGAAGTTAAATTGCTGTTGGTTTGGAACTTTCTCTTCTTTATCCAGTCAACAAAGGATTTAAGTATGCTGTTCAAGTCTGCACCAGGTGTCATGGGCTACAGCTTGGGACCTTGCCCTTCTAGAGCTCCCAGTCTGGTAGGGAATGATTGCCATTCACAAATAAGTCCAAGTCCAGGTTGTCAGTGGTACCTCTGATGGGATGCAGAGGGGGTCATAGATTTGAGTAAAGAACGTGTTAAACGCAGTGATCAGTCTCTTTGTTGGATTATCTGAGAAGTGGCGAGAGAAGCCAAAGCTTTGGCATTAGATTAATTTATTCATTTTTTTATTATCTACTATGCTCTAGCCATTGTTGTAGCCCTAGGGTTCCAGGATGAAGCCCCTGCGCCCGGGAATGTCACATTCTAGTGGTGGAGACAGATGGTTAACAAAGAAGTATGTGTTGGGGCACCTGGCTGGCTCAGTTGGGAGAGCATGTCTTGGTCTCGGAGTGGTGAGTTTGAGCCCCATATTGGGGGTAGAGTTTACTTAAACAACAAAAAAGTATGTGTTATGTTGGGTGGTCAGAAGTGCTCTGAAGGAATACAAGGCAGGTCTAATGAGAGTGCCAAGCTGGGGGAGGGAGGCGGGAGCTGGGTTAGATCGGGAAGTCAGGGAAGGCTTCTCTGCAGTGGCGATACGCAACATTTGAGCAGAGCCCTGAGTGAAATTTGGGAGCAAGCATGTGGGTATCTGGAACCCGGAGGAAAAGTATTCCAGGGAAAAGACCCACAGTGCAGAGGCCCGGAGGTGGGAGTGTGTTTGGGGACAGCAAGGAGGCGAGAGGGGCTGGTGAGCAGTGAGTTGGAAAGGTGGCCAGGGGCCAGCTCTGAATTGTAAGAATTTTATTTTTTGGACCATTGGAGGCTTTTAAGCAAAAGAGGGAAATCTGACAGGAATGCTTTAAACAGATCTCTCTGGCAGCTTTGTGGAGAACAGAGGGAGCGAGCAAGGGGGCAAGGCGAGGGGACTGCTTGAAGGGATGCAGTAGTTGGGGTGAGGGGCCATGACTTGGACCAGGTGCTAGGAGAGGAGAGGAGAAGTAGATGCCTCGGGGTGTGTGTGGATTTCTGGTAACTGGGTGCGCGAAGTGAGAGAACTAGAAAAGGCCGCGGTGGTACCAGTGGTTCCAGGGTGTTTGATCTGAAGCCAGTGGAAATTCCACCACTGCCTCTTCCTCCCCTGTGTCCTCCCCACTTTCAAAATAAAAGGCTTGATTAAGATATAACTCACCACACCGTTCACCCATCGCAAGTGTATCATTCACTGGTTTTGAGTGCATTCACAGAGCTGTGCAACCATCACCACCATTAATTTTAAAACCTTTTCATCGCCCTGCTGCACCAAATGCAGCCACTCCGCATTTGCTCCCAACTGCAGAGTGTCAGGCAGCCACTGATCTATTTTCTGTCAAGGTCTCGCTCTTTTTGGGTCTCAGAACCCCAGTTTGCTCATCTGTAACTTCACAGGGTGATTGCGAGGTTTAAAGGAAAACATGAAGAGACACGTGAGGACATGCCTAACGGACCAAGCAGACCGCCCTTGACCTTGGTGAGTGCTTTGGGGATGTCAGCCGTCCCCGCTGCTGGCTCTTGGTCCATCATCTTACTGAGGCAGCACGGGCAGTGGTGAACAGCGTAGGCCCTGGACCCACATTGCTGAATTGTGAATTCTGAACTCATCATTCACTAGCTTTGTGATTATGGCAGTTTCTTAACCTCCCTAGGGCCTCAGATTCCCCAGCTGTCAGAAAGGGGTCATCGCAATTAGTTTCCAAATTGCTGTGAGTCGCTGGGAACAGTGCCTGGTATGTAGCAAGAGCTTAACGACTGGTAATTGTTGCCCTGTTGTTATCATTGTTAGTCAGTTAAGGAGTTCTGCAGACTGGAGGTGACTCCCAACTTCAAGGCTAGGAATGGATTATTTCTGAATCCAGATGATTGCAGAGGTAATGGAGAGAGAGTCCACGGATCTATTTTTAGTGTAGTCCTCTTATTGGATCTATACCTTTGCAAAAGTCGCTTGTTGCATCTAAGCCTCGAGTTGCTCATCTGTAAAGTGGAGGTAAAAGTCATTCTTTTTTTTTAATTGTAGAGAGAGAGCGCGCGTGCGCACAAGCAGGGAGACGGGAGAGGGGGAGGGAGAAGCAGACTTCCGGCTGAGCAGAGTCTGAGGCGGGGCTCCATGCCACGACCCTCAGATCATGACCTGAGCAGAAAACCAAGAAACCAAGAGTCCGACCCCCAGCCGACTGAGCCACTCAGGCTCCTCGGTAAAAGTCATTCTTACTTCACAGGGCTCTGGGGAAGATTTGGTGACCTCCTGAGCCACATATTTGCCAGGCACTGTTGTGACCACAACAGGGAGAAAACCTTGCCCTCCTAGAGCTTTATGGAACTAGTGGAGAGAGGCAGAAAGTAAAGAGTCATCATAAGGATAATAATCATCAAAATAAATAAAATACACACAAAGAAGAGTCTATGTAAAACACCCGGTGGCTGGCCCGTGGCAAGCACTCCGTAAATGGTAGCTATCACAGTCACGCTGTGACAGCACTTTGTAAAGCCAGGCAGCGCAGCATAGAGGTAGGACTCCAGGTGACAGACTGTGAGCATGTTTCCTTCATTCATTAACTCCTCTCTGCTCAATCACGTATCATTCAGCCTCCAAGGCCCCTCTCGAATTGCCTGCTTGAAATCTGTGTCTCTTACGGTGTAGAGCTTTCTTCTTTCTTCTTTTCGCCAGCATTTAGTGACTTCCACTTTTGGTGGGTGCTGGGGCTATTAAGCAGTCAGGGTGTGGTCAGGAGGGCAGAGGGAGGGAGCCCAGAGGCTAGACAGAGGAGAGCCAGACTGGAGGAGTGGGCAGCCTTGGTTTTCCTCGGCCAAGGGAGACCCTGAAGGCTTCTAAGCTGGGTGATAAAGTTAGCAGATAAATTAAGACTTCACAGCATTCTTGCTTAACTACTACACAGTAAAAGTAAACATTTGCATTATGGTCAAATGAGTAATCTGTATTTAAGCACAATCAAACTAAAGAGCTACATACAAGATGGAGATGTAAGGACATATGGAGGAGCAAAGACCTCAGGGCAAATAATGTCTCAAGGTGAAGACCGTATGCTACTAGATCAGCGAGAAATGTGGCAAAATGGAGCAGGGAGGTTTTGGAGCTGGATAAACCTGGGTTAGCACTTATTACCTGCAGCAAGCTGTTGCACCTTGGTGGGAGGGTTAACACCAACCCTGTTGCTTTGGGAATCCATCAAATGCTTGGCACTTACTAGGCATATAATAAGAGGCATATATTATTAAATAGCAGTAGCAGTATTAGTTATCAGTAACAATGCAGCATTATCGAGACAGTTCTATGTCAACCAGAACTGTGTTCACATCCTGATACATCCAGCACAGGTTGCCTAACCTTTCTGAGCCTTGAGTTGTCTTCTTTCCTGTAAAATGATTGAATAATACCTTCCTTGTCGGGTTGAGGTAAGGAATAAATGTGATAATGAAACATTTCTAGGCCGTATAATAGATGTTCAGTTAAGTGCTATTTTTAAACCAAAATGCAGTGAGCTTTATTGAATAGTCTGATTATAAGAATTATATATTCTGATGACAAAAAATTCAAGCAATATAGAAACATTTAAAGAAGTAATGGCAAATCACTGAAAATTCCATTAACCATAACTAGTTGATGGCCAATCTTTTAGATAACTCCTTATATAAACTTTTAGTTTGATCTTCATAATATACATGGGTTCATAGTACACACCTGTCCAGTTTTTACTCAATAATATACTCTGGACATATGTCCAGTTCATAAATATAGACATATCATTTTTAGTGGCTGCCAGGTAAACTATTTTATGGAATATCAGAATTTATTTAACATTATTGATAGTCACTGAAGTCACTTCCAGATTTTTACTATTTTATACAATGCTGTATTAAGCAAACTTGTACATAGATCATTGTGCTTGTGTATAGATTCACTTGTTTAATTTCCTCTCTGGGATAAATCTCTGTAAGTGAGATTACTAGATCAAAGACCTTTCCCATTATAATCTGTTTACATACTGCTAAACTGCCTCCCAAAATGACTGTGTGAATTTGCACTCCCACCAACAGTGCAGAAATTGTGCTTGTCTTCCCAATATCCTTCCTTGCTCACACTGGATTCTGCCAGGCTTTTTAACCTTTGTCAGTCTGCTCTATTGAAAAATGGTATCTAGGGGCACCTGGGTGGCTCAGTTAAGCTGCTGACTCTTGATTTCTGCTCAGGTCATGATCTCGGGGTCGTGAGATTGAACCCTGCAACAGGCTCTATGCTCAGCAGGGTGTCTGCTTCAGACTCTCTCTCCCTCTCCATCTGCTCCCCCACCACTCTCTTCCTCTCTCAGATAAAAAAATAAATCTTTTGTTTTTTTAAGATTTTATTTATTTATTTGACAGAGAGAGACACAGCGAGAGGGGGAACACAAGCAGAGGGAGTGGGAGAGGGAGAAGCAGGCTTCCTGCTGAACAGGGAGCCCGATGCGGGGCTCGATCCCAGATCCCAGGACCGCGGGATCATGACCCGAGCGGAAGGCAGACGCTTAACGACTGAGCCACCCAGGCGCCCCTAAATAAATAAATCTTAAAAAAAAAAAAATGGTATCTCAGGCCTGTAGTTCCAGGATTACTAATGAGATTGACAATCTTTTCAAGTATTTACTTCCATTTGTCTTTCTTCTTTTGTTAATTGCCCACTTAGGCCATTGTTATTTGACCATTTTCCTATTGAGGTGTTCCTATTGACCTTTAAGAATTCTGTTTATTAGGAATCTTAACTCTTTGTTGTATATGTGACAAATATTTCCCCCACTTCGTTGTTGGTCTTTAACCTTGCGTATGGTGTTTTGTTGCTACATATGCACTTTTAATTGTAAGTAGTCAAATCTATCAATTTCACTTGATGCGTCTTTTTTAACTTTTATAGCATGTTTAGAAATACCTCCAGTTCCAGGATTATGAAAATATTCACTTGTTTTTTTCTTTCAATACTTTGTTTCTTTCATGACATACAAATCTTTGATCGAGGTAGATTTTTTCTCCAAATGGCTACCCAGTGGTTCTGTGCTGTTTATTGCCTTCCATCTTCTCTCCACTAACTTGAAATGTTACCTTTATCATACACCACAGTTCCTTATACACTCGGGTTCTATTTCTCTACTCTCTGTTCAGTTTAATTGGTCTGTTTTTTCTTTTGTCAAAATTGCACTGTTTTAGTTGGCATAGCTACCTAATGCATTTTAATATCTGGTAGAACAAGTCCCAACTCACTAATCTTCAAACTTTTTTGGGGCAGCAGGGCAGAGTGGGTAAATTCATAGAAATTGGGTTCATTCAGCCAGTCTGAGCTTTAATCCCAGGTCAGCCGCTCACTAGCTGTGTGATCTTGGGCAAGTTATTTTTTTTCCCTCTGAACCTCTGCTTCCTCATCTGTGTAATGCTGATAGTAATGGTACCTTCCTTAAGGTATTTTTGGAAGATGAGCTGAAATGAGGCATAGCAAGTCTATGAGATAGGGTCTGGCACATTGTAAATGGTAAAGGTGGGCCCTTTTGTTGTGCAAACGATGCATCTGTTTTTCCAGTTGAATTTTAGGGTCACTGGGATCTTGACTGGGATGACATTTACTTGATAGGCTAATTTTGGGACAATTAATATCCACATGTTATAGGGTCTTCCAATGTAAGGCCAGCTGTGATCTTTATTGGTTCAGACTTTACGCTCCTTTGTAGAGTTTATAGCTTTCTCCATATAAGATGTGCACATTTTATGTTAACTTTATTTCCAAATGGTGGAAGTTTTTTGTTGTTGTTACTGTTCTTGTGCATGGGCTCTTTTATCCACCATTGTGTTCAAATGGGATTATTATTAGTCCATAAGAAAGTTATTCATTTTTCAAAATTGAGATACAATTGACACGAAACATTAAATTAGTTTCAGGTGTACAACAGAATGATTTGGTATTTGTACCCTATTGAGAAACAATCATCACAATAAGTCTAGTTAACATCCGTCACCACACAGTTACAAAGTTTTTTCTTATGATGAGAACTTTTATGATCTACTCTCTTAGCAACTTTGAAATATACAGGACAGTATTGTTAACTGTAGTCACCATGCTGTATACTTCGTCCCCACGTCTTGTTTTATAACTGGAAGTTTGTCACCTTTACCCATTTTGCCTACCTCTCAACCCCCACCTTTGGCAGCCGCCAGTCTGTTCTCTGTATCTAGTTGTTCATTTCTAAATGTTTATTTTGCACCCAAAGTAGCTGTAAGTGTTGAGGTAGGAAATACTTTCTCCCCTGTTTAGTGTCAGCTTTGGGGCATCCTCTTCTTTCAGCTGCAAGAGGATCCCCCTGCCCCAGGCTCCTATAGCTAGGGCCCTTACCACATTGGTTTGCCATCACTTGTAATCCAATCTATGTCATAGCAGAACTGTGTCTAATTGGGCCATTAGTGCCCAGGGCTCAGCACAGAGCTTACCTCCCGGTAGGAGCTTATCCATGACAATGAAAGAAGGTGCTCGATGCTGTATTACTGTTTTCTCGGATAGAGGAGCCTCTCTTCTGGGACAGAGGGCAGGGCAGTAAATAGGCCTACAGTCCCTGACCTCATCTGGCTGACAGTCTAATTCAGAAGCAGACATTGAAGACGTCATCACCAACGTCAAGGGTGAATTCTATTTTTCCTCATTATAGTTTGAAGGAAGCATTGGGTGCTATGGGAGTGTAAAAGACCCAATGAGTATAGGGCAGCAGGGAAAGCCTTGTTGGAAGAAACAGTCAGGGAGGCATCCAGGATGACTCTGCACCCCTCTCTTGCTCCTCCTCCCCTGCAGACCAGCCTTAGCACCTCATCCTGCTTGAATGAATCCATTCAGCAACCTACGAGCCCCCACTCTGTGTCAGGCCCTGTGCCGTTGGGTCTGGGTAAAATTTATCTGGAAAGAGGGTCCTATGCTTTTTAGTAGACGTCACAAAATGTAAGAACCACTCAGAAGGGAGGTACTATGTCTGTGATAGTTACCTACTGCTGTGTAACAAATTACCTCAAAATGCGGTGCCTTAAAACAGTAAGTATTAAAAAAACAAACAGTAAATATTTATTATCTCATACAGTTTCTGTGGGTCAGGAATCCAGAAGTACTGTATTTGGGTGATTCTGGCTCTGAATCTTTCCTGAGGTTGCAGTCAAGATGTTGGCAAAGGCTGAAGTCATTTGAAAGTTTGTCTGGGGCTACTGCCATGTGGACCTCTCCATAAGGCTGCCTGAGTGTCCTCATGACATGGTGGCTGGCTTCCCCCAGAGAACAGGGCAGAAGCTGCCATGTCTTTTATTACCCAGCCCCAGAAGCCACCCACAGTTATTTCCAAAATATCCTTTTGGGTCCACAGTTCAGCCCTCTTCCAAGTGGGGACTAAAAAGGATGTGAATAATCAGGATTGGGAATCACTGTGGGCCGTTTTGGAGGCTGGCTACCAGTGCCTTAGGAGTTTGGAATGAGGAGTTTGGGTCTAAGTCTTGACGGCAGCACAACTGTGGGATCTTGGGAAATTTACTTTGCTCTACTGGCCCTGCCATTTTACTCACTCACCTCGCAGGGCAGTTGTGATACAGCTAAGCCTGTGAAAGCCATTTATCTAAGCCTTTAACTTCACACACAGACATTAGCGATCCTTCAAGAAGGGGAGGAAGAAAAGCCATCTGGGGCAGGGTGTAAGCTGTTTTCATTATAAAACATTGAAAACGAAGAAATAACACATCTATCAATCATCACATTAGCACCAGCACTTTTAGAATTTTGTTGTTAAAATGCACTTTAAAGTTTCTTTTCCTTCTTTGCAGAGAAAGACAAAATGGCTTCAATTGAGCCCAGAAAGATTTATAGTAGGAAGGAGTACATCTCTCTGGCATTAAGAGAGATTAAAATTGGGATGGGCTCCTTAGTGAGGTCTTGAAATCTCCATCTGAAAACCTTAAAGAATCTGGCAGAGGGCTGATATTTTCCACAATTTTGGTAAAAACTAGGTCAGGTCATCCTTTGAGGCCATTTTAGGGGGTCCCACAAATCTTTTTAAGTAAATGAAAGGAAGAATTATTATTAAAGATGTCCTCACACTGTTGAGAATTAAAACTTTAATTTTTTCAACATACTCATATATGAATAGCATATACTCATTCTAGAAGATTTGGAAAATACAGACTGGTATAAAGAAGTGAAAAACATTACATCTGCCACCATAATCTAAATGCTCTGTTTTGTGGTTAAATGAAAAAAAGATTTTTTTTCAATTAAAAAAAATGTAATACTTTGTAGGAAAAAAAGAAAACCAAAAACTGACTTAAGTCTTTTTTTTTTTTTTAAGATTTTATTTATTTGACAGAGAGACACAGCGAGAGCGGGAACACAAGCAGGGGGAGTGGGAGAGGGAGAAGCAGGCTTCCCGCCAAGTAGGGAGCCTGATGTGGGGCTCGATCCCAGGACCTGGAATCATGACCTGAGCTGAAGGCAGACGCTTGGCAACTGAGCCACCCAGGCACCCCAAACTGACTTCAGTCTTACAACCCAGAAGTAACTATTATTAACATTTTGGTGGGGTAAATGAAATTTAAACACCTTTTTTAATATCAAGGGAGACTGAAAAACAGGAGTGGACTTAAATGATGGTGAAGAGCAGGTAAGGTGAGTTGGGGCTCCCCATCATGTGGGCCAATTCTGTGCCCAAAGACAACAGGGAGGTCATGAAGTCTTTATTCCTGAGCATCTTTATAATTTGCATAGATATGTTCGGGTGAAATCTTGCCTCAGTCTTTTCCAGTTCTGCTTGGGCACGTTCCAAATAACTATTTCGGGCTCTTCAGTGGGAAGTAAATCCTCAGGGATTTTGTCCAATAAAGTAATTATTGAGTAAGGTCATTTATTCAACAGAATGAGTGCCTGCCCTGTGCCAAGACTGTGCCAGATGTTGGGGGGGGGCTGTTTGATGATGAACCCAAGATGCTAACACGAGCACAATTAAACCAAAAATCATACAAAGAAATGAAATGTGGGAGGGAGAGGAAAAATACACATTTGGTGATCATCTGCTATTCTGGAAGTTTAGTAAATGTGATCTCATTTAATCATCTGGAACCTGGGGGAGGGAATTTGACATCTGAACCTCAACTTCATTTGAAAATGGAGACAGAATTATTGGAAGAGAACATTTGTTAGAGTGGCAAACTCTATTCCAGAGCTTTGTTTGCTGAAGTATAAAAATGAGGGATTTTTTTTTAAAGATTTTATTTATTTATTTGACAGAGAGAGACACAGCGAAAGAGGGAACACAAGCAGAGGGATTGGGAGAGGGAGAAGCAGTCTTCCCGCAGAGCAGGGAGCCCGATGCAGGGCTCGATCCCAGGACCCTGGGATCATGACCTGAGCCGAAGGCAGACGCTTGATGACTTAACAGCCACTCAGGTGCCCTAAAATGAGGCATTTTTTATACTTCAGACTAAACCATCTCCAAGCCAAAGAGAGCTGGCATTTAGTGAGTCTACTGTGTGTTAGGCACTTTACAAAATCCTACTTAATCCCAATTCCACACTTTGAGTTTATGTGTCATGTTGTCCAAATGATGGCATTGAGTCAAAGAGAGGTTTCAGAACTTCACCAAGGCCAGTCAGCTAGAGAATGACTGCAGGAAGATTCAAATCCAGGACTGCTGAGGTCAAAAACCCCTGGCAATCCATTAGCTCATATTGAGGTTCAGAAGGTGTATTTGTCCTTTTGGGCATTCCTGGGTTTGCTGGTGGTGTGTTATTCAAATTCCTGAATGTGTGCTTTGCTCATAACTGTGCAGTTTGAAAACAGTGACTCATTCCCAAACAGAGCAGGGTTGAATACAGTCCTGTTTATCTTAGACTGTCCTGTGGTACCTGTGTTGACTTCAAAGATAATTTGTAATAAGAACATTGTGATAAAAACAACACACACCCAAAAAAAATGTATAGGTTTGTTTTTTGGTGCTTCTGACGACAGAATAAACTTGAGTCTCATTCACTTAAAAAAAATCAGAGCTACTTTAGGTTTAATGACTAAAATCAATTTTTCAACATATTTTGTACAGTCCTCTGAACATACTCTTTTCACACTTAACTATGATGTCATTAGTTTCTGTTTGATTCTGTCAGGGCAGAGGCCTTGAAATAGTCACATCTGGATTCCCCCATGGTTTGACCCAACTGTGAGAGCCAGTCACTATTGGCTGAAAGAATTAAAGGCATTTCCAGTGTATTAGCTTTTTTTTTTTGGCCACTGTAAGAAGTTACCACAGATTTAGTGGCTTAAAACAACATCCGTTTATATCTTACGCTTTCTGTGGGCCAGAAGTCCATATATAGTATGGTTCATTTGGCTCTCTGATAAGGCTAAAATCAAGGTGTTGGCAGGATTGTATTCCTTTCTGCAGACTTGGCGGGAAGGGGGGGAATACCTTGCTTGCAAGCTCATTCAGGTTGTAAGAATTCCGTTCCATGAAGTTCTAGAACTGAGGTCGTATTACTTGCTGGCAGGGCTTGTTCTCAACTTCTAGAGGCTGCCTACATTCCCTGGCTCCTGGCCCCTTTCAAAGCCAGCAACACTGGGTTGAGTTCCTCTCAAACTTCAAATCCGATTCTTCTGAATCTCTCCAGAGCATCTCTTCTGTGTTCTTCTGCTTTTAAGGATCCATGTGATTATACAAGGCTCACCTAAATAATCCAGGATAATCTTGCTGTTTTATAGTCCTTAATTCTATCTTCAAAGTCAATTTCCCAATGGAATGTAACTAGTCATAGGTTCCAGGGACTAGGGCATAGATGGTTTGGGGGGTGTGTGTTGGAGAGGACGTTATTCTGTTCTCAAGGCCTGTATTAAACATGTAAGTTTTAGAGTGAATCTTTTCTAGTTACTCCTCGGGGGTCAGAGGAGGGTGAAGCTACTCAAGAAGAAAACAGTGGAAACAAGTCAAATGACTTGTCAAAGGTTACTGTGTCAGCTGTAGATTAAAAAAACTTTTGTTAAAAAAATGAGGTAAAAAAATTTTGTGGTGGTGGTGGTAGGGGGTTGTTCTTCCTCTCCTCCTTCTTAGGGTGAAGTAAGGGGAGAAAGATTTTATTTAAACTTCTACAGTCTGTTCACTTTGCAATATTTTGTTTATTGGGTGTGAACATCTGTGTGATGAGCATTGAAGCAGGAGCACTGGATTTCCTGGTGTTAGGATTAGGCAGCACAGTATGGGTCTTCTCTAAGCACTGGCTCTTCCATGTGCTAACATCAGGGAGAAGGTTCTTTCCTCACCCAGGGAAACCTTTTTTTTTTTTTTTTAAAGATTTTATTTATTTATTTGACAGAGAGAGACACAGCATGAGAGGGAACACAAGCAGGGGGAGTGGGAGAGGGAGAAGCAGGCCTCCCACAGAGCGGGGAGCCCGATGTGGGGCTCGATCCCGGGACCCTGGGACCATGACCTGAGCTGAAGGCAGACGCTTAACGACTGAGCCACCCAGGTGCCCCCAGGGAAACCTTTCAAATGTGGCCTTTGACTCTGCCTCCCTAATTTTTTTTAAAAAGATTTTATTTATTTGACAGAGTGACAGCAAGAGAGGGAACTCAAGCAGGGGGAGTGGGAGAGGGAGAAGCAGAGAGCCCGATGCGGGGCTTGATCCCAGGACCCCGGGATCATGGCCTGAGCTGAAGGCAGACCCTTAATGACTGAGCCACCCAGGCGCCCCTGCTTCCCTAATTTTTAAGAGCTCCTCATTAATCCAGCTTAAAACTGATTTTAGGAATGTTTCTGGACAAATAAGTACAGAAAACCTATGTGTTTCGTATTCTGAACCTCATTTCATTTTTTTAAAAAGATTTTATTTATTTATTCATGAGAGACAGACAGAGAGAGAGAGAGAGAAGCAGAGGGAGAAGCAGGCTCCCAAGGAGCAGGGAGCCCGATGTGGGACTCGATCCCAGGACTCCAGGATCATGACCTGAGCCGAAGGCAGACGCTCAACCATCTGAGCCACCCAGGCGGCCCCATTTCATTTCATACTCTGCAAGCAAGGCTCAGAGAGCTAAGTCCATTGTCCATTGTCTCTGAGCTTATACTAATTATTAAACACTTGTTCTATACCAGGAGCCAAATTATATGGATCTAATGTCAGGGTCCCCCTTCACACCCTCTTCCAATTTGCCAAGTGTTTTATGTTAACTTTAATCCCAATAGTGCTGTGAGGTATTAGACTAATGTAGATTAAAAAATTGAGGCTCAGAGAAATTGACCCCTACTTTTAGGTACCCAGGGAGTCACTTCGCCAGGTTTCCAGTGTAGGTCCACTTGACTCCAGGGCCTGTGTTCTCTTCAGGGTACCACCTTTAAAAAGGCCTCAAGTGCATTCTGGTCAGTATGGTCCCAAAGTCCAAGTTCTTTACCCTTCATTATCACGAAAGTCGCCAAATGGTAAGAATGCTCAAGGCTACGGGTGCAGCTTCTGCAAACCTATAGCGATATTAGTGTCATGAAAGCACAGGAGGAAATGGGGAACTGTTTAGGTCCATCAAACGTGGAATAACCGTTTTACTGGTATGAGTGTCTCATTGTCTCATTATTATGCGGCAGTGAGTCATTTAGGGCAGGACCAAAAGGGAAAGTCCTGTCCCTTGTCATCTTTGTGAAGTGTCGGTGAGAAGGGTTTAGGCGGGGAGAGGCACAAAGTGGTTTAGGTAGACACTGGGAATCGAGCTACCACCAGTTCTCCATCTCCACCCTTAACAGCCCAGCTGCTGGGATGCCAGAAGCGCCGAAAGGGTTAAACGTGGCTGTAGAGCCCAGCCACCGCCCCTTCCCAGCATCGCCTCCCAGAATGCCTCAGGCTCCCAGCCAGTTCCCGCACCTCGCGATACTCCGCCCACTCTCTTCCCCGAACGACTGCCCGGCCCCCTTCTTTACAGAGCTCTGCGCGAGGCGGAGGAAAGTAGGGGAGGGCGGAAAAGAGCCGTGAGGTACGCCGGGAAGTGTGGTCCAAGCGTTTCATGCAGCCATATTCTTCCGGAGCGGGGGAGGCCAGAGAGACAGCCAGGACTACAATTCCCAGCAGCCCTTTCGGTTTGTTTTTGTTCAAAAAAAAAAAACCCCACACTCCCCCTCCTCACTCTTCACACACACTCACACACACACACACACACCCACGGCAGACACGCACACACCCGGGCGCCGAGGGGAAAGCTGCGTCTTGTCTTCCTGCCCCACCGCCAGTCCTCTCTCTGCCCCTCAGCAGAGCGGGAAAGCGGAGGCTGGAGCCGTGACCTCTGACCCCATGGTTATGCGGAGCCGCCGCATTCCTTAGCGATCGCGGGGCTGCCGCCGCTGCTGCCGCTGCCGCCGCCGCCGCCGCCGCCGTGGGCGACTGACGCAGCGCGGGCGCGTGGAGCCGCCGCCACCCCTCCCCCCACCGCCGCCCTCGCTCCGGGTCTCGCGCCAGCCGGTGCCCGGGCGCCCGCCCCCTCTCCCCGGCCGCACCCGAGTCCTCGCGCGCCGCCGCCGCCACGCGCCCCCCGCCGCCGCCGCCGCCGCCGCCGCCGCCGCCACCGCTGCCCCAGCCCCGCGCCGCCGCCACCCGCCCCGCCCGGAGGTCCCGCGTGGAGCCGCCGCCGCCGCCGCCGCCGCCGGGGAGGAGGAGGATGAAGGACAAACAGAAGAGGAAGAAGGAGCGCACGTGGGCCGAGGCCGCGCGCCTGGTGAGGCGGGCCGCCGAGGGGCTCAGTGGGGGACGTGGGGGGTGGGCTGGCCGAGCCCCCTCCACGGGGAGGGGGAGGGGAGAAGCCCTGCCCACTGCAGGAGGGGGCGGGGCCACCAATTTTCTAGGAATGGGACACCCCCCCCGCCAGGCATTGGGTGGGGGAGAGGTCCTCCGCCGGTTGGATGTGGCGCCTTTTTCTGCAGCTCCCCCCACCCCCTAAATTCCTGCGGAGGGGCGAGCTGGCTGGCCGGCTCCTCCCCCTCTGGGCGGCGGGGCCCCAACCTCCCCTCCCCCACTATTTGGCAGCGTCTGGGGGTCTGGGGAAGCTTCGTTTATGCACTCGGGGGAGTTAGGTTTCCGGGAAGGGTCGGAAGCTCCTCCCTCGCTTCCTGGTGGGCAATGGGGTGGTGCGTTTGACTCCAGGGGTCGGAAAATACCCCCAATTTTAAGGACGCGAGTGACATTTTGAGCTTTCCCCATCTAAACCAGGTGTGTGGAGGGAAGCAAGTGCTTACTCCCAGGTGGAACCCTGAGCAGTGGTTTTCAAACTTTAGTGTCTTGTTGGGGACACCTGGGAGGTTCTTAGGAATGCTCGTCCTAGGGCCGTGCTTAAGATCTTCTGAGTCTGAAATTCAGACTGAGTAGAGCCTCAGTGTCTTCATTTTAACCAGCTTCCCATGTTGACTGTAATGCAGGTGGCCCGGGACCACACTTTGAGAAACGCTGACTAGAGGGTTTTACTTCATAAGCTAGACTGGAGATAGGGACTCTGCAGAGAACTGACTCTACTTTGGGGAGAATGTATGTGTGTGTCCTCCTCTCCTTAGTGTCCTGGTGCATGTTATACTTGAAGTGTTGGACAAAGACCAAGTACCTCTGAAGATACTGCTCATTGAGGACTTAGCAGAGGAGGGAGTGATTTGTTGAAGCTGCCTAGTGAGGAGGGTTGTGTATTTTGTTCTCATAGAGTCAGAGGACTTGTAATCGAAATAGCTTCCTTTTGGATTTGCACCCACAAAGCTAAGACACTGGGAGACATGTTCTTACAAATATATCTTGGCAGATGACAATTGTAACTTCTAGAGATGTCACTTCCTCAAGAACTGTCACAGAGCAGGGTTATAGTGCAGATAGCATATATGTCTCTTGACACCTTGTAGTTTAAATGTAATTGCTGTAATTCACTTTTAATGATGAATGAAACTTCACTTTCTAATCTTTTACTTTATTGGGAAGCGAGGTTCCTTCCTCAGAGGTGTTGTGTAGACAAAGAGATGACTATTTTGTTGGGGGTCGTTAGGGCTCTATGGTACACCTTTTTCTTTCTTGGAACATGTAAAACTCAGTTATTGACTTACAAGAAATAAAGCTGTTTGGTTTGCGAGAAAATTTTCACTGGTGTTCCTGATTGTCTTCCCCAGGCACTTGTTGCCCAGTGAACAGAAATAGCAAGTGTTTGTGTGCTCAAGTTTCATGCTTCTGTTCATTTGTTTTGGTTTGGCATATGAAATTTGTAGATTTTGAAGTTCTAAATATTTTCTTGGTTCAGTCAAAATTGGAAGCTTTGGCTAGCTTTGAGATCTCTTGGAAATTTTAGGATTTCTCCAGTGTTGCCTCACCTGGAAACAAATTTAGGCCTGAGGGAGAGGAGGAGAGAGCCAAAGGATGTGCTTGCTCTTTTTCTCCTCAAGGTTGAGTCTTGGGTGTTCATTGAAATTCTCCTCTAAGTTCCTGTTAACGCAGGTGTTTATGACTCTGGGCACCAAAAGGAAATTTGCTTGCCAGAGTTTTACTTGTTAGAGGTAGGTGAAAGTACTTTTAAATCCTGTGTTACTTACGTTCTGACAGAATTCTGAAGTGTATTTGTCTCAAAGCTCTGTTGGCTTTTACTAGTTGAAAGACTTCAGGAATTCACGGTCCACTGTTCCGTTAAGCCTCTTTAGGTTCTTGAACTTACTGTGATCTGAACTCTAGTATCCAGGTTGTTAGTTTTGTTTTATCATTGGCTTAACTTCATGCCAGATTATCTGAATAAGTTATTTCTGTTTTTGTTTTATGGCTCTTCATTAAAAAATAATATGAACAGGAATAACTTTGTAGTGCACTTAAACATGTGAAAGACGACTTGTGGAAACATGGTGCGTAATTGTGCATATCTTTTATTTTTTATTAGAATTTTCCATCCCTTTGGATGGGACCATTTGGTGGGTGAGGGGCAACTCTTCAGAGTCCTCTCCCCATTTAAAGAAAACCGCTGCAACACGGAGTGCTGGGGAGTTTGTGAGAGCGTATGCTGGACAGAGAGCAGCTTGACTAGAGAAAGCGCGTAATGGGAGGGCAGGCGATTAAATCTACTCTTTGGACAGGTGAATTTGGAGTGCTCGACTTGGCAATCAGATGCAGTTGCTCTGGGGTGGTTTCATATTGCTCCTGACCTTGCTTAGATTGGTGGCTAGAGTGATACTGGGAATTCTTAAAAACTATTTTGGTAGGAAAGAAGAGGTTCTGGAGAATTTCATTAGTGTAGTATACCTCAGGAGATTGACTTTTGCAGATGTTAATTATGTTGTTGAGAAGTAGATACTCTTCTTTCAAACATTTTGTAGTATTGTCTTTTCTAGATATAAGAGGTAGACTTTAGAGGGTTGGATGGTATAAATCCTCCTGCTTGTTAGGAACGATTTGTTTGGGAGAAATAGCCTAGGGGATTTCCCTTTAAATTGAATGTCCTTAAATGGATTCTCCGTGGCTTTGAGAAACTCTTCATTGTATGCTTTATCTTTCACTTTGATTCATCACTGACCATTCTTACATCAAACATTTTTTTTTCTCTTTGAAGTAGAAGAGATACTTTTTTTTTTTAAGTGTGCCAGAAAGACAAGGACTAGGAATAGAACACTGCTGAATTGTTCTTGTACTAAAAGCTGGAGGCATATACAATTATAATAAAAGTGAATACTTTGTATCTTTTGATGTAACTTCCTTTTAGAGAAGTTAGATTCTCAGGCTCCAAGATTCTCTGTCTTAGATTCTCAGGCTCTTCCTGACTGCTGTTTAAATAATTGGTAACTAATTTTTCAGAGTCATGCTTCTTTTAAAAAAAAAATTACAGTACAGAAATTTGCTAACTCAGCTCTCATTTAGTATCAAAAAAGTGTTACCTGTGGCAGTGAACGTTAGTAGCTTGTAACAGGGTTTGTTGTGGGTTTGTTCAAGTCAACACTGCTTAACTTGGCACTCAGGTTCTTAGAATACAAAGATGGATAAGGTTTGCCCTTGAGGAACTTAATGGTCTTCTGGGAATGGAGAAGGTCTAGACCCATGAATAGAATTTTACTACATGCATGATAAGTGCCATCGTAGATGTACTATGATAAAACAGACATTCTGGTTCAGGTTTATTGTCCAGGCGTCATCATGACTGGTTTCTCCTTTCACTCAGTGTCCCACTGTGGAAGGTAAATTACATGTGTTGTGGACTATGAGGACACTGAAAAGAGACATTTAACTCTGCCTGGCAGAGATCAGAGAAGGCTTTCTAGAGGAAGGTGCTTTCCCAAACTGAATCTTGAAGGGCAAGTAGAAGTTAGGCCCATCATGGAGGATGTTAGGAGCTGGTGACAAGGAGCCAGTGGTGTGTGTGCACACTTGTGCACAGGGTGGAGAGTGTGGGAATTGGGTAGAACTACACATAGTTATTGGAACGTGAAGTTGTGGAGTATCAGTTTGGCAGTTGGGTGGAGAGACAGGCAGAGACCAGATTCTGAGGGCCTTGCGTGCCAGGCCTGTGAGCACATACTTGTGCCGGGCACCATAGACACTTATTTCCACCATCTGCAATCTGTAAAACAACTCTTAGGGGAAGACATCAATATCTTTACATCACAAGTGGGGCAACTGAGGCTCAGTTTGGGAGGTAACTTGCCCAGGTTTAGAAGGCTAGCGTTTAAATCCAGGTCTGTCTGGTTCTAAAGCCTGTGCTTTCCAGTGAGCTGGTGAGCTCTTCTTCGGAAGCTTTGGCCTTTGCTGTATGTGATTAGGTTGCTGTTGAAGAATTTTAAAGCGGGGAAAGTGATGAGGGCAGATTTATTTTGTTGGGTTGACCTCATATAGCAGGTAAGTTCTGCAAGAGCTGGGGTTTGGTCTTTTTTGCTGCTGAATTCTAGAATTGTCCCTGGCACAGTAAGTATTTCATGTATTTGTGGAGTGAAGGATGGTCGCGGAGGAAGGATGGATTTGAGGAAAGCAGAGCTGGTTGCAGGCATATTAGCGAAAGGGCTGTGTGTTGGGTGAGGGAAGGAATTGGGGGACAGGTGAGAATGAGGGGTGCTGTCTAGGTTTCTGCATTAGGTGATGGAGGAAGAGGGGCGATGAATTGGAGTTGCCAGTTAGATGAATTAGAACAGATGATCGAGGGGGCGGATGTCAGTACAGAAGTGAATATTTGAGTCGGAAGCTGGTGAGAAACCCAGGCTAGAGGTGAGTATTTGGGAGTTAGCAGAGCATAGGTAGTAGTTGAGGCTATGAGAGGTGATAGAGCTACTTGAAGAGAATGTAAACATTGAAAAGAGAGAGGCTAACAATGGGACCATGGTAAATAGGGGCTTTATTTCAGCACCTGCTTCTCCAAAGCTTGACTTCCTTTAGTGTTAAGGGCTTATGTTCTTCCACAGGGAGACCCTTTAGCAGCAGTCCTGTCAGACTTCTTGCTTTACATTTTATTTGTGACAAAGCAGCACTTAGTTGTTACAGTTGTTCAGTGACTGCAAGGTGTACGGAGTAGCCTCAGCAGCTGCTGGTAGGGACCATACAAAGATACTGACAGCCTTTTTCCTCCCTGAGAAGGATGGCATTTCTAAAACAGCTCCGCTCCTTCACGTGAGAGAGCCGCAGTTGCTCACTAGGAAACTGCTGCCATGACTTTATGTTAGAGATGTTGTGAACGTAAATGGGACATTCTGTGTCTCGTTGCTTTGCCTGCACCAGTCGTAAAGAATCAGAGCTTCATGTTGCCAAATGACAAAGTGTACTGTGGCAGTTCATACCAAAATTTCACAACACAGTGGCAAAAACCATCACTTAAAAATATGGGTACTAATCAGACTTCCTCAGGAAAAAAAAACCTGAGTGCATTTCTGTCTTGTCATTATTTTGTAGCTCTATGTATTCTGTGGTTTAGCCATGTGAACAATGTGAAGTTAAGCAGTAACCAAAGTTGCTAAGGCCCCACCCATGTACCATAACATAGCATGTATGCTAAGAAGATGGGTGTTTTTAGAATTAAGAATTAGAATATTTATGCTACTTTCAGTCACTTTTAGCAACCTCTTAGATAGATATGTAATTTGGTTTCTGAAGCAGTATTAACTGTGGAAAAACTAAATTGTTAGCAGTGGTGCCTCATAGAACTGTAGCTCAGGATATAGACTGATGGATATAAATGGAAATTGTACACTAAAATCAGAACATTTATATTTCCTCAGGTACTAGAAAACTACTCGGATGCTCCAATGACACCAAAACAGATTCTGCAGGTCATAGAGGCAGAAGGATTAAAGGAAATGAGGTTCGTATTGTTCTCGTTCAAGAGGGTTTCATAGGACATACATCTTTCTGTGGATACTTAGTGTCGTGATTAAGTGTATATATGCCTTCTCCCCGCGCCCCCCCCCCCGTGTCTTTTTGCGCCATGCCCCCCCCCCCCCCAGTCTGGTGTGGTATAGAACTATCGCCCAAGTTGTGTGTCTTCTGAGTGGTGGGTGGGAATGAGTGAACATCCATTTGTTTTCATTAGAGATGCAGCAGCTTTCTCTATTCTTGCTCTCCCTTAAATCTTGACATGGAGTGTGTTCTTTGTGTAAGGAATCCATGCATTTTTCTTTTGTACTCTCTTTTGCACGTATTAGTAGAGAAGGGGCAGACTCTGATCGGCTCTATCTTGTATAAAACTTCCCTTCTTTTTATATCCCTGAAATTCTTTGTTTTAGGATCAAAAGAAGGGTCGTCTCATCACTGTAACACCACTGGCCTTTTTTTCCTCCCTACTGATTCTAGCCATTCATCATAGGAATATACTAAAGTTTAGTGTGACCTTGATTTTATTCTTCTATGTTGTAGTTTTGCTAGAGAAGCAACAAGTTAGAAATAAAAGGAATTGCAGGCACGGACATTAGTGGCTGCGTTTAATTCTTTTCTTTCTGCACTCTAACCCCAACCCCCTTTTTCTTTAATTTAAATGAAAGAGGAGAGTACAACATAGTCTCCCTTCTTGGAACTCAGAACAAACAGCATATGTTTTTGCTGGTTAAGTTTTAGCTGCTTGAAATTGACCTTTTAGGGTCAAAAGATCCTCACTTTCCAGTTTACCAGTTCACACAGTCTCAAGCTGACAGTTTGTGGGGAGGGAAGATCAGGATTGTGTAGATCACATTCATTTAAATAGTACCTATGCACTGTGTAGTGTTATAATTGTACTTTATTTTTGTTTTTATGGGCTATTTCCCATCACGCTGCTGTCTGCACTGCTGTTGGACCACTATACCTATAGAAGGTAAATTAGTCCCTTTGGGACAGATGAAATTGAGAACTTTAACTTGTTTCTGCTTCTTGCTCTTATAGGAATTAATGAAGCAGTCATGGTGGCTCATGATGAGTGAGCAGCTCTGTAATTTGTAGACAGAGGTATAGTGTGTAGGAGTCACACTGTTCTGCTGAAGGACTCTGCCAGCATGCCATTCCCCCTTGTAGCAGAGATGTTAGCACACCCACTTGATACTCCAGATTCTGCACAAGGTTTCTTGTAGAGATTGGTTCTTGTTGAAAATTTTTTTAGCATCCAGTGTGTTCCAAAGCAGAATAAGTAATAGGGTTTGTTTTTTTTTTAATGGCTTTTTTAGACTCAGAATTTATTTTTAACACTGCATAAATTAAGGCTTCTGGTTCTGAAAGATCTTAAGAGGCTTTACTTAAGATATTTATATATTTTTAACATACTGGGGAGAGGGACGAGAAGGTGCACAGGTGAATCCTAGCACTAATATGCTAGTGCCAAACTCAGTTAATATTAATAATGGACATTTGTGTTTTTGACAGCTGTTCTATTTTAAGAATCAGTAAATGGCCTCTAATTCACTGAGTTATTGTTTTGCAACCAACTACTGTAGCAGGGAGTGTGAAATAGCTTAATGATCCATCTTTTTTCCATTATTGGGTACCAGATCCATTTGACTGACTTTTCTTTTTAAGTTTAAATTTAAGTGCTTGCTCCTGGGTAGATGTAGAATAAAACCCATTCTCTCCCCTTCCCAACAGAGAAAAAGCAAATGAAATACTCTTCTTTTGTGTGCTTATTAGCAAATATTTAACTGGGGATGAAAAGGTGTGCTTGTTTTCTTGGGACAGCACCATTGATTCTGTGGGCTTTGTGCTGATAATGTTTCTGAGCATGATATATGCAGGTCAAAATACAGAGACTAGGAAACACATTCTGTTTTTAATATTAAAATTTAACTTTTAAAATTTAATAAAAATATTGGGTAATGTTTTTTTTAAAACTCCCTGAATTTGAACAGTCATTGTGTACTTTTTCTAAATCTCTTTGAGAACTTGGTTGATATTGTCAAAATGCACTAAGGAAGTGCCAGGTGTGGAACAAGGGAATCACATACCATATCCTACCTGGTGTGATTGATGGGGATTTCATTTGTTGCCCTGTACTACTTTGAAAGTGGAATTGTTGTCATGGGCTCTCTTCTGCTGTATTTCTTGATTTAAGAATGAGTTGGAGGGTATTGGATCTTTGAGTAAGTAGGCATATAGATTTCTATAACCCTCATCCATCTTTGTATGTTTTTACAGCGGGACATCCCCTCTTGCGTGTCTCAATGCCATGCTACATTCCAACTCAAGAGGAGGAGAGGGGCTGTTTTATAAACTGCCTGGCCGAATCAGCCTGTTCACACTCAAGGCAAGTAATACCAACTCTGTTCTTAAACTCTCAGTCTAAGAGTCACCTGGTATAGGTCTGGGATGAGACCCATGAATTTGCATTTCTAATAAGCAGGCAGGTGATGGTGATGTTATTGGTCCTAAATGGTACTTTGAGATGTTCTAGGGTGAACAGGGTATTAGGAATTCTTCAGTCATATCAGCTATTTTGTCTTTTCAAAAAGTCATATCAGCTATTCATCTTTTCTTTGTTTATATCTTTGCAGCTTGTATGCAGTAGAAGGATAAGGATGTGTGGGGGTAACTGCAAATGTGCTTTAATTAGGATTTTGTTTGTAATAGTACTGTGAAGATAAATTACTGGGCAGCTGAAACAAGACTTACTCTGTGGAATATAACTGACATATGAACATCCTTATGGAAATTAAAAAACTCATTAGCTTTTTCTAAGTGGCGCTAATTACAAAGGAAGAGAACTTAAATCAGGTAGAGTTCACAGTAAAGCCGAAATAGAACTGAATAGGCTAATTATTTTTCTACTATTTGTGATGGTTATTATTTAAACCAGAGGTTGGCAAACTTTCTATAAAGGGCCAGATAATAAATATTTTAGGTTTTGTGGACCATACTATCTCTATCATAAGTATTCACCTCGGCCATTGTAGCAGGAAGGCAGGCATAATAAATGAGTGGGCAAGGTTGTGTTCCAGTAAAACTTTACAAAGACAATAAGAGGGCCAGATTTGGCTTGGGGCTGTGGTTTGCTGACCTGATTTAGACATAAGACGACCTGTTGATGAGGAAACTGAAAATTTGATGCCGACCCTTCTGCTCATCCATAATGTGGTTATAAATTTCAGTAGTCTGTATACAAACTTTTCCCTTTTATTTTCTTGATAGACTTATTTTCTTTAATTCAAAATTAAACACTTGAGCAAATACCAATGATATAACCTGCAGTCATAAAACTTGATGTTTATACTTCAAATGTATCTTGTATTCAGATGTCTGCTGTTTTCTGTATTGTTTTTATTTCTAATATTTTGGACTTCTTTTGTTAAGAGGCTGTATAACGTAATGTCAAGAACCGAGCCTTGGGGAGAAATAGAGCCCTGAGTTCAAAACCTAGCTTTATAACCTGGGACAGATTTAACCTTTCTTTATGGTGGTGTATGCATCCCTGACACAGTGTCAGTCCTTAATAAATGGTAGCCTTTTTGGTATTCCTTTAGGTTCTTTATCATCAGTTGCTTGTTAATGACATTTTTCTATTGCATATTATATATTGTTGTATATAACATAATGGTACATAGTTATGTATAATTGTAATTGTATTATATTACAAATATGCATGTTGATGGCATATTTCTATTTTACGTGGGAGGAGAAGTACCTTTTTCTGTGAACACACTGAGAGTAGGAACTGAGTTTCATTTGTCTTTGTAACTTGGCCGCAATTTGCTTTATCCCTCTCTACATTCTTTAGAATGTATGTTTTAAGAACAAGTTCGTTATCCTACATAACCATAATTTCATTATCAGATTCAAGAAGGTTAACATTGATACAATACTATATAATATATAGTCTATACTCAAATTGTCTCTGGTTCCATAAATATTCTTTATAGCTTATTTTTTCAGTCTAGCATCCAATCAAGATTCATGCATTTCAAAAAAAAAAAAAAGATAAAAA
This sequence comes from Zalophus californianus, assembly GCF_009762305.2. Lineage (NCBI taxonomy): Eukaryota > Metazoa > Chordata > Mammalia > Carnivora > Otariidae > Zalophus > Zalophus californianus. The sequence goes on from NC_045602.1 coordinate 114,002,516, forward strand.
CAGAGAGGGAGGCAAACCATAAGAGACTCTTAACTCTAGGAAACAAACTGAGGGTTCCTGGAGGGGAGGTGGGTTGGGGGATGGGGTAACTGGGTGATGGACATTAAGGAGGGCGCTTGATGTAATGAGCAGTGGGTGTTATATGCAACTGTGATGAATCACTAAACTCTGCCTCTGAAACTAATATGCTATATGTTAATTAATTGAATTTAAATAAAAAATTTTTAAAAAAGAATCCTGCATTTCCTTTGGTTGTCATGTCTCTTTAATATTTGTTAATGTAGAGCAGTTTCCTTACTTTGTTTTGTCTTTTATGGCATTGATAGTTTTGAACAGTTCAGGTCAGTTGTTTTGTGGAATTAAATACATTTTTAAAGGACTAATAAAAGTTTAAAAATCTTGGTTACTTCCAGACTTCTTTCTGTTTGCACTGCTAGATCATGTCCACTCCTCCAGGTTGTAGCACAGAACCACTCAGCAGTGAAGGATGGAAGTGATGGGATAAATGGTATAGTGCTAGTTTGGTCTGGGTCTTGCCTGTAATAAAGGCCAGGAAGGCACAAGTTACTTAATTACATTTCTCATTTTTTTCTTTGGAAAATGCTAGTGACACCTCTGAAATCCTGCGGCATTTTCTTTGCCTAACTTATCTCTCATGTGTTAAGAAAAAGCATGTGCAGAATGCTTTGTAGTTTTTCTGTGCCATGCTTGGAAATCTCTTCTAGTGGGCCATCAAGGTCAGAATTCTATTTATCCATGTGATTTTGCTACTTAGTTGAAAACAGGAATTTTTTCAGTTCTGGATACATTTGTGTGGCTTTATCTATGATTACTAAAGGTTTACTGATAAGCTGGAGTCTTTTGGGGTAGGCCACAGGGCTCCTTCTCTGATAAAAAGTTGTTTTGGGTAATGTGATGGTACATTTGATACTTTATATATGGATGCTTGCATTAGTCCCCAGAGCTAGTCCTCAAGGATGGATGGGATAGATGAAATCTCTCTGTGCTTTGAATTCTTGATGAATTGCTTTTCTTAAGCCTTTCCTGAAGTCAGCTGTCAGTGTCCATCATTGTCTGGTTAGAGGTAGGATTCATATAGTTTTTTACACTTGGGATTTCCCATTCTTACAAAGCCACTTTGAGTTTCTTTGTAGTGTTCTACATTTTTAGGACTTTGATGCGAAACTACTATGCTTTTTCGACTTGGTGGTTGTGTTACTGGTGAGTTTAGCCTGTATTGGTCTTTGCAGAGCTCACTGTCAGGCATAACTGCTGTCATTTGAATGTTGTTCATTGTTACTATAGAATGATTCTCACATGGATATGTCACTTATGTTATGGCTATTTGCACTTTATTATATCTCATGTATGATATAGGGCTCAGCCTTCAGGGTCTTTTAGCCCAATTTAACAAGCCACGTTGGATTTTTTTAATATATAGAATATTTTTATAAAAGTGTGAAAAACATCTTTTTGGTAAAAGAAATAGATGACTATGCCTGAGGTATCCATCCGTTAAAATCCAGTTTGCATATAAAAGAAAGGAAAAAGCAAATGGAGGAAGAGAGGGAGATAATTATTGCAGTCCTACAATGTTATTTATATAATTACAATTAAAATATTCACGTACAACTCCACACTTACAGCAGTTTCAAAGCTATTTATGTTACTGTTAAATACTGAGAAGAACAAAGGAAATAAGCCTAGATTTAGATACAATAAAATCATGGAGTCTGTCATTTGAAAGGCAGTATCGGAGAACATTTCGATTTTTTTTTTAAAGATTTTATTTATTTATTTGAGAGGGAGAGAGAACAGAGGGAGAGGGAGAAGCAAACTCCCCCCTGAGCAGGGAGCCTGATGTCGGGCTTGATCCCAGGACCCCAAGATCATGACCTGAGCCGAAGGCAGATGCTTAACCGACTGAGCCACCTAGGCACCCGAACGTTTTGATTTTTGATATGTGCACAGCAAGTAGGGTGGTCTTTTTAAAATTTTTTTTAAAGATTTTATTTATTTGTCAGCGAGCGCACACAAGCAGGGGGAGTGGCAGGCAGAGGGAAAAGCAGGCTCCCTGCCCAGGAAGGAGCCCAACGCAGTGCTCAATCCCAGGACCCCGGGATCATGACCTGAGCTGAAGGCAGACGCTCAACTGACTGAGCCACTCAGGCATCCCAGGGTGGTCTTTTAAAAATGCAAATCACATCATATCACTATCATGCATGGCCCTTACCTACCTCTGTGATCTGCTCTCCTAGCACTTTCCCTTTGGTCATTACACTAAAGCCACCCTGGTCTTCACTTTGTTTCTCAAACACCCCCGATTTGTGTCCACCACAGCGCCCTTGCACTCGCTAGCCCCTCTACTTAGAAAGCTCTATGGTAACTTCTTGTCATTTGGTTCTTAATCCAAAGGTGTCTTTTCAGTGAACATATCTCTACCTGTCTAATTCCACAACATCAGGAGGGTTTTTGTTTGTTTCATAGACCTATCTGTATCAGAAATTACTTGGTGGTTGTTAGCCTCTCTGCGCTAGTGTAGGAGTGAAGAGACTTTGTTTTCACTGTATCCCCTGGGTCTGGCACACAATAGGTACTTAATAAGTATTGGCTGGATGAAAAATAGATGATGGTATCATCAGAATCTTAGCTAGTCAGTTCTCCTTGTAATTCACCTTTCTTTTATATCAGTTTTATTGTAGGTATGCATATTTTGGGTTATTTTTTCTTCTCAGCAAGTCGACTTCTAAGAATCCTTTTTTTTTTCTTGCCCTCTTTAGAGCAGTTCTACATAAATCTGTGGAAGAATCTGCTGACACTAGAAGTAAATCTGTCCGTGACTATGGTCATAATCTGGTTCCTCTTAATTGCTAAAGGCAGAAACTGAGCCATTAGAAACAGCTTAAACATTTTAGGTATGTTTTAGATAAGATGTTATTATTTCTTTTAGAGTTTTGAACTTTGATCGTCTTGTTAGAAAAAAGAATCTCTAAACGGTAGTGACATTTTAAGACAATGTCTTTGATAGTCTGTTAGCCTTATCAAATATAAGATCTTTTAAATGCTTAGAATCTTAGAATTTTAGTGTGGGAGGGGCTCTCAAATCATCCAGTTCATTTTCATTTTGCAGTTAGATAACTGAGTTTCTAACAGATTAAATGATGTATCTGGGATTATACATCTGTGTGACAAATGCATATGGCCAAGTTGGGACTAGAACCCAGGGCCCCCATCTTTTGAGTTTAATTTCTTTTCATTATGCTAATTTAGAATAAAGAGTTTTTCTACAGGTTTTATGACTTTTGGTCATTTCATCTTTTTGAAGCATCTTGTGAGTTCTTTGATACTTCTCGAAATGTCAGTTTTATTCTTTTTAATGAAAATCCTTATAATTGTTAAGCCAGGTAGCTTTTCATGTCCTTAGATGTGACTCTTTAGTTATGACTGGTTGAATTTCTGCACTCTGCATTAATTTTATTGGCATTTCAGATCGTAGGTGTTCTTTTCTATGCTAGAATAAGTGATCTATGGTGGTAGTAAAAGCATTAGACTAGGTAGGAGTCAAGATCTGGGTTCTAGCATAGCACCTCATATCTTACTAAATATCTCCATTTATACTTCTTTGTCTCTAACTCAGGAGTTGAAATAGATTGGTCAATTAAATACTTGAGGTGTAAAATCCTTTTATGTCATGAAATGGAGCTCTGAAATACAAATAGATGACTGTGAAACTGCTCTGGTTGAAACAAGCATGAGGGCCCACCTTCTCCATCTCTTGTGAGTTCTGCCGTCCCCACCCCCTGCTCCAAGTACTCAAGGATCTTTCCCAGACCCTGGAACTCTGCTGAAAACCTTCTAGAGTAAGAATTCAGTAAAAATCCTTTCTGTGCTCCCATTCTAGCATCTAGACTATTTTGTGTGAAAAGTCAGCACGGGATATTTTTCTTTCTTGTTCTTTTGTGATGCATTTGGTATTTACTGGAGGCAGACTGTTTTATTGTAAGCCCCATTCCACTCTGAACTGTAGGAGGTCTGCACAGAAGGTCCAGTTAGTAGAGCAGTACCATTTGCTCTGGTTAATAGTAGCAGCAGTTTGGTTTTGATGGAGGCTTTGACCCCTCAGTTGATAAAAGGTTCCTTATTTGTTTGAATAATTCCCAAGGGATGTCTGGATCTGCCTGTGGAAAAGGGGGTATTCTCTTGTTTGACAGGATTTCCAGCCAGCTCAGGGAGAAGAGAGAACTGATTGTTCTTAGAGCCCTGGTCAGACTCTGGTTTTATGTCTAAGAGATGAGCTGTCTTTGGTCCTTCTGCTTCCTCAAGTTCAAAGCGCTGTAATAATGAAGTGTGGTAAAGGTCAGGTACCAGAGGTTTTGAAAGCACGGCCACTGGAATGATTTTGTGGTCGTTCAGGGGGGTGGGCAGGATGATAATTTCAGGGTTGCTAAAGTGATGTGTATTTTTTAAAACAAAAAGGTTATATTTTTGAAGTGTGATTTTAAGGCACCAGGGTTCTAGGAAAATGAGGAGATTGTTCCAGGCTTCCTTGGGACTGTGTTTGAAAAAACACTTTTCTTTGGGTCAGCCAGTATGAACACTGAGTATGATCTCTTCTCAGACCTTCAGATCAGACTTTTTGGGAGAGTTATTTGAGGAACTTGTTTAGTCTAAGAAAGTTGGTTCTTCTAGCTTAGCTAAATCTGGCAGGAAAGCTGGAAACTGATGTTTGAGTGCTAACTGTATTCCAGACAGGCATCAAACTTGTCACATTGGTCTTTTTGAAACATAAATATGTCTCCTACTCCTGTAATAATGGGGAAGCAGCCTGAGAGAGTGTAAGTAAATGGGACCAAGTCACATTTTTTGGTTATTTGAGAGAGTTGTATTCAACACATGGAGGACAGGCTTAGGAGGTTTGACGTTTTGACTATATGAGTTGGTTCTCAGATGTTTTGGGGGTCATTTTTAAATTCTGTGTGCATCACAATGCAGGAAAGGGATGGGGAGCAAAAAAGATGTCTGTCTTTGTTCTGGGAGATGCTTTTTTGATTCACTTGTACTAGATGGGCTTTCACATGTGTGCCTTTATGTGTTAGCTAATCCCTTCTGTTTTAGTCTCTAACTCTGCGTGCCAGTTTTTCTTGGGTCAGTTAACTCTGGACAATTCTTTGACTTCTGACTTGTACTTTTTTGGTCTCCATTCCCATTGCAACCACCTTAGTCTAAGTTACCCTCATAGGCTGGATACCGAAACAGCTCTTGCCTGGGGCCCTTACTTTCACTTTTGCCCCCCCCCCCCAGCATCCACTTTGTTCCTTGGTAATTCACGTAGCAGCCAGAGGGATTTAAAAAAAAAAACGTCATTTGACCATGACACATTTCTGTTTAGTGTCTCTCAATGGTTTCCTGTGGCATTTACCAGAAAAATGCAAACCTTGCCCAGCCACACTGCCCTTCTTTCTGTTCTTTGAATTCCTTAAGCTCTTTCGAGTTTTCGTGTCTCGCATTTGGAACTCTCTTCTGCTTTTCCGTGGTTATAGGTCTCAACTTAAATGTCAGTACCTCAGAAACTTTATCTCTAAATTGCATTTTCCTGTTGTGCCCCAAACTTCTGATCACTTACAAGTTTATGATTATATAATTGTTTAGGTGATTGATAACGTCTCTTCTGACTAGACATTGGGGTAGAGAATTGGTATTATTTTGTCCTTGGCTGTATCCTCAGTGTCTATCGTAGGAGGTACTCAATAAATGTTTGTTGGATAAATGCAGTGGAAAAACCCATAGAAGGTGATTGTTACTCCTTGACTGGTAGCAGTTCTCTTTGACAAACAGTTGAATTGGTTTAGGATAGTAATTTTTAGTATTAAAGTTGAAATACATAGTATAGAATGTTTACCAGCATCTTTTTCCATAAAATGAAGATTTGAAAATCTCCAAAATATAAGCTTTATTTCCTCAAAAGAAAAAAAAATGTAAGGTCCAGTGTTGCTTTTGAAATTTAGTGCCAATTTGATTCCTGGTCTTCTGTTATGTGTCCTCCGCCCCCCCACACCCCTTTTTCTACTGCCTACCTCTGAAAGCTTTTAGAATTTTTTCCATGAGTATATACTTTAGTGTGATCATTTTTCACCCTGTGTGTCTTACTCAAATGTCTGATGATCTTGGTTGAGGGACTGTTCTTTATTTAAGAGTCAGGCTCTTAAACACTAGTGGGAAATGCAGTACGTCATGGTTTTGTGGCTTCACTTGTCTCCTGCAGCAGTGGGAGTGGCTGTTGCTTAAATGTGTGGTGCTGGAAGTAAGGATGTCTGTGTCCTCCTAATGCAGACTTTTAATAATCCCCATGTTCTCAATCCCATACCTCATCTTTGTCTGCCTTGGTACCTGGTTTAAATTCTGAGCCTTTCTGGAATTTAGGGGATAAATCCCGTTGGTTCTTTTCAGTACCTCTCTCCCCAACACTTAGATTTCATCTTCCTTTGTTTTGGTAACTTGTTTTCTTTGCTTCTCTGTTTCTTTGTCATGGACAACTTCCAAAGTATATCTTTACCCTGGATATTTTTCTCTGGACATCAAACTTGTATCTATCCAGTTGTCTATTCAGTATCTCTCTTTGGATACCGAAGGCATCTCAGAATTAACATGAACAAAACCAATTTCGATTTTCCCACTCCAAACCTGTTTCACCCTTGTCTTGCCTATATCAATGAGGGGGAATTCCATGTTCTAAGTTGCTTAGGTTAGAAACCTTGGAGTTGTCTTTGACTCCTTTCTTTTGTTCTCATGGCACATGTAATCATCAATAAAAACCCTGTTTGCTTAATTTTCAGAATATGTCCATTTTACCCACTACCCCAGGCCACCTTCCTGGTTTAAACCACCATCGTCTTTCTCCTTTCTCCTAGATTATTACAGTAACTTCCTAACTGGTCTCCTTGCTTTACACTCTTGTCACTCTCCTCAGCTCTGGAGCTAGGAAGATTTTTTTTTTTTTTTTTTTTTTTTAAAGTAGGCTCCACTCCTAGTGTGGAGCCCATTATGGGGCTTGAACTCACAGCCTTGAGATCGAGACCTGAGCCAAGATCAAGATTTGTACACTTAACCGACTGAGCCACCTGGGTTCCCCAGGAAGATTTTTTTTTTTCAAATGTCAAATCTTGTCATTCCTCTGCTCAAAACCATCCAGTGTTCACCCCCCCACCCCTTCACTTAGGGTCAAGGTCAAAATCCTTAGAGTTGCTTGCAAGGCCCTGATGAGATTTACCCCCACCCTCACTCTCCTCGCCTTTCTTCTTACTCTTCCCCTGGTTCACTCTGCTGAATAAACACAGTGGCCTCCTTGGTGGTCCTTGAACGCGCTGCCACTGTACTCTCAGGGCTTTTGTCCTTGATGCTTTCCCGCCCAAGTACCTGTGTGACTTGCTCCCACACCGCTTTCAGGTCTTGCTCAGATTGCACCCTGACCCCTCTGTACCCCTCAGCACTCCCCTCGTCCCTGCCTTATCTTTTTCTTCGTGGTGTTTATAACTGTCTGATAATCTGGGTATCATTTGCTGTATACTTAATGCTATTGTCTGTCTCCTTTGGCTAGAACATAAACTCCCTAGGGGAGGAGTTTTTAATTTTACTTACTGTTGTCTCTCAGTAAATATTTGTGTGAGCAAATGTATCATAGTGTATTTCTTTTAATTTGATAATACAGTGAATTATGTTAATAGATTTTTTTCCCCAGTGCTCAAACATCCTTGTATTCCTAGGATAAATGTCACTTCAATATGGTTTTCTTTTTAAACATACGTTGATGGATTTAGTATGAATCATTTATTTAGAATTTTTGCATCTGTATTCATAAGTGATCTGTGATATTTTGATTTCGGACCTTATTCCGTTTTGGTATCAAAACAAGCTTCGCTGGTTTCCCACTCTTGATACTCTGCATTAGTCTAAGACAGAGATTTGTTCTATTAGTAGAACACACATATAAAACCTACTGGGCATTTTCAGAATATATTGTTCTTATTTTTTTTTATCGTGAAGTATATAATTTACCCAAAAGAGAGTATATACAGTTTGTGGTAAAGAATAGCTGAAAAATAAGCTGCACGCTCCCATATTCACCAGCCAGCTCAGAACCAGAACACCGTTTACATTCTTTGAAGCCTCTGAGCTTTCTCTCCCTGCTGAAGATAACCAGTATTCTAATTTCCATACTAATCATTCCCTTGCTTTTGTTTCTATGTTTGCCCGTAAGTCTGTATTGCTGAACATGCCTTTTAAAAATAATCTTTATGTGAATGGAATCATGTTATTTTTCCCTGAGTTGCTGCTTTTGCTTATCATTTCTGAGCTTGAAATGTGCTGGTGCATTTAATTGACATACATCATGTTTTCTGCTATGTGCTGTGTTATGATGTGAATATGCCATGATTTATTTGTCCATTTTCCTCTTGGTGCGTATTTGGTTGTTCTAGTTATCTCTGTAACAGACAGTGCTGCATTAAGCATTTCTCTACATGTCTCCTGGTGCATGTGTGGAGTAGCTTCTCTACGGTGTGTATGTTGCTAGGAATGGGACTGACCAGTAGTAGGTTTTGCACCTGATCATCATTACTAGGAAGAACAGCTGTTTTTCCAAGTGATCATATGAATGTACACTCCTTCCATAGTGTATGAGAATTTCTGTTGCTTCACAGCCTGAGTATTGTGGTTGTAAAATAGGAATTGCTTTTTTTCCTGTTTTTAAATTGTGGCATAATTTACGTATAGTAGAATTTACCTGTTTTGATGTACTAATGTACAGTTCTGTGAATTTTTTTTTTTTAAGATTTTATTTATTTATTTGACAGAGAGAGACACAGCGAGAGAGGGAACACAAGCAGGGGGAGTGGGAGAGGGAGAAGCAGGCTTCCCGCGGAGCAGGGAGCCCAATGCAGGGCTCGATCCCAGGACCCTGGGACCATGACCTGAGCCGAAGGCAGATGCTAAACGACTGAGCCACCCAGGCGCCCCTGGTTCTGTGAGGTTTTTTAAAAGTTTGATTTTTTTTAGTTCACATTTGTTTTGACATTTTTCTGGGCTATTGAAAGGTATGCTGTAGTGGCTTGAATGCAGTTGTTCCAGTAAAAGTTGGTGTTAACATGCTTCTCCCTCCCCTAAAAATTCAGCTTTACATTCACATACAGAAAAATTCACCCCTTTAGGTTATAGTTCTTTGAGTTTTGACAAACAAAATAACCATCATAATTAGCATTTGGAGCAGTACCATCACCCCCCAGAAACTTCCCCTGTGTCCTTTTATAGTCAAGCTCCTCTCCACCCCACCTCCTGGCAGCCATTGATTTGTTTTCTATTCTTGCAGTTCTGCCTTTTGCAGAATGTCATATAAATGGAATCATACATTTTGTAGCCTTTTGAGTTTGGCTTCCTTTACTTTGTATGAGGTATTTGAGATTTTAGGCATCTTGTAATGTATATCAACAGGTTGTTCCTTTTTTATTGTTGAATAAAGTCCCATTGTGTGGATCTTCCACATTTTGCTTATCCATTCCTTAGTTGATGGACATTTGGATTGTTTCCTCCTTGTGACTGTAAGAGTGATGCTATGAATATTTGCGTACAAGTCTTTCTGTGGACATTTTCATTTTTCTTGGGTAGATACCTCGAAGTAGAATTGCTGAGTTGTGTTGTAATTTGTTTTGTTTTGTTTTGTTTTAAGATTTTATTTATTTACTTGACTGCACAAGCAGGGGGAGTGGCAGGCAGGCAGAGGGAGAGGGAGAAGCAGGCTCCCCGAGGAGCAGGGAGCCCGATGCAGGCCTCCATCCAGGACGCTGGGATCATGACCTGAGCCGAAGGCAGACACTTAACTGACTGAGCCACCCAGGCGCCCCTGTAATTTCTGTTTAACTTTTCTGAGAAACAGCCAGACCGTTTTCCAAAGTGGCTGTACCATCTTACATGTAAGGTTTTTTTTTATTCTTTAGTAAAATTTCTCCTTTTTTCCTTTGGCAATTCTTTTTTTCTTTCTTTCTGAAATTGACTTTGCTATTGATAAAGGTGATCCAACTATTTCAAAATTAGTTTTTGCGTGTTACATTTTTTCCATCCTTTTGCTGTTAACCTGTGTCTTTGTATTTAAGATTTCTTTATATTTCTAGTTGGGTCTTGATTATTTTTTTTTTCCAGTCTAATAATTTCTGCCTTTTAATTGGGATGTTTGGACCATGTATGTTTAATGTGATTACTGATATGGTTGGATTGAGTCTCCTGTCTAGCTTTGTTTTCTTTTTGTCCTGTGTATTCTTTCCTTTTTCCTTCTTTTCCTATCTTCTTTTGGGTGGTTTTTTAATATTCCCTTTTATCACTGCTGTTAGCTTATTAGCTATATTTAATTGTTTTCAGAGGTTGGTTTATCTTTTACAAAGTGCATCTTTAACTTAAATAGGATTGAATAGGATTGTCGCATTTCACATGGGATACAAGATGCTTACGATGCTGTTCTGCTTACTCCTTCCTAGGCTTTATGCTGTGCTTTTGCATACATTTTACTTTTACATTTTGCAAAACATTATTACTACTTTTATTTTAATCTGTTCTCTTAAATTTTAAAATGGGAGGAAAACCTTATTTTTACCCATGTTTACCATTTCTGGAGTTCTTTATTCCTTCATTTTCCAGGTTTGCATTGTTAGCATTTTCCTTCCTCTGGAAGAACCTCCTTCAACACTTGTAGTACAGATGTGCTATGACCAGTTCTTGTAGCTTTTCTTCATTTGACAGAATCTTTATTTTGCCTTGAAGGATATTTTAGCTAGATACCAGTTTCTAAGTTTAAAAAGTGCCCCCCCCCATTCAGCATTTTAAAGATATCCATCCTTTGTCTTCTGGTTTGCATAGTCCTGACAAGTTTGTGGCAATTCTTAAGTTTGTTCCTCTCTTTTCTGTTAAAGGCTTTAAGATTCTTCTCTGTATCCTAGGTTTTGACAATTTGATTGTCATGTACCATGGTGAACTCAGATCTGTGAGTCAAATCTGAAAAAAAATTTTTTAAAGGTTTTATTTATTCATTTGGGAGAGAGAGAGCGAGCACAAGCGGGGGGGGGGGGGGGGAACGGAGGCAGAGGGAGAAGCAGAATCCCTGCTGAGCTGGGAGCCTGATGCAGGACTCCATCCCAGGACCTGGAGATCATGACCTGAGCGGAAGGCAGATGCGTAACCATCTGAACCACCCAGGTGTCCCAAATCTGAAAAATCTTTAACCGTTATTTCTCCGTTTTTTTTTTCCTGTTGTCCTGTTTCTTCTGGGATATATGTATGTTTGACCACTTTTTATTGTCCCACAGATTACTGTGGCTCTGTTAATTTTTCCAACATTTTTTCTCTGCTTCATTTTGGATACTTTCTGTTGCTACTGGCCTTTTCTTCTGCAGTATCTAACTTGCTGTTAATCTCAGCCAGTGAAATTTTCATTAGATACGGTTTTCTTTATCTTTAAAATTCCATGTTTCTTTTTTTCTTCCATTTTCTCCTCATGTTGTCTTTAATCCTTGATCATATTGCATGCGCTATAGTAGCTGTTTTAAGTCTTCGTCTCTTAATTCCATCTCCTCTGTTGTTTCTCGGTCTGTTGCTATTTACTGACTGTTCTCCGGCTTATTAGTCACATTTTCCTGCTTCCTGGCATATCTAAGTAGTTTTGGGTGCTGAACAATGTGAAATTTACATTTTGGGGCTAGAAGTTATCTTCCTTTTAAGAGTGTTGGGTTTTATTTTGGGGGGTGGTTAGGTTACTCTCCTGGAGAGCTTGTTTTTAAGCTCCAGGGCAGGTTTAGATTTCAGGATAGTTTAACTCTACTACTAAGGTATTTTGCTTCTGGGGTCTCTACTATAAATGCCTCAGATATTTAACAGTGGCCCTCCCCTCTGGCCCTAGGCTTTCTGCTCTGGGAATTATTCATTCATTGACCTGCTGTGGAGTTTCAACCTATACATATGCAGATTTCTGGAGGTCTTTTCCTGGTTAGCTTCCTCCTGTCTGTAATTCTGCTGTGCAACTTTCAGCCATCCTAGCCTCACTGAACTTTGATCCCTGTTTCGGCTCTGGAAAACTGCTCTGCTCTGCGTGGGATCCCCCATTCTTCTCTGTTGTCTGCATTGTACCTGCAGGCAGAAAGCCAGAACAATTGTAGGACTCAGTTTGTTTTTCTTCTGTTAAGAATCAGTCTTGGGTGCCTGTTTTCTAATGTTGAAAACAGTTGTTTCAGGTATTCTGTCTGGTTTTCTAGTTGTTTATAGTGAGAGTGTAAGTTTGGCAACTGTTAGTCTAGTGTGGCCTAGAGCAAAAGTTTGCTTGCTTACTTACACATGTACAAATATGTCTGTGTGTGTGTGTATATGTTTTAAGACAAAATGTTTCATGAGTGCTTACTGATAATCCCGATTGAAATTCAAGACTATAGGTTTTTTGCTTGAACTTTTTCAGTCTCATATGCATACCTCTTTTCTCTCATGTGGAAGTTCTGTTTCGCGGCGAAACCACATACTCTCTCATTTGCTTCTTCCAGCAGTTTCAGAACAGCAATACCTGCAGCACCGACATCAGCAGTATGATTCTCTAAAGTGGTTTTGTTGTTGTTGTTGGCCTTAGGGTATATCTCATGAGACTGCAATTTAAAATCGAAATAATTTTAAAAAATAATAAAATAGAAATAATTAATTTGTGGTCATGCCATCAACTTGATATACAGTTTGGTTCATTACTTTTGTCTGTTTTTTGTTTGTTTTGTAGGGTAGGAGGGATTGCTTTTATAAATTTTAATTTTGGGGCACCTGGGTGGCTCAGTCAATCTGACTCTTGATTTTGGCTCAGATCATGATCTCAGGGCTGTGGGATTGAGCCTGGCATCATTGGGCTCCTCACTCAGCGAGGAGTCTGCTTGAGATTCTCTGTCCCTCTCCCTCTGTCCATTCACCCCCCCACCCTTTCCCCCAGCTCTCGTGCGCATGCACTTTCTGCCTCTAAAATAAATCTTTTTTTTTTTTAAGTTTTTATTTCTTTATTTGACAGAGACACAGCGAGAGAGGGAACACAATCAGGGAGAGTGGGAGAGGGAGGACCCTGGGATCATGACCTGAGCCGGAGGCAGATGCTTGACGACTGAGCCACCCAGGCGCTCCTAAAATAAATAAGTCTTTAAAAAAAATTAATTTTGCTTTATAATTATGTAAAATATTTATGTGTAGTTAGATATACTGCACAATGTTTATTCAGTGAAGTCTAGCTCTTATCCTATCCTCTGCACATGTTCCTTCTTTCCCCCATGGGTAAGCATTTTATTGTTTTAGTTTTTTTTTAAGTTTCTTTCCTTTTTAGAAATCTAAACAAATAACACATTTGTATTTGTGTCTTTTTCCTTTATTTTTTTCCTCACTGTGGGAGAAAAAAATAAATTTCCCTCTACCCTTCTAGGTTCTTGGCTGAGACACTCTATGTAATAAAAGAGAGATTAACAGGAGGAAATCAAATTTAATTTCATATGTATGAGGGCACCCAAAGATAGGAGACCTAAAAAAGTGACCAAAGGGTGGCAGCTTTTTATACTTCTTAGACAAAGAAGCAGGGTATTTGTGAAGAATTGACAAGACAAAGAAGTTTGGGCCTGGGGTAGCAAAATAATGAAGAAGTAACACCGTTTGTTTATACAGCCTTCTGGGCCCTGAATTTCCTATCTCTGGAGATAAGGATGCCTTCTAGCCTCCAGGTGCCAGAACCAGAAGGATACCCTTCACATGGGGAATTTATTTCCTGCTTTCAGGGGGACAGAGGTGGATCAGAGTGTCCTTTTTGCACCAGTTGTTTCTCAAGTAATTTTAATTCAGAGTAGTCCACATGCCAGGCACATCCTGGGTGGCCTGCCCATCAGCAACATACACATTTTCCCCCACTTTACTTTTTTCACTTAGCAGTATGTCCAGATTACCACATAGCTGTATAGAGAATCTTCGTTCCTCTTTACAGTGGTATAGTACTATATTTTGTGGACTTACCATTGTCAGTGCTAATCAAAGTGTGATCCATAGATCAGTGTCAGTTTGTAAACTTTCATTCCTGTCTGTGGTTAAGTACAGAAATTGGGAGTATTTAGAAACTTTTATCACAATTTGACATTGCTACAACATATGGGCATGATTGATGGACTCATCCCTACTCTCGAACAGGGTGTAGATCAGCTTGGGGAGTTTCAGGCTTGCACAGTGAGTCATGTATACTGGTCAAGTGCCAGTACAACCACATGTTCATCTTTGATGGGTTGGGGGAAAAAAAAAAACCCAAACTGATGCTTTAAACCAGAGAGATTGAGGAGGAATATATTTACTCTGTGTACCCTACTGCTGGACATGACCCCACAAGTTTTGATATGTATGCTTTTATATTTTTCCAGTTTTAAGTATTTTGGGATTTCTGTTATGAAATCTCACTTAATTCATGAATTAAAGTGGTTTTTTTTTCTTAATTTTTACATATATATTGTGTCACCCTCCCATTTAACCCATTTTATTAAATCAGTGTCAAAGAAGTGGTGTGTGTGTTTTGGATTCTGTTGAAACTTCTTTTCTGGCTTAATATATGGTTGGGCTTTTAAGTCTTTTAAGATATGCTTTAATGGTATTTGTATTTTGCACTTGTCTATTTCTGTATCACAGTATTTTATATGTGTATTGTCAGTCGGTTTTTTAAATTAAGTTTTTAAATTTGTCTTTAATTTTTAATTGGCTTTATGTATCAATTTGAGAAATAACCCCCTTTAATTAATGGATTTGTCAGTTTCTCCTTGGGATCAGGTAGTCCTTCCTTTTTTTTTTTTTTTTAAAGATTTTATTTATTTATTTGAGAGAGAGAGAGAATGAGAGATAGCACGAGAGGGAAGAGGGTCAGAGGGAGAAGCAGACTCCCTGCTGAGCAGGGAGCCCGATGCGGGACTCGATCCTGGGACTCCGGGATCATGACCTGAGCCGAAGGCAGTCGCTTAACCAACTGAGCCACCCAGGCGCCCAAGGTAGTCCTTCCTTTATATGTTTTGAGGCCATGTTATTTGTTTTGAGTTATGTATTATGGTATAGTAAACCACACCAAAGCTCAGTGTTGTAAAACAATAACCATTTTGATCGTGTCTTATGAATCTGTGGATTGATTGGGCTCAGTAGAGTGGTTCTTCGGCTCTACATGATGTCAGGCTGGTATTGCAGACGTGTGGGACCTGTATTAGACTGAAATGTCCAAAACTGCTTACACATTTGGCAGCTTGGCAGTGGTGGCTGGAAGGCAGGGCTTAGCTTGGATGCTGGGATGGCTGGACTTCCTTTTCATGTGGGGTTGGGGCTTTTCCCTTTTCCACAGTCCTTCCTATGCTGTTTCCCTGGCCGGGGAAGCCAACTTTCTTCCATGGTAGCTCAGGGCTCTCAAAAGTATAAAAGCAGGAGTTGTCAGGCATTCCTAAGACTCAGGCCAGGACTGGCATAGGGCCACTTCCACCACCACATTCTGTTGTGCAAAGCATATCAAGGGATCAGCTCAGATTCAGCAGGAGGGGGACTATCCAAGGACAGAAATACCAGGTGACTTCATTCACTGGGGCCATTTTTGGAGACTAGCTACCAGAGTGTGCATTCAGATTTTTGATTGGTACAGCTTTTTGGATTGCTTTATGTATGGCTA
Source organism: Zalophus californianus (assembly GCF_009762305.2). Classification (NCBI taxonomy): domain Eukaryota; kingdom Metazoa; phylum Chordata; class Mammalia; order Carnivora; family Otariidae; genus Zalophus; species Zalophus californianus. The sequence goes on from NC_045602.1 coordinate 114,018,234, forward strand.
AAAAATTCCCCTCTTTATCCACAGTAATGTTTTTTGCTTTAAGTTCTTTTGTCTTTTGGGTGGGATACGTTTGCCATATCCTCTTCAGGTTTTTTACTTTGGACTATTTTGTTAACTGTTGCTGTTGCTTTTTTTTTTTTTTTAAGATTTTATTTATTTGAGAGAGTGAGAACATGAGACGGGGAAGAGGGAAAGGGAGAAGCCAACTCCCTGCTGAGCAGACAGCCTGATGCGGGCTCGATCCCGGGCCTGGGATCGTGACCTGAGCCAAAGGCAGACACTTAACCTACTGAGCCACCCAGGTGTCCCTGCTGTTCTTTTAAAAAGCTATAGCTGAGGAGTGTCTGGGTGGCCTAGTGAGTTAAGCGTCTGACTCTTGCTCTCGGCTCAGGTTGTGATCTCAGGGTTGGGAGATTGAGCCCCATATTGGGCTCTTTGCTGAGCGTGGTATCTGCTTAAGACTCTCTTTTCCTCTCCCTCTGCGCACCCCCCCACGTGTGCATGCATGCACTCTCTCTCAAATCCTTAAAAAGCTTATAGCAGAATTAAAATATTTAGTCTAGAATTTCCATATTTTAATAAGCGAATTGTTGTGACTGCTAATATATTTTTATCTTCTGTCTTCTTTTAAAAGCTAGCCATGCTTTTTCTTCCATTGTTGCTCTTTTTTATTTAAAAAAAGTTATTGTTGGGGTGCCTGGGTGGCTCAGTCGGCTAAGCATCTGCCTTTGGCTCAGGTCATGGTCCTAGAGTCCTGGGATCGAGCCCCCCCCCCCCGCATTGGGCTCCCTGCTCAGCGGGAAGTCTGCTTCTCCCTTTGCCTCTTCCCCTGCCTTGTGCTCATCACTCTCTTTCTCTCAAATAAATAAAATCTTTTCTTTTTTTTTTCAGATTTTTATTTATTTATTTGACAGAGAGAGAGTGCACAAGCAAGGGGAGCGGCAGGCAGGCAGAGGGAGAGGGAGAAGCAGGCTCTCTGCCAAGCAAGGAGCCCGATGTGGGGCTCAATCCCGGGACCCTGGGATCATGACCTGAGCCGAAGGCAGATGCCTAACCGACTGAGCCACCCAGGCGCCCCTCAAATAAATAAAATCCTTAAAAAAAAGTTATTATTTCTTTTTCTTTAAAGGTGGTCAATTTTACATAACACAAAATTTACAATTTTAACCTTTTTGGGGGGGTACTTTTTTTTTTTTTTTAAATAAGTGCACTGTTGGGGAGCCTGGCTGGCTCAGTTGGAAGAGCATGTGACTCGATTTCAGGGTCATGTATTCAAGCCCCACATTGAGTGTAAGGGATTACTTAAATAAAAACTTAAAAAGAAAAAAAAGATAAGTGTACTCTTTTTTTTTTTTTAAGATTTTATTTATTTGAGAGAGAGAGCGTGAGCATGAATGGGGTGAGGAGCCGAGGGAGAGGGAGTGGGACAGAATCTCAAGCAGACTCTGTACTGAACCTGATGCAGGGCTGGATCTCATGACCCTGAGATCAGGACCTGAGCCGAAACCAAGAGTTGGATGCTTAACTGACTGAGCCACCCAGGCGCCCCGATAAGTGTACTCTTAATTCCCTTTACGTATTTCACCAGTCCTCCCACCTACCTCCCCTCTGGTGACCATCAGTTTGTTTTTAATTAAGAGTCTTTCTTTTGTTTTTTTCTCTCTTTTTTTTCCCCTTTGTTTTGTGTCTTAGATTCCACATATGAGTGAAATCATATGGCATTTGTCTTTCTCTGGCTCTTTTCACTTAACATTATACTCTTTAGTTCCATTCATGTTGCTGCAAATGGCAAGATTTCATTCTTTTTTATGGCTGAATAACATTCCATTGTAAATATATACACTACACCTTCCTTATCTGTTCATCTGTTGGACACTTGGGCTGCCTCCATAATTTGGCTATTATAAATAATGCTGCAATAAACATAGCTGTGCATATATCCTTTCAAATTAGTGTTTTTGTATTCTTTGGATAAATACTCAGTAGTGTGATTACTGGATCATAGGGTAGTTCTGTTTTGAACTTTTTGAGGAACCTCCATACTGTTTTCCAGTGTGGCTGCACCAGTTTGCATTCCCACCAACGGTGCACGAGGATCCCTTTTTCTCCACATCCTCGCCAACACTTCTTTCTTGGTGTTTTTGACTTTAACCATTCTCACAGGTGTGGGGTGATATCTCGTTCTGGTTTTGATTTGCATTTCCCTGATGATGAGTGTTGTTGAGCATCATTTCATGTCTCTGTTGGCCCATCTGTATGTTATCTTTGGAGAAATGTCCGTATCTTATGCCCATTTTTAATTGGATTATTTGGGTTTTGGTGTTGAGTTATATATTTTGAAATACTAATCCTTTATCATATATGTCATTTGCAAATATCTTGTCCCATTTAGTAGCTTGTCTTTTAGTTTTGTTGATAGTTTCCTGTGCTGTGCAGAAGCTTTTTATTTTGATGTAGTTCCAGTAGTTTATTTTTGATTTTGTTTCCTGTGCCTCAGGAGACATACCTAGAGAAATGTTAGTACAGCCGATGTCAGAGAAATTACTGCCTCTGCTCTCTTCTAGGATTTTTATGGTTTTAGGTCTCACATTTATGTCCTTAATCCATTTTGAGTTTATTTTTGTGTGGTGTAAGAAAGTGGTCCAGTTTCATTTTTTTGCATGTAGCTGTCCAATTTTCCCGCCACCCTTTGTTGAAGAGGCTATCTTTTCCTGCCTGTGTATTCTTGCCTCCTTTGTCAAAGATAAATTGACCATATAGTCATGGGTATATTTCTGGGCTTTCTGTTGTATTCCATTGATCTCTGTCTGTTTCTGTGCCAGTGCCATACTGTTTTGATTACTGCAGCTTTGTAGTATAACTTGAAATCTGGAAATGTGATACCTCCAGCTTTGTTTTTCTTTTTCAAGATTGCTTTGACTATTCAGGGTCTTTTGTGGTTCCATATAAATTTTAGGATTATTTATTCTAGTTCTGTGAAAAATGCTGTTGGTATTTTGATAGGGATTGCATTAAATCTGTAGATTGCTTTGGGTAGTAGGGCCATTTTAACAATATTTGTTCTTCCAATACAAGTATGGAATATCCTTTTTTTTTTTTTTGAAGTAGGCTCCATGCCCAGGTTGGAGCCCAATGCAGGGCTTGAACTCATGACTGTGAGATTGAGACCTGAGCTGAGATCAGGAGTCAGTCACTTAACCAGCTGAGCCACCCAGGCGCTCCTGTGATATATTTCTTTTTGTGTTGTGTACAGTTTCTTTCATCAGTGTTTTATAGTTTTCAGAATACAGGTCTTTCACCTCCTTGGTTAAGTTTATTCCTAAATATTTTATTGTTTGTTTTCTTAATTTCTCTTTCTGCTGCTTAGTGTTTAGGAATGAAACAGATTTCTCTACCTTGAGTTTGTATCTTGTGACCTTACTGAATTCATTTATCAGTTCTAACAGTTTTTTGGTGGAGTCTTTAGGGTTTTTTGTTGTTTTTTTAACTTTCTAGAACTTTTTTCAAGTTTTTTAGTAATCTCTTCACCCAGTGTGGGTCTCAAACCTACAACCCCGAAATCAAGTTGCATGCTTCTCTGACTGAGCCAGCCAGGCACCACTAGAGTTTTCTTTATATAGTGTCATGTCATCTGCAAATAGTGAAAGTTTTATTCTTCCTTACCAGTTTGGATCCTTTTATTCGTCTTCCTTGTCTGATAGCTATGGCTAGGACTTCCAGTACATGTTGAATAAAAGTGGTGAGAATGGACATCCTTGTGTTGTTACTGACCTTAGGGGGGAAGCTCAGTTTTTTACCATCGAGTGTGATGTTAGCTGTGGGTTTTTCATATATGGCCTTTATTATGTTGAGGTTTGTTCCCCCAAACCTGTATCATTGAGGGTTTTAATCATGAATGGATATTATACTTTGTTGAATGCTTTTTGTGCATTTATTGAAATAGTCGTATGGTTTTTCTCCTTTCTCTTATTAATGTATGATATGTCATATTGACTGATTTGTGAATATTGGACTACCCTTGCATCTCGGGTATAAATCCCACTTGATTGTGGTGAATGATTTTTTTTTTTTTAAAGATTTTATTTATTTATTTGACAGAGAGACAGCGAGAGAGGGAACACAAGCAGGGGGAGTGGGAGAGGAAGCAGGTTTCCCGCTGAGCAGGGAGCCTGATGTGGGGCTTGATCCCAGGACCCTGGGATCATGACCTGAGCTGAAGGCAGACGCTTAACAACTGAGCCACCCAGGCACCCCGTGAATGATTTTTTTTTTAATGGGTGGATTCAGTTTACTGATATTTGTTGAGGATTTTGCATCTGTGTTCATCAGAGATACCGGGCTGTAGTTTTTTTTTTTTTTTTTTAATGTTTTATTTATTTATTCATGAGAGTCAGAGAGAGAGAGTCAGAGTCAGAGGGAGAAGCAGCCTCCCCACCAAGCAGGGAGCCCGATGCGGGACTCGATCCCAGGACCCTGGGATCATGAGCTGAAGACAGACGCTTAACCATCTGAGCCACCCAGGCGCCCCTCTTTTTTTTTTTTGTAGTATTTTTACCTCATTTTGGTATTGGTCCATTTTAACCATTTTTAAGTATACATTTTTGTGGCACTCACATTGATGTGCCACAATCACCACTGTCTGTCTCCAGAACGTTCCCAGCTGAAACTCTACCCATTAAACACTACTCATTCCCTCCTCCCCCAGGTCCCAGGCAACCACCACTTTACTTTCTGTTTACAAATTTGACCACTGTAGGTACTTATGTAAGTGGAATCATACAGTATTTGTCCTTTGTGATCGGCGTATTTCACTACCATAATGCCTTTAAGGTTCATCCATGTTGTAGCATGGAGTTTTATAAATTTCTGCTTCTTACAAACACTCAACTGGCTTGGAAGTTATTTATTGTATTTCTGTCACACAGGTTACTTTTACATTTTTCAACATGAATAATTATAATCTAAACTGAATGTCTGTCTCTTCTCATGAACAATAATTGCATTTTAAAGTGTTTTAATTCTGAATATTTCACATCTTCCATATTCTCTAGTTTTGAAGTTCTACCTTTTAAATCTCTTAAAGTTAGGCATTAATAAAAGTCTTTAAAAGTTAATATTCATGTCGAGATACTACAAATTTCTTGGTTTAGCATTCTTGCATCCCCCTCCTTCATTCTGTTTTCTTTTGGATTAATATACATCATTTATCAAAATCTTTCAGTATGGATCTGTAAATTACAAACTACCTCTGTATGTATATCTTCAGGCCTCTGTGTTACCCTTCCTCTTAGGTGGCATTTTAGCTGTGTAAAGATTTGTAGTTGACTGTTATTTTCCCTCATAGGAAGAGGTTGCTCCCAGGGTGCCTGGTTGGCTGAGTCGTTAAGCGTCTGCCTTCGGCTCAGGTCATGATCCCAGGGTCCTGGGATCGAGCTCCGCATCAGGCTCCCTGCTCGGCGGGAGGCCTGCTTCTCCCTCTGCCACTCCCTCTGCTTGTATTCCTGCTCTCGCTATCTCTCTCTCTGTCAAATAAATAAATAAAATTAAAAAAAAAAAAAGGAAGAGGTTGCTCCCTTGTTTTCTGGCATCTCTTGTTGCCTTTGAGAAGTCTGAGGTCTAATTATTCCTGCTTGGTAATCATTCTTTCTCTTTTTGGTTACTCTTAACTATTTTTTTGTTTGTCTCTATTCTGCAGTTTTACTATAGTATATATCTGAGTATATGACCCTGGCTGTCTGAGGACTAAAGTCTTCAATTTTGGCTAATATGTCTTTGTTTTTTTATTTTATTATTTTATTATTTATTTTTATTTTTTAAAAATTTTTTGAGAGAAAGCACACAGGGACGCAGGGAGGGAGGGACAGAGAGAGAATCTTAAGCAGGCTCCATGCTCAATGCAGAGCCTGACATGGGGCTCAGTCTCACAACCCTGGGTCATGATCTGAACCGAAATCAGACACTTAACTGCCTGAGGCACCCAGGCGGCCTCTGCCAGTATGTCTTTGAATGTTAATTTTCCTGCTTCCTCTTCAGACAGTGGTATTTCACCATGTTAAAGCTTCTCATGGTGTGTTCCATACTTCTCTTTCATATTTTACATCTGTTTATCTTTTTGTGCTCACTTCTGTGAGATTATTTCAGATCAAGAATACAGTTCACTAATAATCTAGCTTTGACCAGATGTTCTGCTCTTTTAAAAAAATTTTTTTAAGATTTTATTGAGACAGAGTGAGCGAGAGAGGGAGAGCATGTGTGTGCATGAGTCGGGGGAGGGACAGAGGGAGAGGGAGAAACATACTCCCTGCTGAGCAGGGAGCCCGACGTGGGGCTCCATCCCAGGACTGTGGGATCATGACCTGAGCCAAAGGCAGACACTTAACCAACTGAACCACCCAGGTGCCCCAGTGTTGCACTCTTTAATCACATATTTTTATTTCTAGATTTTCTACTTGATTGTTTTTGAAATTTGTCAATTCTTTTCTCTTTCTCTCTTGCTGTTCTTGTGCTGTGGGTTTTTTTTTTTTTTTTTAAGTCTATTTTATTTAAGTAAACTCTACCCCCAGTGTGGGGGCTTGAACCCACAGCCCTGAGATCAAGAGTCGCATGCTCTGTGGACTGAGCCAGCCTGTTTTGTGTTGTTGTTTTTGTTTTCCTTCCAAGTTTTTATTTAAATTCAAGTTAGTTAACATATAGTGTAGTATTGGTTTCAGGAGTAGAATTTAGTAATTCATCACTTACATATAACACCCAGTACTCATCACAGGTGCCCTCCCTTAATGCCCATCACCCCCTTCGCCCCTTCATCAACCCTCAGTTTGTTCTTTCTAGTTAAGAGTCTCTTATGGTTTGCCTCCCTGTTTTTATCTTGTTTTATTTTTCCTTCCCCTCCCTCATGTTCATCTGGTTGGTTTCTTAATTTCCACATATGAGTAAAATCGTATGGTATTTGTTTTTCTCTGACTGACTTATTTTGCTTAGCATAATACACTCTAGTTCCATCCATGTCATTGCAAATGGCATGGTTTCATTGTTTTTAATGACTGAGTAATATTTCTGTATACATACACACACACACACACACACACACACACACACACACCCCCCACATCTTTATCCATTCATTGGTTGATGGACATTTTGGCTCTTTTCATAATATGGTTTTTGTTGATAGTGCTGCTGTAAACATTGGGGTGCATGTACCCCTTTGAATCTGTATTTTTTGTATCCTTTGGATAAACGCTTAGTAGTGCAATTGCTAGGTCATAGGGTAGTTCTATTAACTTTTTGAGGAACCTCCATACTGTTTTTCAGAGTGGCTGCACCAGTTTGCATTCGCACCAGTGGTATAAGAGTATTCCCCTTTCTCTGCATTCTCGCCGACATCTGTTGTTTCCTGAGTTAATTTTAGCCATTCTGACTGGTGTGAGGTGGTATCTCATTATGGTTTTGATTTGTATTTCCCTGGTGATGAGTGATGTTGAGCATTTTCCATGTGTCTGTTGGCCATTTGTATGTCTTCTTTGGAGTCTGTTCGTGTCTTCTGCCCATTTTCTAACTGGCTTATTTTTTGGGTGTTGAGTTTGATAAATTTTTTTTAAAGATTTTGGGTACTAACCCTTTATCCTGTATGTCATTTGCAGATGTCTTCTCCCATTCCATAGGTTGCCTTTTAGTTTTGTTGATTGTTTCCTTTGCTAGAGAGAACATGGGAAAGAGGGGCAGAAGGAGAGGGAGAGAGGCTCCCAAGCAGATTCTACACAGAGTGTGGAGCCCGACGTGGGGCACGATCGCACAATCCCAAGATCAGGACCTGAGCTAAAACCCAAGAGTCAGATGCTCAACTAGCTGTGCCACCCAGTCACCCCCAGAAGTTTTTTTATCTTGATGGAGTCTCAATAGTCATTTTTGCTTGTGGTTTTTATTTCTAACTTTATGCATTTTTAAAAATATTTTATTTTGGGGTGCCTGGGTGGCTCATTTGGTTAAGCGACTGCCTTCGACTCAGGTCATGATCCTGGAGTCCCGGGATGGAGTCCCGCATTGGGCTCCCTGCTCAGCAGGGAGTCTGCTTCTCTCTCTGACCCTCCCCTCTCTCATGTGCGCTCTCTGTCTCTGTCTCTCAAATAAATAAATAAAATTTTAAAAAAATAAAATATTTATTTTATTTTAAGTAGGCTCCATGCCCAACATGGGGATCAAACTCACAGCCCTGAGATCAAGAGTTCCATGCTCTACTGACTGAGCCAGCCAGGGGCCCGTATGCGTTTTAAACATGATTATTTTAAAGCCTCTGTTATTCCACTGTATCTATGTTTGTTTTAAGGTCTGAGTTTGTCTATTTGTTGTGTTTGTTAAAAACCCCCTCCCCTTTTGGTGGTTCCATTCTTCATATACTTTTAAATTTAGACTTATATTAAACTTATCATCTGTAGAATTTATTTTTTATGTGAGTCAGGTTGTAGAGGTATCCCTCTAGGGAAGTTTTGAGTTTCTGCTGAACCTGAGAGGTTTCCTTAGTGACATACCTACCTGTTCTTAGGCTAATTTCTTGTCTTGGGGTTTATGAACTACTTGGGTAGAGTGATTTTGGAAGCCATATCTGTGATAATGGAGTTTCATTTTCTCAGAGGTAAAACTTCTTTTTCATGGGCTGGAAATTGGAGTTCATGTTATTCCTGTGTAGTTCTTTGTGGCTTTTTGGTATTTTAATGCATCTACATCATTTTCAATTTCTTGTCTCTTAGTTTCTTGCAGGGATTAAAAAAAAAACACCTATCTCGAGCTCTAAGACCTGCATCTGGTTTAGGTAGCCCTGAGAGTTTCTTGGACTTGAGTAGCTTAATTGTTTCTAGCATCAGGGAATTTCCCTTTCTTGCGTTTGGGCTTGCCTATTTGTGTGGGTTATATTTGCCCACCTTTTCTATGCATTTGGACTGGGAGATGCGTGCTTCTGTGTCCGGCCTGTCTGCCATATTCCCTGCAAGATCTATGATACATTAGCTTACTTGTAGGTACATCCTGTAAAACAGGTGTAACTCCCTAGAACCTAAAAGTGCCTGAGTTTTGGGGCGCTGGGTGGCTCAGTCGGTTAAGTGTCTGCCTTCAGCTCAGGTCATGATCCTGGAGTCCTGGGATCGAGGCCCTCATCGGGCTCTCTGCTCAGTGGAGAGCCTGCTTCTCCCTCTGCTCCTCACCCTGCTTGTGCTCTCTCTGTCTCTCTCAGGTAAATAAATAAAATCTTAAAAAAAAAAAGTGCCTGAGTTTTGTCAGAACTTATGTGCTCCTGGTGGTGTAGCTGTGATGTCCCTAAGATTGTTTCACCTTGCCCATAAAGCATTATGTGAGGCTGCAGGGATATGTCAGTTGAGATCACCAGTGGGTCCTTTGCAGCCTGATGGATTGGCGTGCCTGAGGCACAGCTCTTTCTCATCAGCAGTTCTTATGGGAAAGAATCGCTGCAGCAGCCATCCTGTTTTCTGAGTAGTTTAGCTATCTGGGGATAGAGAAAAGATTCCTTATCTTTTCCTGTAATGTTCTAATCTTTAGCTATCCTACCTGAGTAGGCAGATGCCTAAATCTCTGTCTCTAATTCCAGAACTCCAGATCTGCACATCCAATAGGACATTTCCACTCAAAGATTCCACTGGTATCGAAAATTCACCCCTTTCTTCATCTCCTGTCTTCTTACTGACATCATAAGTCGGCCTTCCTCTTAGATTTCATGTTTCTGTCTCTTCTGTTCCTGTCTTCTCAGTAACTCAGACACAAAACATGACTTACTCCAGACTGCTTTTTTTCCCTCCTGCATGCAGTCAGCTGCTAAATCATTTCAATACTTTTCATAGAAGTCCTATCCTTTCTCTTTCCATGACAGTATCAGAGTAACATATTCCAGATTAAAATCTCATTCTCCTAATATCCCTCTTTTTTTGGGGTGGGGTCTCTCGACAATTTATTTTCAATAATCTGGTTGGCTCAGAGACATGATTATGCATTGTACTAATATCCCTCTCTGATCAATCTGTCAGCCATATCTAATTAGCTCAGACCAAGATCCCACCTTCATATCCTCCTTTCTCATCCTAAACTTTTGGTGAAATTCCACAGAATGTCCTGTTTGTGGTTGTTTGTGCGGTTGGGATATTTTTTTCTTTAGGGATATTAGGACATAACTAGAAAAAGAACCAGAAATGTATTACCCGTTTTTGTTCTGTTTTAACCAAGTTAGTGAGCTGTTACGAAATTGTGTGGTCGGGGTGGGGGAAAGGGAAAGGCTGATCCTAGAAACTTGAGTTTTAGTCATTAACAGAATGACTTGGGTAAATTAATGATATTCTCTGAGCCTCAGTTTCATCATCTATAATATGAGAAGTTGAATTAAGTAATTATTATAGTTAGCATTTATCGAGCTTTTAATTTGTTCCAGGAACTGGGCTAATAGGTTTTCATGTATTGTCATTTTTTCAAAGCTCTTTATTTGGAAATAATTCTCAATTCACAGAAAAGTTGCATGGATAAAACAAAATAGTATAAAACACTCATCCCATTTACCCAGATTCAAAAATTATTAACAGTTACGGATGTTGTTTTTTTTTTTTAAAGATTTTATTTATTTATTTGAGAGAGAGAGAATGAGAGATAGCACAAGAGGGAAGAGGGTCAGAGGGAGAAGCAGACTCCCTGCCGAGCAGGGAGCCCAATGTGGGACTCGATCCCGGGACTCCAGGATCATGACCTGAGCCGAAGGCAGTCGCTTAACCAACTGAGCCACCCAGGCACCCGGATGTTGTATTTTTCAAATGCATTTTCTGTATCTACTGAATGAATATATATATATTTTTTCACTTTTAGTGTGAATGTTAAAGTAACCTCTGGGATAAAACTCACTTGATTATGATATATTATCCTTTTTATAAATTACTGGATTTGATTTGTTAAATTAAGAATTTTTGCATCTATATTCATGGTATCTATTAAAGTATAGTTTTCTTGTAATATATTTGATTTTCGTGAAAGTAAAAGTAATGTCCTTGTCGAATGAACTGGTGTCTTAGTCTGTTTGGGTTGCTATAACAAAATACCACAGATTGGGTAGCTTACAACAATAGAAATTTTTTTCTCAGTCTTTGGAAGCTGGAATTGCAAGGTTAAGGTGCCAGCATGGTCAGATGAGGGCCCTCTTCCGAGTTGCTGACTTCTTTTTGTTAATTCACTTTAATTGTAAACTCTGGGATTTTTTTGGTAAGAGCATTAATCCACCCTCACCTAATCACCTCCCAAAAGCCCCACTTTCTAACACCATCCCATAGAACCTAAGGATGAATTTTGGGGGGATACATTCAGACCATAGCAATTGGGAAATATTTCTTCCTTTTACATTTTCTGAGTTTTTTTTTTTTTTTTTTTAGATTTTATTTATTTGACAGAGAGAGACACAGCGAGAGAGGGAACACAAACAGGGGGAGTGGGAGAGGGAGAAGCAGGTTCCCCGTGGAGCAGGGAGCCCGATGTGGGGCTTGATCCCAGAACCCTGGGATCATGACCTGAGCCGAAGGCAGGTGCTTAACAACTGAGCCACCCAGGCGCCCCATGAAAGAGTCTTTATAGAATTGTTATTATTTCTTCCTTTAATGCTTCATAAAATTCATCAATGGAGCCATATGAGCCTGGAAAATTTTAATTACAGATTCAGTTTCTTCTACAGATACAGAGGTAATGTTTAGGTTATCTATTTATTTTGGGGTGAGTTTTAATTTGTGTCCACTTCATCTAAATTGTCACAATTATAAGGATATTCATAGAGTCTGTAATAATGTCTCTGCTCTCTTCCTTATGTTAGTGATTTGATTTGTGTCTTCTGTCTTTACCTGATTATTCTGGCTAGTGGTCCATCCATTTTAGTGATCATCTCAAAAATCAGCTGTTGGTTTCATTGATGTCTCTTGTCTGTTTTATTGACCTCTGTTTTTGTTTTTATTATTTCCTTTATTTATGCTTGAATTGGGTTTAATTTGCTCCCTTCGCTTTTCTAGTTTCTCATGATGGAAGCTGAAGTATTTGAGACCTTTCCTTTTTTCTAAGACAAGCGTTTAACGTGTACAACAAAATTCAGTATGTTGTGTTTTTATTTTCATTTGACTCAGAATACCTTTCTTTTGATTTCTTCTTTTTTTTTTTCAAGATTTTATTTATTGAAAGGAAGAGAGACTGCGCTTACGAGTGGGGGGAGGGTTAAAGGGAGGGGGACAAGCAGAGTCCCTGCTGAGGGTGGAGCTGGACACAGGGCTCCATCCCAGGACCCCAAGATCATGACCTGAGCTGAAGTCAGATGCTTAACCGACTGAGCCACCCAGGCGCCCCTGATTTCTTCTTTATTGGTTATTTAAAAGTATGACATATAGTTTCTCTATATTTGGGAAAGATAACTTTTCTGCTATTGATTTCTAATGTAATTCCGTTGTGGTGAGAGAATATACCTTGTATGATTTGAATCTTTTAGAATTTTTTGAAGCTTATTTTATGGCTCAGAATAAGGTCTGTCTTGCAAACTTTTCCATGTGTACTTGAAAAGAATGTGTATTCTGCTGTTGTCACATGGTGTTGATTAGTTTCTTGGTTGATAGCATTGTTCCAGTCGTCTATATTTTTATTGATTTTCTATCTACTTACCCTATCAGTTACAGAGAGAATTGAATTTCTGATTGTGGATTTATTTCTTATTTTAGTTTTATCAGATTTTACTTCATGTATTTTGCAATTAACTTAAAAGGTACATAAACATTTAAGATTGTCTTCCTCCTCATGAACTGACTCCTTTGCCATTTTGAAATGACTTTCTTTAACCCTGGTAGTATTCTTGGATCTGAAATCTACTTTCTCTTATAATAATACAGCCCCTCCTATTTTCATTCAGTTAGTGTTTGCATGATATATGTATTTCCATCCTTTTTTATTTCAGGTGGAGTTTGTTAGTTTGCAGGCATCATATAGTTGGATCTTGCTTTTTTTTTTTTTAAAGATTTTATTTATTTATTTAATTGACAGAGGCAGCGAGAGAGGGAACACAAGCAGGGGGAGGGTCAGAGGGAGAAGCAGGCTTCCCGCAGAGCAGGGAGCCCGACGCGGGGCTCAATCCCAGGACCCTGAGATCATGACCTGAGCTGAAGGCAGTCTCTTAACCAACTGAGCCACCCAGGCGCCCTGGATCTTGCTTTTATCCAGTTTGATAATCTCTGCCTTTTTGTTGGGGTATATAGACCATTTACAATTAAAGTGATTACTGTGGACATTAGGGATGGTTTGTTGTGGTGAGCACTGTGTGTTGTATAAGACTGATGAATCACAGACCTGTACCCCTGAAACAAATAATACATTATATGTTAATAATTAAAAAAATTTTTTTAAGTGATGACTGATGTAGAGTTTAAATTTTTAGTTGTTTTCTTTTTGTCCCCTCTGTTCTTTGTTCTTTTTTTCTTATTTTTCTGTCTTCTTTTGGATTAAGGATTTTTAAAAAAATATTTTCAATTCCCCTTTTGTCTCTTAGTTGCATCTCTTTTTTTGTTGTTTTAGTGGTTGCTTTAGTATTTATTGTAGAGATATTTAATGTATTACAGTCTACCTTCAGGTAATATCATATCACTTTACCTGTAATAAGAACCTTCCACTTTTCCTTCTCAGTCTTTGTGCTGTTGTCATACACTTCACTCCCATATGTTTTAAACCTGCCGTACATTATTATTTTTCATTTAAACAGTACATGTCTTTACAAGATATTTAAGAAATAAGAAAAAAAGTGTTATTTGTACCTGCATATTTTCCATTTCTGGTGTTCTTCATTGCCAATGGGTTATATCCAGATTCCCATTCTGGTATCATTTTCATTCTGGTTGAAAGACTTCCTCTAATGTTTCTTGTCATGCTGTCTGTTGCTGATAGTTATTGATTGATTGATTGAATAGAGAATGCATAAGCAGGAAGGGGCAGAGGGAGACAGAGCAAGCCGACTCTGCACTGAGCTCAGAGTCCGACTTGGGGCATGATCTTAGGACCCTGAGATCACAACCTGAGCTGAAATCAAGAGTCAGTCACTTAACCAGCTGTGCCACCTCAGTGCCCCAACTGGTGATAGTATTTTAAAGTGTTTGTATATCTGAAAAATTATTTCCTCTTTTTTTTTTTTAAAGATTTTATTTATTTATTCATGAGAGACAGAGGGGGAAGAGAGAGAGAGAGAGAAGCAGAGGGAGAAGCAGGCTCCCAAGGAGCAGGGAGCCCGATGAGGGACTCGATCCCAGAACCCTGGGATCATGACCTGAGCTGAAGGCAGACACTTAACCATTTGAGCCACCCAGGCACCCTATTTCCTCTTTTTAAAAAGATACTTTCTTGATACAGAATTCTAGGTTGACTTCTTTCTGTACTTAAAGGAGTTGCTCCACTGTGTCTAGCTTGCATTATTTCTTATGAGATATCTGTTATTTTAATTTGTGTTCTTCAGTGAGGAATGGGTTTTTTCTCCTCCTTTCTGGCAACTTTTAAGATTTTCTTTTTATCATTGTATTTCAGCATTCTGATTATAATGTGCTTTGGTGTAGCTTGCTTTCATGCTTCTCGTGCCTGGGTTTTGTTAAGCTGCTTACATCAAATTTGGTGAATATTTAGCCATTACTTTTTCAAATATTTTTCTCCTACACCATCCCTCTCCCTTTGGGACTGTAATACATGTGTATTTGGCCACCTGAAGTTGCAGCTTACTGATATGCTGTTCATATTTTTTCAGTCTTTATACTCTTTTTTGGGTGGTTTCTACTGGTATAGCTTCATGCTCACTCATCTTCTTCAGGGTTCAATTTGCTGTTAATCCAGACATTGTAATTTTTTTCATCTCTAGAAGTTCTGTTTGGGTGTTTTTTATATTTTACATCTCTCTGCTTAATGTGTTCAGTGTTTGGCACGTGAAATACAGATACAAGAACTTTTTAAACCATCTTCTAGTTCTATCATCTGTGTCAATTTTGGATCTGTTTCTGTTTATTTTTCTTGTCATTATGGGTCAAATTTTTCTGGTTCTTTGCATTCCTGATTTTTGATTGAATGAGAGACATTGTGAATTTTACTTGGGGTTCTATATATTATTGTACTTATGTCACTATTTTTGAGCTTTGTCCTAGAATGCAGATAAAATTACTTGGAAATGTATCCTTTTGAATCTTGCTTTTTAAGCCTGTTAGGTGGCGTTTATCCTTCCTGTGTTTATAAAGCTATACAGATATATATGTTTTCTTATTTCCTTTTCTTTCTTTTACAAAAGTAGCTTTTTATGTGTTTTTTTCATTCATTCTTACTTAGTGCTCATCACAGTATTTTTCCTTACAGTTCTGATTCTTACTTAAGCAGTAATTACTTCTGGCCTGACTACTGCATTAGTCTCTTAATATTTGTCTGGTTTTCACCTTTCTTTGCATCTCTGATGCAGTGTTCAAGCTGCTGTCAGAGTGATGCTAAAGCACAACTCTGATAATGTCACTGCAGTGCTTTTCAGTGCCAGTGGCAATGGGATTCACAAATTAAAAATTATTCCCATGGGGCACCTGGGTATCTCATTTGGTTAGGCATCTGACTCTTGGTTTCAGCTCTGGTGGTGATCTCAGGGTTGTGGGATCGAGCCCCACACCGGGCTCCATACTCAGTGCAGAGTCTGCTTGGGATTCTCTCTCCCCCGCCCAAATAAATAAATAAATAAATAAAATCTAAAAAAAAAATTATCCCCTTAATGGTAATAAAAATATTTTGAGCTTACATTCTCAGTGTATATATACTTGTTTATACATTATAACTGGATATAAGTTAGCATATAGTCTTTCATAATATGTCTACTGAGCAATACACTCTAAAACAGAAATTTAAAAATATTTTAAATTTTTATATATTAAAAATTAATTTGCTAACAGTGTATTAATGATAGAGGATGTATTATATTTCAGTTAGTCTTAGCTACTTTTGAATAGTTTGGGCTAATTTCTTTTCAGGTCTGATATGCTCATCATTGATTTTACCTTGTAACATACCTGATGAAGAGTTTATATATTTGGTGTAAAAATGTCAGCCCTGCTGTTTTCTTGGTGTCCTTTGTACTCCACATCATCATCATCACTCACATTTTTAGTGTTATCTCAGATCTGCCGTTTCTTTATGGTAATGTTTTTAAGCTTGATTAAAACTAGATAAGAAAATTGTTTATCTAACCAGGCATATGAAACATGTTGAGAACAAGTAAGTGAATTTCAGAATACTGAATACGAAGTGGAGTGACATAGGAATTGAGAAAGGGCAGCAGTGTCAGTCCATATACTAAATAGGTGAAGCTTAATTTCTTTTATTTTTAGATGAAAAATACAAGTGTGTGTGTACATTTCCTTGTGGCATTACTGGCCCCATCAGTAGATTCATTTCTGCCTGATCATTGAGCCCCTCCTGATTATTCCATATGGCTAAGTATTTTATGTGTGTTGTATCCATTAACTTTTGCTGTGTAACAAACCATCCTAAAACTTGGTGCCTTAAAACAATTGTATACTTAATTCACAATTCCTTGTGAGAGTTGGTTGGATGGGTGTTTTTTTGGTCTGGCCTGGATCAGATTATCTGAGGTGATCTGGGCTGGGCTCTCATGTATCTGGTCAGCTGGCAGGATGGCTGGAGGCTAAATGTGTTAGGCAGAATTCTAAAATGATCCCTGATAGCCTGTGTCTTTCTGTTATCTCTATCTGGCATGGGGGTGAGAACTTCAGTTTGCTTCTCTCAATAGAATATGGCAAAGGCAAAGAGATTTTACAGGTGTAATTAAAGTCCCTGGTCAGATGACTTTAAGTCAACTCAAAGAAGGATTATCTTGAGTTGGCCTGACCCAGTCAGGCAAGCCCTTTAAAAGAGGACCTGGAGGTCTGAGATGGAATAATTGAACACTTCTTGCTTACTTTGAAGAAGCAGCTGCCATGTTGTGAGAGGGCCATATCACAAGAACTATGGGGGTCCTTAGGAGCTGAGTTCAGGCCCTACCTGACAGCCAGTAAGAAATTGACCTTAGTCCTACAACCATAAGAAATTGTTTTCTGCCAGTAGCCGTGTGAGCTTGGAAAAGGACCCTGAGCTGTAGGAAAGAAAGCAGCTTGGTTGACACTTTGATTTGAAACTTAACGAGCCCCTGAGCAGAAGCCTCGGCTAAGTCATGCTCAGAGCCCTCACCCCTGGAAACTTGAGATAATAAGGTGTTGTTTTAAACCACTAACTTTGTGGTAATTTGTTATACGACAATATAAAATTAATCTTCTGGATAGTCTAGGATAGCCTTATTATAATTTTATATTTTTCAAAATGGAATAGAATCATATAATATGTTCCCTTTTGAGACTGGTGTTTTTCACTCATCGTAGTACTTGGGATCTATCCAAGTTGTTGTGTTTATCAATACCATTCCTTGGGGCGCCTGGGTGGCTCAGTCATTAAGCGTCTGCCTTTGGCTCAGGTCATGATCCCAGGGTCCCAGGATTGAGCCTTGCATCAGGCTCCCTGCTCGGCAGGAGGCCTGCTTCTCCCTCTCCCCCTGTTTGTGTTCCCTCTTTCTGTCAAATAAATAAATAAATAAAATCTTTAAAAAAGAAAATACAGTTTATTTTATTGTTGAATTGGTATTCCATTTTATGAATATACCACAAGTTGTATATCTATTCTTCCATTGAGGAACATTTGAGTTGTTACAAGTTTGGGGCTATTACACATAAAGCCACTGTGAAAATTTGTATACAGGTTTCAGTGTGAAAATGTTTTTATCTCTAGAATAAATACCTATGAGTGGAATTGCTGGTATTAATACCTATGTTTAGCTCTGTGAGAAACTGCCACACTTTTTTCCAAAGTGGTAGTACCATTTTTAATTCCCACTAGTGATGTTATGAGTTATTGTGCTTTTTCAACAGCACTTGGTATTAACAATATTTTTTCTTTTATCGGTTCTAATAGATGCCCAGTAATCTCAAAAGACTTAATCTGCATTTTCCTAATGGGTAATGGTGTTCAGTATCTTTTCATGTACTTGCATTCTGTTTCAATATCTTTTGGTGTAATTTATATTCAAATCTTCTGTTTTTTAAGATTTTATTTACTTATTTGAGAGCGAGAGAGCACAGGGGGAGCAGCAGAGGGAGAGGGAGAAGCAGACTCCCCACTGATCAGGGAGCTGGACACAGGGCCCTATCCCAGGACCCTGAGGTCATGACCTGAGCTGAAGGCAGATGCTTAACCTACTGAGCCACTCGGGCCCCTCTATGTTCAAGTCTTCTGTTCATTTTCTGATTGGATTACTTTGTTATAATTGAATATATAGAGTTGTTGAGATACAAATTGTTTGTTGGATGTGATTTGCAGATATTTTTTCCAACCTGTGGCTTATCTTTTTATTTTCTTAAGAATGTCTTTTATAGAGTAAAAGTTTGGAATCTTGATGAAGTCTAATTTATTGATTTAAAAATTTTAATTTAGTGGTGCATGACTGGCTCAGTTGGTGAAGTGTGTGACTCTTGATCTCTAGGTTATGAGTTCAAGTCTCATGTTGGGTGTAGAAATTACTTAAAAATAAAATCTTTTGGAAGCACCTGGGTGGCCCAGTTGTTAAGCGTCTGCCTTCGGCTCAGGTCATGATCGCAGGGTCCTGGGATCGAGCCACGCATCAGGCTTCCTGCTCGGCGGGAAGCCTGCTTCTCCCTCTCCCACTCCCCCTGCTTGTGTTCCCTCTCTTGTTGTGTCTGTCAAATAATAAAATCTTAAAAAAAAAAAAAAATCTTAAAAAATTTTTTTTTATTTTACAGATTTGTTTGTGTTTGTCATTTGTCATGTATAAGAACTCTAACTCTAGATAAAAATTTTCTCATATTCTAGACGTTTTATTTTTCTAAAAATTTAAGTAATTGCTACATCCAGCATGGAGCTTGAACTCACAACCCCAGTGGAATCAAGAGTTTCACACTCCACTGACTGAGCCAGTTGGGTGCCCCTGAAAGTTTTATATTTTACATTTAGGTCTGTTACTCCTTTTGAGTTAATTTTTGAATTAGGTGTAAAGTTACATCAAGGTTCATTTTTTTGCCTATTGGATGGCCACTTGTTAAATTACCATTTATTTGTGAAGACTATCCTTTCTCTATTAAATTGCTTTTACAGCTCTGTCAAAAATCAGTTGGCCATATTTTGTAAAAGATTTTACTTTTGGGCTCTTCCATTTACCTATATGTCTGTTCCTCTGTCGCTACCATGCTGTTTTGATTAGTGTTGTTGTATTGCCTTATGATAGGATGTAAAATCAGTTGATGTGATTCCTTCAACTTTATTATTTTTCAGAATTGTTTTAGTTCTGATTTTTTTGCCTTTCCATGTAGAATCATCTTAACTATATCTACAAGTTTGTTTTTTGCTGAGATTTTCATAGTAAATACATTCAACCAGCAGATCAGTTTGGGGAGAGTTGACATCTTGACTATGTTGAGACTTCCAGTCTCTGGATCCTAGTATGTGTTTTTGTTTATTTAGATCATCTTCGATATTTTCATGAGCATTTTGTAGTTTTAGTGTACAGATTTTGCATATTTTATTAGATCTATATCTCAGTATTTAATTTTTTGGGAAGCTATTATAAATGATATTGTGCTTTTAATTTTGGTTTCTAATTGTGAATTGCTTGCATATAGACAGTATTGATTTTTGTGTGTTGACCTATATCCTGTTGAATTTAACTTAATTACTAGTTCTAGGAGTTTTTCCTCTAAATTCCTTGGGATTTTCTATATAGACCATCATGTCATCTGTGAAAAGGGCCAGTTTTATATATTCTTTCTGATCTGTGTACCTTTTCTTTTGTTCTCTTGACTGATTTCACTGGCTAACATTTCAGGCTCTGTGTTTTTTTTTTTTTAAGATTTTATTTATTTATTTGAGACAGAGAGAATGAGAGCCAGAGAGCACGAGAGGGAAGAGGGCCAGAGGGAGAAGCAGACTCCCCGCCGAGCAGGGAGCCCGATGTAGGACTCGATGCCTGTACTCCAGGATCATGACCTGAGCCGAAGGCAGTTGCTTAACCAACTGAGCCACCCAGGCGCCCCAGATTCTATGTTGAATAGGAGTGGTGAGAGTGGATATCCTTGCCTTCTTCCCAGTCTTCAAGGGAAGGCATTCAGTTTTTCACCATTAGTATGATGTTAGCTTTGGATATTTTGTACATATTTTGCTGTTTATCAAGTTGAGCAAGTTCCCTTCTGTTCCTAGTTTGTTGAAAGTTTTTATCATGAATGTGTCAAAATTTTCTCAATAATTTTTCTGCGTTAATAGAAATGATCATATGTTTTTTTTCATGTTTTATTTACATTTTTTCTGATGATAAATGAATACATTTTTGCATGCTTATTGGCCATTTTTATCATCTTCCTATTTGAATATTGTTTTGCCCACTTAAAAAAGAATTTCTTTTTATTTTGTAACATTGATAAGCGTTCAGGAAAGTTTTTAAGTACAGAACAAAGAACTTCTTTTTTCTGTATTTAGAAAGATACCTTTCTTCCTGAGTATTAATACTTTAGAGCCCCATTTAGAGTCCCATTACACCTTTATTCCTGAGTGTTAATACTTCAGTGTGTACTTGATATTTGCTACAGTGGAAGAATTAATATTGTTAAAATGTTCATGTTCCTCAAAGGAGTGTACAGATTCAATGCAATCCCTCTCAAACTACCAATAGCATTTTTCATAAAACTGGAACAAATAATACTAAAATTTGTATGGAACCACAAAAGATCCCGAATACCAGAGCAGTGTTGAGAAAGAAAAGCAAAACTGGAGGTATCACAATTCCAGATTTCAAGATCTATACTACAGAGCTGTAGTAATCAAAACAGTGTGGTCCTGGCACAAAAACAAATACATAGATCAGTGGAACAGAATAGAGAGACCAGAAATAAACCCACGGTTATATGGTCAATTAATCTACAACAAAGGAGGCAGGAATATACAACGGGAGAAAGACAGTCTCTTCAACAAATGGTGGTGGGAAAACTGGACAGCTACAGGCAAAAGAGTGAAACTGGAGCACTTTTTGACACCATACATAAAAATAAACTCAAAATAGTTTAAAGATCTAAATATGAGACCTGAAACCATAAACATCCTAAAAATGTCTATGGCAAGGGAAACAAAAGCAAAAGTAAACTGTTGGTATTACATCAAAGTAAAAAGCTTTTGCACAGTGAAGGAAATAAAAAGGCATCCCACTGAATGGGAGAAGATATTTGCAAATGATAGCCAATAAGGGGTTAATATCCAGAATATATGAAGAACTTATACAACTCAACACCAAAAAAAAAAAAATCCAATTAAAAAATGGGCAGAGAACCTGAATAGATTTTTTTTTTTCCGAAGGAGACATACAGATGGCACACAGATACATGAAAAGACACTTAACATCACTCATCATCAGGGGCGCCTGGGTGGCTCAGGTTGAGCGTCCAGCTCTTGATTTTGGCTCAGGTCATGAACTCAGGGTCCTGGGATCAAGCCCTGTGTTTCTGTCCTGTACCAGAGTAAGTTGCAGACATAATGTCCCTTTATCTCTAAATACTTACTAAAAACAAGGAAATTCTCTTTCATGACCACATTGCAATTATCAGAGTCAGAGAATTAACATTGATATAGTACTGCTTGCTGGCTAGTCTGCATACTTAATTCAAATTTTGCCTATTGTTTTACTAATGCTAATTACGAAATTCTCTTTGAGGGTACATTCAGTCCTGGATCACATGGTGCATTTTTGGGGGCAAGTCTCTTCATTTCCTTTAATCTGGAAAAGTTCCCACAAATTTTGTCTTTTGTGACATTAGTATTTTTTGAGCACAGGCCATTTACTTTTTTTTTTTTTTTTAGGATTTTTTATTTTATTTATTTATTTGAGAGAGAGAATGAGAGAGAGCACGAGAGGGGAGAGGGTCAGAGGGAGAAGCAGACTCCCTGCCGAGCAGGGAGCCCGATGCGGGACTCGAACCTGGGACTCCAGGATCATGACCTGAGCTGAAGGCAGTTGCTTAACCAACTCAGCCACCCAGGCTCCCCTACTTTCTTTTTTTTTTAAACAAGAAGTTTATTTAAACAACAAGATGCTTGACTTGAAGGGAAAACTATCTAGGATTCATTTCTTATAGAGTAACTTATCCCTGCTTAAAGACAGATTGCTTTCTATGTAACAGCTATGTACAAAAATGTTACAAAATTGTCCTTGGTTTTACAATGATAAATGAAAAACATTTAAAATTCTACAATCGAACAAGGAGTGCAAGGACTTTTATGTTCTTTTTTCGTTTGTTTTAACAGAGCAAAATAACTTACTGGAATACAAAGATAAGAGCTGAATGACCATGCTACTAATGGAGAAGGGGGTATTCTCACAGAAGCAGTATTTTTCCCCACCCCATCTGTACTTTATGTTGATCAAAATAAACCGTTAGCCATTTAGTTAAAAAAACACACACAATATGCTTGTGCATGTATATGGTTACTTTACGTACAGTAAGGAATGGGGAAGGGGAAAATGAAAGAATCGAGAAAATGATACTATAGTAATCAGGATGTGGTGGAACCAAATTGCGGTTTTCTCATTGAGAATGTCTTCTTGGTCTGGAGGAACAGAGTTTTAGAGTAAAGTAACAGGTTCCCTTCTTAGTAGACACCTGTCTGCTGCTGGTGTCTGATACACATCAGTTGTATCTTCATCCTCCGTTTCCAACTGTGCAGGTGTGTCTATTTCATTGATTGGCTGCGCATCAACTCAGAATCAGATCTGCCTCATTGACAAACCCTGTCGTTGACAGTGGGCTTTCATGAGTTTACTAAATGGTATATGCCTTTTTTTTTTTTTAAGATTTTATTTATTTATTTGACAGAGAGAGACACAGCGAGAGAGGGAACACAAGCAGGGGGAGTGGGAGAGGGAGAAGCAGGCTTCCCGCCAAGCAGGGAGCCCGATGTGGGGCTCGATCCCAGGACCCTGGGATCATGACCTGAGCCGAAGGCAGATGCTCAACGACTGAGCCACCTAGGCGCCCCTGTCTGATTTCTCATAATAACTTCAGTCACTTGGTTGAGGTGGTGTCTGCCATTTTCTCCACTGTAAATAAGAAGTATCTTGTGAGGAGAAACTTTGAGTTTATATAATTAGTCTCATCAAACTTTCATCCACTAGTTTTAGCATCCCCTGATGAATGAGTCCAGCCTGAAACAGTCTCTATTCTGATGCTTGTCAAGTGACGATTTTTAAAATTCATTTGACATTTATTAATTGGCATTCTGCAGAAAGGAAGAGCCTTCTTTTCTCATTTGTTTATTCATTATGGATATATGGATTCTTATTTTACTATTGAGTTATCTGTTGCTGTCATTAGCTTTAACACACGAATTGTACAGAGGTGGCCAGCGGGACTCCCTTCACCATTGGCTTTCGTGTCCTGACAGGTCCTCCTCATTCCAAACATTTTTGTACTTTTTGGTTTTCTGGTCCAGCAAGATGTCTGGGTTTAGCTTTACATTTTCCAGCCCCAGCTTTGGAATCAGCCATTTTTCCAGGGAACTCAGGATCCTCTTAGTTCAGAATAGTGTACGTGTATACATCTCTATCTGTTTCTGTATTTGTCTGTCTTTACATACGTTCGTTCATAGTGATACCTTCAATTCCAGTCTCTTACTGTACGGTTCATTCTAGCTTTATCCCTTTCCATATTTATAACTTGCTGCTCCAACAGTGAAAATCCTTGCTTGCATTATCTGCTTTATATCTAATCATTTGCTCAGTTCAGAATAAACATTTAATGGTTTCAGAATTGCCAGCCCCCTTCCACTGTGGGAAACAAATCTATTAAAAGGAGAGCTCACTGTTTATAGTTTATTTAGTTCTTGAGCGCAAGTGTACATAGTTAAAATAGCGGGTTCAAAAGTTACTTCGGACTAGTTCCCCACCTTCCCTCCTTCAGTGTGGTTATGTTAGTTATTTGAAATACTTTAAAATTTTCTGTTGATATCATAGTGCTTTCTCTTCTCAAGGCTCTGGGAAAATAGGCACTCTCATACATTGCTGTTAGGAATACAAATCCATGCAACCTTTTTTGAGGGGGATTTGGCATTGTTAACAAAATTACGTTTGCATTTAACCTTTTTTTTTTTTAAAGATTTTATTTTATTATTTATTTGAGAGAGAGAATGAGAGATAGAGAGCACGAGAGGGAAGAGGGTCAGAGGGAGAAGCAGACTCCCCGCAGAGCAGGGAGCCCGATGTGGGACTCGATCCCGGGACTCCAGGATCATGACCTGAGCCGAAGGCAGTCGCTTAACCAACTGAGCCACCCAGGCGCCCTGCATTTAACCTTTGACTCAGCATTTCTACTTCACGAATTTACCCTGAAGACACACCTTTAACAATACAAAAGTAGAGATTCATGAAGTTATTCAAGAAAGTAGTATTTTTATTTGTGAAATGTTAAAAGCCACCTAAATGCCAGTACATGGGGGAATGGGTGTGTGAATAAACTTTGGTACATCTGCATCATGGAATTTTATGCAGCTGAGAAGAGAATGAAGACGTGTCTATGAAATGATTGAGTGATTTGCAGGATATATGGTTAAGTGAAAACAAGTGCGAAATACTGTGTATGGCATGCAATTTATTTGTCTGAGGATAAAAGGGAAATAAAATAGATGTGTATATAATCATTCATGCAGAAAGAACCCCAAGAAGAAACTGGAAACTAATGAGATTGGTTACCCAACAGGGGATGGGTAGGAACAGAGCGTACAGTTGGGGGTAAGGTGGGAAGGAAAGGGATAGGGGCAGTGTCAGTTCTTTGAGCATAACCTTTTGTATAGTTTTGGGCTTTTATAACCATGCTTTGTTTCTCACACTTAAAAATTAAGTAAGTAAAATAACAAAGACGAGTAAAAACCAAAATGGATTACAAACAGAAAAGATGAATCTAATGCTGTTAACGGTGATAAAATTCTTGATATGGTCAGACACGTCAGTTTCAGTCTTCCTTCTGAAGGTCAGTCTGGGAGCCATCCTTTCTCCTATTCCTGGTCTGTTTGTAGGGGGACCAACTGTCCTGAGAAATTTCCTGGGACACAGAACTTCTAGTGCTAAAACTGGGAAAGTCCCAGGCAAATTAGGGTGAGTTGGTTACCCTGTTTGACATACATCTGTTTTCCTGGGCTTTCCCTTTTATCACCACCTTGGGAATTCTTTTCACCTGTCTTCTGTGATAGTTTCTCTCCTAGATCTTGTGTGTATATAATTTTTGTTTTAGTTTAGTTTGGTTTGTTGTTTATTGTTATTTGTGGAACAGATTCTCCAGTTACTTCCTGAGAACAAGTGCATAGGAGGTAAATGATTTGAAACCTTACATATCTTTATCCTGTGTTCCATACTGGATTATTGGTTTGACTTAAGAATTTTAGAAGAGGGGCACCTGGCTGGCTCAATCAGAAGAGCATGCGACACAGTCTCGGGGACATGGGCTTGAGCACCATGTTGGGTGTGGAGATTACTTAAATAAAACTTAAAAAAAAAAAAAAAAGAATTTTAGAAAATACTACATTCTGGGTGCCAGGGTGGTGCAGTCAGTTAAACATCTAACTCTTGGTTTTGGCTTAGGTCGTGATCTCAGAGGGTCATGAGATCAAGCCCCACGTCGGGCTCTGTGCTCAGCGAGGAGTCTGCTTGAGACTCTCTCTCCCTCCCTCTGCCCCTCCCCATACCCACTGGCACATACTCTCTGTCAAATAAATAAATCTTAAAAAAATAAATAAATAAAACATTACATTCTCCAAAACTGTTCTTGAGAAGCATGATGCCATTCTCATTCCTTTGTGATATGTTCTCTCTGAATGGAAGATTTTAGGATATCTTTTCAATTCTCTTCCTGAAATTTCAGGTGTAGTGCTGTGGAATGGGTCTTTTTTCATTTTGCAGGGCATTTTGCCTTATTAAATCTGGAAACTCCGGTCTTTTCATTTTGGGAAAATATCTTGTATTTCTGTCTTTTCTGTTTTCTCTTCCTAGAATTTATGTTTGTTTGTTGTGAGACTTCCTTGATGCAAACCCATTTTCTTTTTCTTCTGAGTCAGTTCTTTGGGATATAACCTATTTGTTGTTGTTTCTGGGAGTTTTGTATCATTTTGTGTTTCTAGCAGATTGCTCACATTCACTGTGATATTCCTTTATTTATTTTTTTTTAATAGCCTTCTGTACTTTTTGTTTTGGGACTATCTCTTTGAGAACATTTACTGTGAAATCTTCATTATCTCTGTTTCCTTTCACATCCTTTTGTTTTTGGTTGCTGTTTGATCTGACAGTTGTGCTCAAATATCTGGTGGCCCTTGATAGTCATTCACGGTGAGAGAACTGGCACATTCTGTGCTTGTGGGCACTATTGTTGGATGTGATAGAGAGTGGGGACCCAGATGCTTTTTTTGTTTTGTTTTGTTTTAAATGCCCAGGTCTCCACCAGAAGGTGTTTTCTCTTAGGCTGGTCACTTTTTCTGGGAAGATAAATCCTTTCCTTTCTTGCCAGCCAGCTGAGAGCAGTCTAGGGCTGGGGTTGCAGGGCTACCACCGTGAGGAGAGGTTTGGGAGCCTAATTGGAGAAGGGAGCTGATGGCGTCAGTGTTTTATATGTCATCTTTGACTTACTGCTCCTGTTTAGAGTGAAGCATCTCACTTCCTCCCCCATTCCTTGAGCTGTTGTCTTCTATTCTGGACCCTTTCTGGTTCAGTCCAGCCAGAATTAAATCTCCTATTTCCTCTGAGGCTAGAGATGGATATTGCCTGATTGTTGGGGGACAGAGAGGAGACCTGAGGGGTCCAACTTCTGGCTCGGACTTCCAACAAGTTCTCCCGTTTTCATTCCCATGCCTCTCCTCTGTGGGCAGTGGTTCCTGGACCTTTAATCACTGGCCTCTTGGGGGTTTTACAGTACTAACTGGCCAGCTTTTTGGCTTTTCCCTCTGTAGCCTCAGACTTCAGCTTTCTTTTCCCTGCTGAGTCAGTTACTGCCTGTCTTCCTGCTATCCATCTTCTGTCTGTTGACATCTCTCATCTGCTTTTTCCTTCCCCTTTCCCTTTGTCCATTTATATCTTTATTTTTCTCTTAGAGTCATTCTAAAGAGGTTTCAGGAGGATGCCAAGAATTGTGTCCATTTTGCCATGTTTAAATGGAAGCTCAGGCCTTTGTGCAAAGAAAGTGGGAAATGAATTTGACTTTCACACCTCCACACCAGACCCTACCCTACCCCTATCCCTTCACCTGCCACCCAGACCTATGGCCCTTGTTCTTTCCCGGTAGCAAACACTGTCATTAATGTGTATCCTTCCTATTCATGTGGGTGGATCCATTAAAAACGAGTGGTCTGTTTGTTTTATATAAGTGTGTTTTTATTTATTTCAGCCACTGTTTAATAGTGTATCATACCAATATACCTGATGTTATTTATCCAGTCCCCTATTGTGGATGTTTAGTTTTTTTACTGTTACAAATACCACTGCAATTATCTCCTTTTACTTTTGTAGTCTCCATGTGCAAATGTGTGAGAATTTTTCCAGTGGACTACTTCCTTAACGTTTTAATGGGTAAATGGAGGTGATTTGGAGGCTTTCTTTGAGGCTTGAAGAAAACGTTAATTTTTTTTTTTAAAGGTTTTTATTTGAGAGAGAGAGCATGGTCCAGGGGCAGAGGGAAGAACAGAGGGGGAGGGGAGAGAGGGGGAAGGAATCACAAGCAGACTCCATGTTGAGTGCAGAGCCCAATGCGAGGCTCCATCCCACAACCCTGAGATCATGACCTGAGCCGAAACCAAGAGTCGGATGCTTAACTCCCTGAGCCACCCAGGTGCCCCTGCAATCATCATTTTTGACCACAGTTTGGTTTGTCCTATACAGTTGAAGGTATGCCTCCCCTCACATTCAGTAATTCAGTAGGTATATGTCCTAGAGAAATTCTTGCATGTACAAGGAAGTTCATAATCCCATTGTTTGTAATAGCAAGACATAATCAACATAGTGTAAGCAACATAATATCCATCAGACAAAATAATTGGTAAATAAATTGTGGTATATCTATAGAATGAATAATAGCAATGAAAAGGACTAAGTGTTGTGTATCAACATATTGGGTGGCCAGGAACACAGAATTGTATGAATAGCAAGTCTCAGAAGAGTACCTACAGTATGCTATTGATACAAAGCTAATTCAAAAGCATGTGAAATTTAAAAATATATAAGGAGATACACATATATAATTGAACCATTATGAAAAATACGACTCAAACACAAAACTCAGAAAACTGGTTACCTGGGGAGAAAGGAGGACAGAATCAAAAGGGGCAACTAGGAGGATTGATGGGATTGGTAATGTATTTATTAAGGTGGGTTTTTATTGTTTTTTATCCTTTATGTGTTTTTGTTTTTTTTTTTAAGTTATTTTTTGGGGTTTTATTTTTTAATTTAAATTTAAGTAATTAACATATAGTGTATTATTAGTTTCAGAGGTATAGTTCAGTGATTCATCAGTCTTATAGAGCACCCAGTGCTCATTACATCATGTTCCTTCCTTAATGTCCATCACCCAGTTACCCCCCCCCCCCGAGCAACCCTCTGTTCATTTCCTAGGTCATTAATATTTTTTTACATTTTATTTTATCCCGTGATGAGAAAAGTAGAATTATAAACTTCCACATCTTTTCAAAAATTTTACTGAGAGACATGCTTTTTCAACAGTCCATAATCTCAACAATTCTGAAATCTAAAATACATTTTTTAAAGATTTATTTATTTATTTGAGAGAGTGCTCATGCGTGCTGGGGGAGGAGCTGGAGAGGGAGTAAGAAAGCAGCAGACTCCCTTCTGAGCACAGAACCTAACTTGGGGTTCCATCCCATAACCCTGAGATCATGGCCTGAGCTGAAACCAAGAGTCAGAGGCCCAGACTGAGCCACCCAGGTGCCCCTAAAATCTAAAATATTTTGAGAAGTGAAAATTTTTTTTCCTAACTCAGTTGGCAGTAAAACCTGTCCTATCTAAACTCATTTGGTGGCAAAGCTCTGATCCAGATTGACAAGGCTGTTTATTTTAGTTGGTATATGCATACGTGTTATTTCAAAAAATATTAACGTGTGTTTAATACATGATATATTAAAACTATATGCACTGTATTACCACCCCCAAATTCAAGAGATCCTGAATTCTATTTTTTTGAAAAGATTTTTATTTATTTGAGAGAGAGAGAATGAGAGAGAGAGAGCACGAGAGGGGGGAGGGTCAGGGAGAAGGGAGAAGGAGACTCCCCGCTGAGCAGGGAGCCCGATGTGGGACATGATCCCAGGATTCTGGAATCATGACCTGACTGAGCACCCAGGCGCCCCAAGAAATCCTGAATTCTAAAGCACATCTAGATCCAAGGGTTTCAGGGGAGGGGTCATGTCACCATCGACTGGAAGCTTTGCAGTGGTGGGTGGCAAATCATAGATGAGAATTTGTTTTATTTCTGATTGATGGAAGCTTCTTTTTTGTCTTTAAGAACTCAGTTTTTTCTCTTTAAACTGTATTCCAGGAGTGTGTTCATTTTTAAAATAACAGCTCTTTTCTTTCTTTGACAGCTATAATATCGAAACTGCTTGTGATAATGCACGTGGAGTTCAAATTCAATAGAACCTTTTTTTACATTAAGTATTTTTAAAAATGATGAAGTCTTTTCTCAAGCATACACAGAGGTTTGCTTAGTTTTAATTCCTCTCTAGGATTCATATAACAAAATAAAACATCACTGACGGACCATTTTTCTTCCATTGTCCAAAGCTGAAGTTTACCTTTGAAGCTGTAAACTTTCTGTGCACATTAATAGTTTTTATGTGATTTTTACAGATTCTGGTTAAATTCATTCATGTTTTCAGAACTGTCAGTTAAATTCAGTAAGACGTTTTTAACCCAGCTTTATTGGGATGGAACTCACAGAAAGTGTACAGTTCAGTGGCTATTAGTGTATTCATAAAGTCATGCGGCCATCACCATTGTCTGATCCCAGAACGTTTTTGTCACTCCAAAAAGAAACCCCATATCCTGTAGTGATTGGTTTCTGTTCTTCTTTTGTCCTGTCCTCTATTTGCTCAATTACTAGAGCTTTCTAAAAAAGCAGGTCCTCCCCTTTTCTTACTCTTTTTTCTTTTTTTTTTTTTAAAGATTTTATTTATTAGAGAGAGAGAGAGAGAATGAGAGATAGAGAGCACGAGAGGGAAGAGGGTCAGAGGGAGAAGCAGACTCCCCACTGAGCGGGGAGCCCGATGCGGGACTCGATCGCGGGACTCCAGGATCATGACCTGAGCCGAAGGCAGTCGCTTAACCAACTGAGCCACCCAGGCGCCCTCTTACTCTTTTTTCAAGAGTGTCTCGGCTCTTGTGGTCCTTTGCAGAGTCAAGTTGTATTTTAAAAAATTGTTTCATTGAAATTTTACTGAATTTACAAATCATTTTGGGGATAATTGGCATCTTTACAATGTTGAGTTTTTCTTAATATAGAAGATGGTGTGGCTCTCTGTTTAAGTTTTAAACCTTTCTCTATAAAGTTTTATTTTCTTCATAAGATTGTATTTCTTTTGTGAAACTTGTTCTTGAGTATCATTCTTCTTATAAATTACATTTTCTAACTGGTGATGTTATTGCTGAGTTTTTAATGTACTCTTGAATCTCACAACCTCGCTGAATTTCTTACTAGGTCTGAATCTTTTGGCTCTTCAATTATACTGTCTGGAAACTAGAACACTCTTTCTCTTTTAATCTCTTTTTTTTAAAATAAGTATT
This sequence comes from Zalophus californianus, assembly GCF_009762305.2. NCBI lineage: Eukaryota > Metazoa > Chordata > Mammalia > Carnivora > Otariidae > Zalophus > Zalophus californianus. The sequence goes on from NC_045602.1 coordinate 114,049,162, forward strand.
GTTAGGAATTCTAGTATACTGTTGAGTGGTCGGCATGCTCTTAGTTTTTAATAATTTATATTCAGCAGCTCTCAGATCAGCCTTCCCTAAGAAGCCATACCCATTTCTTGCTCAGGAAGTATTTATCAGATCTACAAAGAAAGAAAAGGCATACCTGGGATTTGTTTATCTGTTTTTCCAGTTCAGAACCTAATCTTGGGCAGTTGAAATTTCGTCAGTTGAAATTTTAGTGTTCTAGGGGTGCCTGGGTGACTCAGTTGGTTAAGCGACTGCCTTTGACTCAGGTCATGACCCTGGAATCCTGGGATCGAGTCCTGCATAGGGGTCCCTGCTGAGCAGGCAGTCTGCTTCTCCCTCTGACCCTCCCCTCTCTCATGCTCTATCTCATTCTCTCTCTCAAATAAATAAATAAAATATTTAAAAAAGTGAAAAAAGAAATTTTAGTGTTCTATTTTATTCATGTTTGGGGCTTGTTATATTCACAGTGCCTTTTATTTATTTATTTATTTTTAAATATCTGACTTGGGGCACCTGGGTGGCTCATTTAAGCATCTTCCTTCTGCCTTAGGCTCAGGTCATGATCCTGGGGTCCTGGTATCGAGCCCCATGCCTCGCCTGCTGCTCCCCACTTGTGCTCTCTCTCTCTGTTGAATAAAATCTTTTAAAAAATGCTATTTTAAAAAAATAAATCTGACTTGGGATGCCTAGCTGGCTCAGTCAGTAGAACATGTGACTTTTGATCTCGGGATTGTAAATTTGAGACCCATGTTGGGTGTAGAGATTACTTAGAAATAAAATCTTTAAAAAAAATCTGACTTAGGGGAAAATATTCAGGTTTATTTATTTATTAGTAGTAGTATTTTCATCATTAGCTACAGTTGCCTTGCCAAACTAATATACTTCGTGTATTTTAAGAACACTTATTTGTGTTAGGAGGTGAATTTGGGTAAAAAGTATAGGCAAGTATTCTTTGTGCTGCTTTTACTCTTCCAGCTTTTCTGTCAATACAAAATTATTTCCAAAGAAAGTGTTTAAAATGTATTTGTTTGTAAAAGTAACACATGCCCATGATCAGTATTTAAAAGGATCCACAACAAAGAACTCCTGCAACTATAATAAAAAAACAAATGACTCAGTTTAAAGATGCGTAAAAGACTTGGACACTTCAAAAAGGAAGATAAGAGAATGGCCAGTAAGCATATAAAAAAAGTGTTCAATATCTTTAGTCATCAGAAAAATGAAAAATAAAACTCCTGTGAGGTACCTAACTGCATCTGCTAGCATGGCTTAAAGTAAGATTGACAACACCATATGATGAGGATTTGAAGCATCTGGAACTCCATACAGTGCTGCTGGGAGTGGAAATGTTTGGAAATGTCTGGAAGTTGTTTTCTTGTTTGTTTTAACTAAGCATTCATTCATCCCAAACCCAGCAATTCTGTTCCTAAATATTTACACATGAGAGATGAAAAGCAGAAAAAGGTGTCTGCAAGAATGTTCATAGTAGCTTTGTATTCATAATAGCCCAAATCTGGAAATAATACAGGTGTCCTCCAATAGGAGACTAGGTAAGCACGTGGTTATCTATATGAATACTATGCTATAGTAATGTATAATGGACTACTGATGCCTGCAGCAACAGGGATGAATTTCATCAACATTAGACTGACCCAAGAGTAGAGACTGTATGATTCCATTTCCATGAAGGCCATGAATAGGCAAAAGTGATTTTTCGTGATAGAGATAAGAACAATCGTCTCAGTGGGGTGGGAGGGCATTGTAGAGTCGGGGTTGACTAGGAATGGGCACAGAGGGCCTTTTAGGGATGTTGGACATGTTCTGTATCTTGATAAGCATTTGTCAAACTCATCAGAGTTTTACTCTATGTAAGTTATAGTTCATTTTAAAAGTAAGCAAAAGGACACAAGGGTTATACATTGATCCAAGGGCATTCCCCTTTATAAGGGCAATGTATATCACACTCAGGAAATTCAACATTATTGCAACCCTTCTATATCTACTATGCAGTCATATTTAAATACCCCAGTATTGTCTTTCATTAACATTTTAAATCCGGTTTCAGCAAAGGATCACTCATTACCTGTTAATTTTTTTAAAAAGTTTTTTTTTTGTAGTTTTACTGTTTTATTAGCACAAATACAACGTGCACAACAAGCTGTCTATTCATTTTCTTCACTGCGCAGCCTGGCGTTGCGGTTGGTGACTCTGATTGCCACCTGGGGTGCTCTTTCCACAATAGCTTTGCGGTTCTTGGAGGAGACATTGTGAGCAGTCTCTGCACAGTAAGATTTGTTGCACATCAGCAGCACTTCAAGCTCCTTGACGTTGTGGACTAGGAACTTCCAGAAGCCACCGGGCAACACGTGCTTTGTTTTCTTGTTGCTCCGTAACCAATGTTGGGCATCGAGATCTGGCCCTTGAATCTTCTGCGCACCCTATTGTCAGTGCCTCTGGGTTTCCGCCAGTTGTGCTTAATATTGACATAGCAGTCTGACTGGTGCTGGATGAACTTCTTGGTCCTCTTTTTAACGATCTTGGGCTTCACCAGAGGTCTGAGGGCAGCCATGATGCCCAGTAACCGATGGCTGCCACCTCCGCCAGCAGCGCCGAGGAAGAGAGCTGAAAAAACGTTTCTTGATAGAAAATATCCTTGCAAAAAAATTAAAGTCTTGAGTCTGAGAGCATATTATCTGATGCCTATAATTCTCAGTAGCCCATTTCATTGTTTTTTCAGATGGCTACAGTTAATGTTTGGAAATTTATGATATCAGATGTCTGAAGTTTACATGGAGAGATTAATGATCTTTAAAAAGGCAGAATTAGAATTGCAAATCTTGCTTTCATTTTCTTAAATGTTTTGTTTGATACATGGCTTTGGAAATTTGGGGTAGTAGTTTGAATTGCAAACAAGTGGGCAATATTTCTGTTTAATAATGAGATTTGTAATCAACACTAGGTTCCCCTAGACTCTGGGACCTGGAGGAAGGAAATTCGCTTTTAGTGACTTAGCTGTCAAAGTAGGATTTAGCATTATAATTTTTTAAATGTCATATTTTTGATCACAAAAAACAATACATGTTAATTGTAGAAAATACCACAAATCAAAAAGAAAGTCCTCACAACTCTGCCACCTAGAGGTGCGATGGCTAACACACGCGAGGAGTGTCTCTTGTCTTTTGTCTGCGCACACATGCTCACATGCTATTTCTTTTTAAATAGATGATGTAATCATAACGTGTAAATTTAACTGCTTAATTCACTTGGTGCGTCATCAGCATTTCTCATTAAATATTTTACAGTTTTACTTCAAATAACTGTCCACAGTAGTGTTCCTTGCTGGAAATTCTGGAATTGTTTTTTGTTTTAAAACTTTTTTATTGTAAAAATGTAAAAGACGTGCAACATAAATGTTCAGCTTAATAAATGTCACAAAGTAAACACCCTCGTACCTGCCACTCAGATCAAGTCTTGGAGTGTGGCTGGCAGCCAGCAGCCCCCAGTACACTTTCCCACTCACAGCTCCCTTCCCCTTAAAGGTAGCTACTATTCTGTTTCGAAGTTCTTTTCTTGCATATCTTTATTGAGTCCCAGCTGTGTTTGCATCCCCCAACAGTGTAGTGTAGTTTTGCCTGTTTTTGAACTTCTTACAGAGGGCGTCATTATAGTATGCATTCTTTTGTGTCTGACTTCTTTCATTCAACATTTTGTTTTTCAGATTCACCTATATTGTGTAGTTCATTCTTTATTGTATGCTTCCATATTTTGATTCTACTGATGGTGGGCACTTCGGCTGTGTACAGCGCAGGTTTTACAGATGTCGCTGCCGTGAACACTGGATGTGCTTCATGGTGTGTGTGTGTGTGTGTGTGTGTGTGCGTGCACACGCACATGTATTTCTCTAGGGAATCCAAATGTAGGACTGACATTGCTGGGTTGTAGGATAATGTGGCAAATAATGCCAAACTGTTCTCAGATGGTTGGATCCATTTTCAGTGTACCTGTTTCTCATCCTCAGCACTACTTGGTATTGTTAAACTTTAATTTTAGCCATTCTTATGGATGTGGTGATTTCTCCTTGTGGCTTAATTTGCATTATAATGTGTTTTCCTTATTGTTAGTGAAGTTAGACAGGTTTATGTGTGAGTATCGGCCATTTCGATATCTTATTTGGTGCAGTGCTTAATTCATAGTCTTTTGCCTATTCTCTTCCTGGGTTTCCTTTTTCTTACTGATTTATGTAATTTAGATACAAGATCTTTATCGGTTATATGAGTTGCCGATCCCTTCTCCAACTTTCAGTAGCTTGTCTTTTTAATTCCGTTAATGGTGTCTTGTGCAGAACAGAGGATCTTAATTTTAATGTAGTTCCATTGATTGACTTTCTCCTTTTAGGGATTAATGCTTTTCATGTCCTGTGTAAGTCTTAGAAATGGAAGTGTTGGGCTAAGAGCTTTTTAGATTTTCACTTACAGTGTACTCTGCCACTCTGCATGAACCTTTTGAGACCATTTTCACTCTCACCGACAGTGTGGGCGTGATGCCCCCACCCTCGCCAGAACTGGAGTTCTTTGTCTATTCATTAATGAGTATTGTATTTTAGTTTGCTCCTGAGACTCGAAGAACGAGTTTGTTGCATCATTCTGTGCACATGGCAGCCACTAAGCATAATTCCAAGGTTAATACTAAAAATATTCTTTAGCTTTTGATTCTGAGGAACAGTTAACAGTGGTAGGAGAAGAGGTAAAGATCTAAAAAGCCATTTTCTTTTTATTAATTTAAATCAGCATGATTTGGGCTTAAATTAATGACAGTAAATTGATGAAGATTTAATATAGTGGATCATGGGACCCATGAAATTGATGAGTTAGAATTTTGTAGATTTCCTTTATAAGTTCCTGGTGTGTTTGTAAGAGGTAGAATCATGACTTTAACAACTCTTTTTTACACACTTTATTAAAGAAGACATCCTTACCCTGACTTACCTCTTGCTTCTCCTTTCCCACCCCCCAGTATTCATTCAGAGTCCTTTCTGACTGTGAGGTGGGAGGTGGCCCCTTGGTTTTGCCTGGGAATGAGTGGAGTTGAACTCAGACTGCCACAGAGCCCATTGAAAGGAGCCTCCATTAGGAGATGAAATCTGGAGTGGCGCTCTCCTCCGCTCTCCTGCGCTCTTGCCTGCTTTCCTCCATTTTCCAGTTTAGGTTGCCGGCACTTTCCCGGGCCTCGCAGACAGAATCTTAGTCCCTCAGCACAGTGTCTCACCATCGGCCCGGCTGTTTACTCTTGACCCTCATGCACCTAGTCCCCCTGCTGAAATCTGCAGTTGCCTTGCATTTGGAATGTTCTTTCACATTTGCTCATCCCATTATCTAGAACTCCCTCCTGTCTGCTACTGCCAAACCATCCACCTGCTAGCTAACTTCTTTTAAAACTCAGCTTAAGCAGCACATCTCCTTGCAGGCCTTAGCTCCATGCCCTCGTTCCTCCAGCTCACTGAGTTAGTTGCCCCCCTCTTCCGGACTGCCACAGCTCTCTCTGTGCCTCTGTTGCTGTGCTTTGTATTGTAAGAAATTTGATTTCCTTTCTTACTCAGTTGAGCTCCTTGGGGGCAGGGCCCCGATTCCCTCTTATTCTGCCCCTCCTGCCCCTACCCCCCGGAACTAGCATGGTGTAGCTTATAGGAGGTGCCCCATAAATATTTACTGAGTGGACTGAATGCGAAATTATATCTAACTTTTGTGATGTACATACGAAAAGAACTTGCGGAGAAAGAGGTCAGTTAGAAAGGGTTAGGAACTTACCAGTATTCTAAATCTCTCTTCTCCTAAAGCAGTGCACGTTTAGGAGTGACTGCTGTGCCTGTAGGATCTGTCGGGTTTTGCTCACCTGAGTTGTGCCTTGCTGTCACAGAAGGACGCCCTGCAGTGGTCCCGCAGTCCGGCTGCAGTGGAGGGAGAAGAGCCGGAAGACACAGCCGACGTGGAGAGCTGTGGGTCTAACGAAGCCAGCACTGTGAGCGGTGAAAACGACGGTAAGTACTCATCACAGGATGGGCCGAGAGCCACAGGCAGCTGCTGGAGACTAACCTTTATTTCCCTCTCTGCCAGTTTCTCTTGATGAAACGTCATCGAATGCATCTTGTTCTGCAGAATCTCAAAGTCGGCCTCTTTCCAATCCCAGGGACAGCTACAGGGCTTCCTCACAGGTAGGGAGGAGAGTCGGTGGCTAGGCTGGGGGTAGGTAAGCCCACGTATGAGACTCTGCCCCTGCAGCTAACATGTCGGTAGAGTGGAGCAAATCAGTGTGGTCTCCACCTGTTAGTACAGTTACAAGTGGGCAGTGGATCTGAGCGCAGAGTGGTTGGTTTTTCTTCATTACCACAGATGGATAGTTTCACTCCTACTTCCGACAAACAGGGAACTTGGATAGCACAGTGCAGAGTGGGGGGCACGCGAGCTTGGGAGTCAGCACTTGGAACAGTGGCCCTGCCGCTTGCTAGCTTTGGGACTTTGGGCAAATTCCTTATCTATAAAACAGGGTGACCGTACATTCCATTCTGCTTGGGGTGGTGTTTGGCACAGGGGCCAGCACCTGGCTTAGTAACATGAGTTCGTGCTGCTCCCACCGTTACCCACCTGAGCTGGTTGAATATGAACTCCGTTGTAGCAAACGGTGGAGACAGGGTGGAGAGGGACCACTCTTGTGGCCCTGCGGGTGATTCAGGTTCCTTTTGTAATCCCTTGGGCATCTAGGCAAACAAGCAAAAGAAAAAGACTGGGGTGATGCTGCCACGAGTTGTCCTGACTCCTCTGAAGGTAAACGGGGCCCACGTGGAATCGGCGTCAGGTACGTGCAAACTTGTGATGTGATGCTCCTTCCTCAGGTCTTGGGGCCTGCCCCGCTCTGGCAGCAGTGTCTGACCTAGGTGGCGCGGTGCCTGTGGAGCCAGGAGGGCCTCCTGGTGGGCAGCACGCCGTGGTGGTGAGGCCTGAGCTAGGTTCCGGTGCTGGGCTCTGCCGTGCACACCACCCTTGGCCTCGCAGGGCAGCGTGAGGGTCCGATGAAGGAGTGTGCAGGTGCTCAGTAAAGGTGCAGTGCTGTGCAAACTAAGATGGCGGTTTGGCGTTCTTACGGGATAATGTCAAGCCAGACCGTGAGGTGGTGATGTCTGACAGCCCAGGGTTGGGCCACAGAAGCACCCGCTATTGCGGGCAGTGTCTCAGGGAGAGCTGGGAGAAGTGAGCTTGTCTGAGAGCCCTGGGCGCGGCGGGTGATGCTTTTGACCAGTGGAATGCTGTGCCTTCAGGGTTCTCGGGCCGCCACGCCGATGGCGAGAGCGGCAGCCCGTCCAGCAGCAGCAGCGGCTCTCTGGCCCTGGGCAGCGCTGCCACTCGTGGCCAGGCCGAGGTCGCCCGGGACCCTGCCCCGCTCCTGAGAGGCTTCCGGAAGCCGGCCACAGGTGAGTGGCTCGGCACTCATTTCTCTGCCTGTAAGGGGGGCCCCTGCAGGCCTTAGTGCTAAGAAGAGGAAAATCTTCTGTCCCGCTTCCTTTACCAGTTTATTTTGACTTCTTGGGTGGCCCTCTGTTTTTTTGTTTGTTTCTTACCTTGTAATTTGGTTATTTCACATGTAGATCTTCTCTGCTAGACTGTGAGGGAACTTGTGGGCAGAGATGGTGCCACATTGTTCCTTGTATGTCCCCGTAAGGGCATGGCCTGTGCCTGCCTTGGTACTGCTTAGTGTTTGGGTGAGTGAAAATTGCTTCTGAGATTATCAGTGAAGAATTCCAGCATCCATTTTCTTTTTTCAGTAGCATCCTGTCACTTTTGTTCTTAACATCCAAAGTTCGGTCAGGCACCCTTTCTTCTAGCCTAGTCATAACGTTGAGTGGAAGGAAGCCTGTGTTGAATTTGAGGTTGCAAGCAAATTCAGTAGCATGCTCCTCCCACCCCTCAGTAGGGCGATTTGCAAGGCCAGTATGCTGTTTGCTAGTTCAGGATTTATTTCTTAAAGCCCACATGCTGGTTATTTGTAGCTAGGCCACATGAAACCATTAAGAAGACTAGCCTTGGCTTCTGAAAATTAGAATAAACCATTGCCCAAATGGGAATTGGGTTTGCTGTCTTGCTGCTTTTCCAACTCATCAGCAGTGCTTAACCTTAAGGTCTCATAGGTCTCTATTCTTAGTGATTTTTTTCAAATAAAAGTAACTTTTGTGGAGGTTTTTGTGAGAGAGAGAGATTGACATCTCAGTGGCTTTAAACAGCCTAGTACCTTTCTGTGTGGAGATCATAGCTCTCCATCCCGTTCAGGGAAGGCTCCTGCAGAGTTTTCTGTAGTATACTAACTAGATGCGCTTTTAGACAGCTTCCATCGTTTCTCCAGCTGGCTTTGTGGAGCCTGTTCTCCAACTTTGGAGGGAAGCTCACAACCTGCCCCCTCCCTGCTTTTCTTTGGGAAGAGTGTCCTCTTCAGCCTGTGTCACAGCATGGTACAGAGTCTTCTCTAAGAGGATGTAGGCCCAAGTGTTCTCTTGGGTTTGATGGCAACGACAGTAACCTGGACAGAATAATTGTGACGTGTAGGTTAGGGTGGACTGGATGTGTGGATGTGGACCAGATAAGTTCTGGGTAGTTCGGGTGCTGCCACTAAAATTTATCCCTCAGTTGGCATTTGCTGTTTTTCTTTGAAAAGCTGAAAATCTATACCTTGCTTCTTGCTGCTTCAAAATCACAGGTCAGATGAAGCGCAACAGAGGGGAAGAGATAGATTTTGAGACGCCTGGGTCCATTCTTGTCAACACCAACCTCCGGGCCCTGATAAACTCTCGGACCTTCCATGCCCTGCCAGCCCACTTCCAGCAGCAGCTCCTCTTCCTCCTGCCTGAAGTGGACAGACAGGTGCAGATGGGTAGCCACCTCTTTGACTCTCTTTGGGTGGGCTTCGGTTCCCTTTCTGAGTTTCTTTATTGTGCTTTCCACCCTGATCCTTCTAGGTGGGGACAGATGGCCTCTTGCGTCTCAGCAGCAGTGCACTGAATAACGAGTTTTTCACTCATGCGGCCCAGAGCTGGCGGGAACGCCTGGCTGATGGTGAGTGGATGTTCTCAGACTGCTTGAGAGGTACCTGCCATGTGTGGTGTCACCTGTCCTTGGTGTTTAAAATCCAGACATTCATTTTGTGCCTCTTTCCTCCCCCCGTTCCCCCCCCACCAAGGGATATTTAGTATAAGGCAGGCTTTCCTCACAATACCGATGAATGTGGTGGGTGTTAATGTGCTCTGTAGCTTTAAAGAAGGTACAGAGTGTTTGGGCTTTTGCTGTTTGAGTGTATGTCTCCACCTGCATTACCTCATCATCATTAGAGGTCTAAACTCCTGGTCTTTCCAGGAATGCTGGTGTTGTCTAGATGGGTGGAGGAGAGTGTGCCGTGGCATTGACTTACACGTTGAGTTCTACTGGGTGCTCTGTCTTTTTAGACGTTGCCAGTTGGGGTGGAGTGATTGTCAGCTTCTCTTAATATAACTTTATGGGGAAGCTACGTGGGGAGTGTGCTGGGAGGTCCTTAAGACTCCCTCTAGGTTTGATGATTCACTAGGAGGCCTCACAGGACTCCTCCTGCAGTTGTACTCATGGCTGTGATTGATCACAGTGAAGGAATACAGAGCAAAGTCAGCAAAGGGAAAAGACGCTTGGGGTGAGGTCCAGGGAAACCAGGCGCAAGCTTCCAGTGTCCTCTCCCAGAGGAGTCACACAGGATGTGCACAGTTCTCCCAGCAGTGAGTTGTGACTGCACGTGTGAAATGTAATCTGCTGGGGAAGCTTGTTAGAGACTCGGTACCCAGGTTTTTTTTTTTTACTCAGAACTGATCGTGTGGGAAGCCTCTGCCTGGCACATAACCAGATTCCAGATTCCCCGAAGGAAAGCAGGTGCTCGCCATAAACCATCTTGTTTGCATAAACAGTTTAGGCACAGTGAGCCATTCATGTCATTTATGGGGGTGGGAACCCTCCTGAAATCCAAGCTCCCAGATGTCAGCCAAAGGCCAGCCTTGTAAGCAGGCCTTTCCAAGAATAAGCCATCAGGCCTGGTCTGTTAACCTTTTTCTGCCCAGGGAGTAAGAATGGTTCTCTTGTTTATTTGTTTCTGTTTTGCTTTTTTGATCAGTTGTGTTGCTTGTTGTTGAAGACTGATTATCCGAGGGAAAAGTAAATTTCCCTCATCATGGACGTGTTCTTTCATGACCATGAGCATGATGTGGCTCTGGAGGAGACAGGAATGAGTGTGAAGGAGATAGGGTTAAAAGAAAAAAGAGCTCCACACCCACCAACGTCATGTGTATTTTGAGAAGTCCTGATGTGGTGGAATTGCAAGATTTGGCTTTCCATAAGACAGACCTTAGTATCCTGAATGCACACACTCCAAAAGCTTTTATTTCTCTTTAGGTGAATTCACTCATGAGATGCAAGTCAGGATCCGACAGGAAATGGAGAAGGAAAAGAAGGTAGAACAGTGGAAAGAAAAGTTCTTTGAAGACTACTATGGACAGAAGTAAGGCCCTCGGTGCTGCGGGTCCTGGTCTGGGCTTTAGGGGGCAGAGAGACAGATGCTGTCCGAGTCGTGCATGCCAGCACATGGGGTGAGAACAGGTTGGCTGTGGTGGCTTGCCCGGCTTGTTAAGCTTAATGCCGTTCATAGGAAAGCTAACATACATTTTTCTGTGGTTAGTGCTATGTAGCACACAGATTTATTTTGTTCTGAGATACCTAACAGCTACAATAAAATAGGCATGCCCTCTTTGCCCTGTAACTGATGCTGTGAGTTTGGTTTGCAGATTGGGTTTGACCAAAGAAGAGTCATTGCATCAGAAGGTGGCCCATGAGGAGGCTGACATCAAGAATGACTTGCATGTCCCAGGAGAATCAGCACGGCCACAGCGTGGTCCAGCCACCCGGCAGCGAGATGGGCATTTTAAGAAACGCTCTCGGCCAGATCTCCGAACCAGAGCCAGAAGGAATCTCTACAAAAAGGAGCCAGAACAAGCAGGGGTCACTAAAGACACACAGTCTGTGGCACCAGACATCCCCCTCTACAAGGATGGGGAGGCTGAGAGCGACTCAGCAGAGGCAGGCAGCCCTCATCTGCCTGACACGGCCTCTGTAGCACCCGAACCAGAGAGTACTGAATTCCTGACCCAACCTGTGGCTTCCCGGACGCAGACCGATCCAGGCGACCTGGCACGTGCCTCCGTGTCTCCAGACAGGATTCCCAGCTTGCCTCAGGAGACTGCGGATCAGGAACCCAAGGATCAGAAGAGGAAATCCTTTGAGCAGGCGGCCTCCGCATCCTTTCCCGAAAAGAAGCCCCGGCTTGAAGATCGTCAGTCCTTTCGTAACACAATTGAAAGTGTTCACGCCGAAAAGCCACAGCCCACCAAAGAGGAGCCCAAAGTCCCGCCCATCCGGGTAGGAGGCAGTTTGATTCCTGGCTGTCCTGGGGCCAGGTTCCCTTCAAGGGTCAGGAGATGTGCAGAGCCCCTTTGCAGAGACAGAAGGCTCTGGGCGCTTCTGTTAATTACGTGAGAGTGTAGAGCCCTGTACAAGAGAGCCATTCATGAGACTGACTTGATGGTCAGGAGGATAAGGTTCTTTTCTTCCTCGCTGCTTTGTTCACTCTGTTGAAGTTCTCTCTGGAGGTCAGAATCCTTTGGGGCTTTTAAATCTTTTATTAGGTGGTGTTAGATTCTTTGTGCAGTAACTCACACAGTCCCACCAGAAATTAAATTTAGAAGCATGGCATATGACAGCCCTAGAGCAGAGTCATCTAAGAATGGTGTGGTGTCACGGACAGCCATTTTACTGCCATTATTTCATTTTTAAAGGAAATTATTTGATTCTTGAGGCCGTGTCCCCTAAGCTACTAAAATCTTGGTTTAGCTGTACAGTTCCTAGGTCAGATCACCCAGTCAATTAAAACTATTTTCCAATTCTTCTCTTGCAGATTCAACTTTCACGTATCAAACCACCCTGGGTGGTTAAAGGTCAGCCCACTTACCAGATATGTCCCCGCATCGTCCCCATCACGGAGTCCTCCTGCCGGGGCTGGACTGGGGCCAGGACCCTCGCAGACATTAAAGCCCGTGCTCTGCAAGTCCGAGGGGCGAGAGGCCACCACTGTCATCGAGAGGCGGCCACCACTGCCATCGGAGGGGGGGGTGGCCCGGGTGGAGGTGGCGACGGGGCCACCGATGAGGGAGGTGGCAGAGGCGGCGGCAGTGGTGATGGTGGTGAGGCCTGTGGCCACCCTGAGCCCAGCGGAGCCCCGGGCACCCCTGGAGAGTGTGCGTCAGATCTACAGCGAACACAACTACTGCCGCCTTGTCCTCTGAATGGGGAGCATATCCAGGCTGGGACTGCCCTGTCCAGAGCCAGGAGAGAGGACCTGATTGCTCTCAGAAAGGAGGAGAGCTGCGCACGGCAGAGGGTTCCAGATGTCCTCACAAGTGGGCTGGAAGATGCCTCCCAACTCCCTGTTGCTCCCACTGGGGACCAGCCGTGTCAGGCTTTGTCCCCACTGTCCTCCCAAACCCCAGCCCCGGAGAGATCAGTTGAGCAGTGTACATTGCATCTAGATGTTAGAACTGAACACGAGTCTGGTACCGCTTCCTTGGGAAGCGATGATGAGGATCGAGGACCCTCTCTTCCCCCAGAGGGTTGTCCTGTGCAGTCTCTAGTGGGGGATGTTGTATTGGAAGGAGGACCTGGCCAAGCTCGAGACCAAGACAGTATCCCCACCATGAAGGATCCTGTGAATGTGACTCCTAGTTCCCCCACTGAACCACCATTGGCTGGTTGCCTGCAGGATAGACTGTGTGATGAGGAATTAGGACTTGGTGACTCATGCCCATCCATGAGGGAAAGTGCTACTAGACAAGAAGACTTGACAACTGAGGCCCTGGTCTCTGATGGTGCTGCTCCTTGGGTGCCTGGCTTGTCAAAGGATGAGGCAGTGGGACAGCCTGGACCAGACTCGAGGGAACATGTCCCATCTGTTGAGCCCCAGGCTGTGGAAGAGTGGGAGAAGGCTGCTCCCCTCATTCCTGCGTTACCTGGAGAGTTGACAGCTGGGGAGGGGCTAGGCCTCCCTAACCACTTCCCTTTGCTCTGGACAGTGCCACCTCGAGGGAGCACTGATGACAGCACTGGTAGCGACTGCAAACAGGTGGAAGGTGGAAAGTTGAAAATCAATGGAGACTCTGAAGCCCTGAGTCCTCATGGCGAGTCCACAGACACGGCTTCTGACTATGAAGGCCACCTGTCTGAGGACAACAGCGAGGCTGACCCCAATGAGGCCACCGTGGTGAAGAGAGCCTTGGTGGTGGACACAGATGAGAAACACAGTTGGAACCACTCTGCCTCACTCTCCAAAGTGAATAGTGACCAGAGTCTGGTTACAAGGACAGACAGCATGGCTGCTCCTCAGAGCTGGGTGTCTCGTGTATGTGCAGTCCCCCAAAAGATTCCAGATTCCCTGCTGCTGGCCAGCACCGAGTACCAGCCGAGGTTCATGTCTCTGGGTAGGCCTGGGTCCTCAGTGGAGGCCACTAACCCACTTGTGATGCGGTTGCTGCAGGGTAACTTGCCCCTAGAGAAGGTTCTTCCTCCAGCCCAAGTCACCGGCAAACCTGAATCCCCATGCCTCCTCCTTATGAAAGAGCAGAGCCTTGGCGGCTCCCTGGGAGTGGGATCTTTGCAGGATTTGGCAGAAAACAGTTGCGCAGTTGGCAAGAGCAGCTCCCGTTCTTTAAGAGCTTCAAAGGAGCCTCTTCTACCTGAAAGCCTCGAAGCAAGCACTGGTCTTGCCAGGCTGGAGCCCACCCAGGCTCCTGGAGCACCCCAGAAGATTTCCAAGACAGTCACAAGTCTAGACTCCCTCTATCCAGGGACAGAGCTGACAGCTGCCTCTGGGAAAGTAGAAGTGGATTCCAAAGAGCGGTTCTCTCCTGCTAGTTCGGAAGATCAGAAGGAAGCCTGTGACATGTCCCAGTGCGGTAATTCAAATGCTGCCCCAGGCAGAAGTCCTGGAAATCTCACTACCTCGAGAGCCCCTTGTTTCTCATCTTTAAACGCAATCTCCTTGGCTCCCGATCAGATAGGTCGGGCCCTGGGTAATCAGAACAGTGCTGGAGGCCAAGGGAAGAAGCTCTTTGGCCCCAGGAATGAGGCTGCAGCCCTTCAGCAACCCAGACCCGTAGAGCCAATGCCACTGCCCGCTGATGCCCCTCCTGGTTTTCCCAGTCGGAAGTTGGGGCCAAGCAAAAACTCTGTGTCCGGTGGGGTACAGACCGCCAGGGAAGACTGGGCTCCAAAGCCACCGCCTGCCTCTGTTGGCAGCATCAAGAGCGAGAAGACTTTTGCGGGGGGTCCTCTCAAGGCAAATGCCGAGAACAGAAACGCCACTGGGCCTGGTCCTCGGGAACTAGTGGATCACTTGCAGGGGATGCCCTTTGTCCTTGACCTGCCCTTCTGGAAATTACCCCGAGAGCCTGGGAAGGGGCCTGGTCAGCCTCTGGAGCCTTCCTCCATCCCCTCCCAACTCAATATCAAACAGGCATTTTATGGGAAGCTTTCCAAACTCCAGCTAAGTTCCACCAGCTTTAATTATTCCTCCAGCTCCCCCACCTTTCCCAAAGGCCTTGCTGGGAGTGTGGTGCAGCTGAGCCACAAAGCAAACTTTGGTGCGAGCCACAGCGCATCCCTTTCCTTGCAGATGTTCACTGACAGCAGCACGGTGGAAAGCATCTCGCTCCAGTGTGCGTGCAGCCTGAAAGCCATGATCATGTGTCAGGGCTGTGGTGCGTTCTGTCACGATGACTGTATTGGACCCTCAAAGCTCTGTGTATTGTGCCTTGTGGTGAGATAATAAATTATGGCCATGGGAAAAGTTGTATATTTAGTGTGCGTATTTTGATAATGATTGATCTTACATCTATATACAGGATATCATTGATATAAGAGACTCTGTTTCTCCAGGCAAGAGCACTCTTGCCCCCTCCCTCAAATTTGTAGTGCTGAAGCCCCTCTGTCACTTACCACCTCTTCTGGGCCTGCTGGTGGGGTTTCCTGCCAGGCACCTCCCTGGGCTGCCCAAGGCCGGCTGGCCAGCTTGAGCTCTCATGCAGACAGAGCCTGGTGTGGCGTGGGGAGCCTGCCTTGACACCCAGAGGGACTTGAAACTGAAGAAAGAAGGTTGTGTTCTCCATCAAGGGAACTAACCTACCCGAACTGAGTAGGCATGTCAGTCTTCCACCGCCCGCTCCCTGCCTTCTTCCCTTTCTGCTACTCCCTCGGGGGGGAGCCAATGGCTGGGGAAGCCAGGACAGGGTTAAAATCACTCCCAGCAGTGCCCACCAGGGGGCCCAAGCACCTGCTGACCTCAGGGTCACAGTCACTTCTCAGTTGACAGGAGCCAGTTTGACCTTTGGTTCTGTTGCTGAAGCAAATTTGGGACTTTTCTGTCTCGGTACAGTTCACTGGCCCACAGGAGCTTTTGGAACCTTGAATAGACTTGCTCGGACAATGGGGTCGGGCATAGGGTTGTCTTTCCTCTTAAAATGCCATCTGTAGACTTTGTGAGTCAGATGTCCAGATGTTTGGCAGGTGAATTCCTCTGCTTGACACCCTCCCTGTCACTTTGGACTCGATGGGAGTGGGCATCTCCACGCACCTGTGTATGTGAAAGTCATTTTACATTTCAAAGCAGTGTGTGTTTCTTATTTTTATATTTTTAACTCTTTATCCTTGGATGTATAAAGTGAACTTTTTGGCTTCTGTAAGTATGCTCTATGCACCTCTAATGTTTTATCATGTATTTATATGTTGTACACAGTACTGGCTGATTCTGTAAATGGATGTATTGTACAGAGAACACGAGTGTCTCTCCCTTATTATCCGTCTCCCGCGTCATCGCATTAAAGTGGTGTGCTTCTCTCCGCCCGTGTCCGAGCTGCCGCGTGGCCCGGTGCCCTGTCATGGTTGCCCAGTGGACCCGCCGTGGCCTGCAGGGCCACAGCCAGCCCGCCCGTGCTCTGCCGAACGGACGTGTCTCGCCCCTCACATCTCTGCTCTTCCCACCTTCCACTCGCCGCTCGCTGCCATACGTGACGAATCACCGCCACCAGTGTTCAGTGCTCTGGAGTCAAGGGTGAGTGCCCTGGGCAGCCCCACGCAGGCTTTCCAGATCTGGCTCCAGGGTTCCCGCCTTCAGCAATATGTGGGACCATCTGATGTCCTTCTGACAGCAGGTTGGGGAAGAAACAGCCACACCCGTTGCCTGCCTCTCCCCACCCTCCCCAACACACGTCCAGCACATAGACGTCTCCGTAGTTGTCTTCCCCTGCCTTACTTCTTACACTTCGACTCGTTAAAGAGTCGAGAGCCCTCCTTTTTGACTTTGGTCTCCCTGTGTGAGTGCTTCTGGGTGAAGTAGAAAATTGGTGTGACCTCAGCAAGTCTCGTTTCACCTGAAAGACCTCTCCCCTGACCCCCATTTCATCCACTGTGGCATTTTTGTCGTCAGAAGCATGGGTGAGAAGATGGCAGTCACATGGTGGTGTTAATGTGGTATTGGCCAAGTCCGAGTTGTCAACTTTCAGAGTCTGTTTACCAAAGACAGGGAGCAGATCCTCTTCTTCCTTCTGCTGTGACCTTTGGCAGCCTCTAGGCTACAGGTGGAAACTGGTCTGGTCTGTGGGGCTGCCCAGGGAAAGCACTGCTCTTGTATGTCTCTTGTGGTTTTGGAAAAATAAACCTGTACAGCCTGCGCTTGTGGTCTCAGTCGTCTTGTGTGGCCGCCCCACTGGGCTGGGAAGGAAGGCCAGGAACACAGAAGCCAGCTCGCTTCACCCTGCTTCCAGAGTCCGTGTTCTCGGCCTGGAAGCCGAGAACTTCTTCTTCTGTGAGGTTAGTGCTGAGGGCCCGACTTGCCAGTTTCGGTGGTCTGTAGACTCTGGGCATGGTGGCATGCACTGGGAGCGGAGGTCTCACGAGCAGGGTGAGGGTGCTCGTCCCAGCTGCCCTGTGGAGACACGCTGCCCCAGAGATTGCTGACGGCTGGTGATCGGCTGGCGATCTGCGGGGGTGGTGGCCAGCAGGCAGCCGGGAGGGGCATGATGCCACGGAAGAGAAGGTTGGATACTCGCGGAGCGGGCCTGAGGGCGGCAGGCTGCAGTCCCCAGACCTACCTGGAGTACTCGCGCGCCGAGTCTGGACTTAGCCGAAACTACCTCAGCGTAGAAATGAGCCAAAAGCAAACAAAAACCACGCTGGAAGTACAGGTGAGTGAAAATACATACCCGTTAGCTTGTGTCCCGTGAAGCGGTGAAAGGAGGCTCTCTGGTGCACGAGCTTCTGGGGAGCGGTTCACTGCTGCTGGGCCCGGAAGTGTGGCTGGCAAAGCCGGGGTAGGTGGCTCTGCGGTGACCGGGCAGCCTCCTAGTGGCGACGCTGTGTGTACTTGTGCCGTTGCTGGTCCGTGGGAGCTTAGCAGGCATTAGGATGCAGGGTGCAGAGTATGGCGGCGTTCGCGTGCAGGCCCTGCTTCCCACCGGCTCTGGGGCCCGGGTGAGGCAGCCTCTCTGCCCGCGCACCCGTCTCTGAATGGGGACGGTAATACTTCGTAGGGTCCTTCACGCCTGGCACACAGGAGGTACTCCTGACTGTTAACTTGCACCCGGCCAGGATAGTAGCTGCCTGGACTTGGAGCAGACGTCCGTGTGGCTCCTGCCACCTGCCTGCTCCTAGGCCCCAAGGACGGCTGGTCGGGGGGTGGGCCTCCCACGGGGAGGGTGGTGTGGCCTCTCCCGGGGCATCTGGCTCTTGGCCTCCTGCTGTGGTTGTTGAGTACGCGGTCCTAAGTTGAGAGACTGAGTTCCCGGCAGGGGAGACTGTTGTACTCATTTACCGCTAAAGGATGAGGAAACCCTAATAATGTTTCAGAATATGGAAAAGATACTATTTTACTGGCCGAGTGAGCATCGTGACTGTTTTATGTCCATCCTGCTCTTAAGTCAGATCCTGCTTGAGAGGGGTGTGTGGGTATGTGTGTGTGTGCTGAATAGAGTAGCCCGTTGATGATCAGGGGCCTCGGGGGACCAGAGCATCTGCCTGCTTGCCTCCCGAGAGGAGGTGGCATGGCTGGGTTGTGCTTGTGTGGGGGCATCGTCTAAACTGATGGGGAAAGTGGGCTTTGTGACCTTGGAGACTAGGACTTGAAACCAAATGTTGACAGTGCCCCACGCTTCCTCTTGTCTCCGTGCATCAATTTGAAAGCCTGGACTAACTGCCTGCCAAAAGATGTAGACAAAAGCCCTATAAGGAACATAAGCGTGACAAAGAGACAGCTGTCTGTGCGGTGGCTCTTAACCTTTCTTGGATCACAGATGCTTGGAGAACCTGACCGAAGCTCCGGACCCTCTCCCCCAGGAATGCACATCCACATGAAGTTGTGCAGACTATTTCAGAAGGCTCATCTGCTCCTTTAGGCAGCTGGGACCCCTCATTTAAGAGCCCCCTGACTGGCAATAAACTGGTAATAAAATCTGGATTTATACAAAAGATCAAGGAGGGGAGCGAGGACTTTGCAAAGGATTCTTAGGTTTCTGGTAAACTGGGTTTCCCTAGTGCATGATAATTTTTATTTTATTTAAATTCAGTTAATTAACATATAGTGTATTAATTTCAGAGCTAGAGTTCAGTGATTCATCAGTTGCATATAACACCGGTGCTCATTACATCACATGCCCTTCTTAATGCCCATTACCCAGTTACCCCGCCTGCCCACCCCCGCCCGCAACACTCAGTTTGTTTCCTAGAGTTAAGAGTCTCTTAGGGTCTCTCTGATTTCGTCTTATTTTCCCCCTCCCTTCCCCTATGCTCCTCTTGTTTTGTTTCTTAAATTCCACAGGAGTGAGATCATATAATTGTCTTTCTCTGATTGATTTATTTTGCTTAGCATAATACCTCATTATTTTTATTATTTTTTTAAGATTTTATTTATTTGACAGAGACACAGCGAGAGAGGGAACACAAGCAGGGGGAGTGGGAGAGGGAGAAGCAGGCTTCCTGCAGAGCAGGGAGTCCGATGTGGGGCTCGATCCCAGGACCCTGGGATCATGACCTGAGCCCAACGACGGCCACCCAGGTGCCCTTCATCATTATTTTTAAATTGTACTTATGTGCATGTTCTCCCCTTCCCCTCCCTGAGTAAAGGGAGGTTTGCCTGTTTTGTCACTGAGTAAATTTCACCATTCTGTGGGGGCATTGCTCTTTGATGTTGTCCTGTCCACTGTTGACAACAGTGGTGCTAGGGTCCCATGTAAAGAAGTCAGGTGGGGATCAAGAGATGCTTCTCTGTCCTTGAGTGAGGTCTCCTGCTTCCATCGTGTGGAGCTGCCGCGCTTCATCTGGAGGTAAGTGCTTTCCCAGCGCCGCTGGAGTGCTCTGCAGGCAGTGGGGCTGGGCTCCGGATGTGCTGGCCCAGGTCGGGGGTTTCCGTGGCCCCTTGGTGATTCTCAGCAGGGCTAGTTTGGGTTAGGACGGGCGTTTCATGGTATCATTGAGGCATTGCGGCCCTTGGTCCCTGCGTTGCGTGAAGAGAGGCATATAACTGCTGTCTTTGGCTTTTACGGTCCCTGCTAATCTTATGAACCTTGGTCCCACACTGGGTTCCCTGGGTGTGGTGGCTTCAAACTATTGCCCCTCTCTGTTTATTTCATATATTTGGGTATTGTATAGAATTTCGGTTTTAAAAAGATTCTTCTGCCATTACAAAAAACAAATGTTTTAAAAACTGCCATGCAATGTGTGTCTGTGTATCTGTACACACACCACACACACACACACACACTTTTAACAGTAAAACTAACATTTATGCTTGTAACTCGCAGAACTGCTTTTAAACTCATGACAGGTTTGGCCCCAGCCATATTCCTGCAAGTTTTCCTCAAGGTTTAGCCTAAATGATCTATGTAGGATGAAAAAAGTCTGTGCACAAGTAAATAGCACTTTTCCCTCAAGGTGGGCTCAGGAGTTTCGGGGTCAAACGGAACATCAGGTGCTGAAGGTTCAGGCCCTCAGTCTCCCAAGCCAGCACCGAGGGCTGGTGTGTGCGAGCCTGGTTTCAGTGGGGCTGGGGGCGGGCAGGGAGGGTGCACGTCTGCGGGGGGGACCGGTGTGTGCCCCCGGGAGTACACCTGCCACCCGATGAGTGCCAGTGAAGGTTCATTTCCTTCTCTAACGGGCAGGGTTGTCAAAAGAAATGAGAGGCTTATTCGTTTGAGGGTTTACCGAGGCCTTCCGTGGTGGGCTGGTGCGCTAGCCAGGAGAGGCAGGGTACTTACCAGCAGAGCGGCGGGCCAGTGCGGCCCTGCACAAACGTGCAGGGAAGAGAGCTAGCTGGCAGGGCTGTTGAGAGGACACGGTGGGAATGAAGCATCCAGTTTGTTATTCAGTGTTTATTAAGTAGATTCAGTCTTATATATGATATACAGATTCAAAAGAAAAAGGATTCCACATACTTATGAAATCAGTGCATTTAGCAAGTAATACCATGGAGATAACAGCTCGATTAACAGCTCATTGGTCTTTTGTTAAGTGAGGGAGAGGGACTTGGCCTGTGCTAGTCATTCCACAAACAAAACAGAATTTAGTTGCATCACATAGAGAAGACGCATTCTAAGAATTAAAATATTAAGCCACATTTACTGGAAAAAACTCACTCTATAGAACACAAATCCTTTTTATAGAGCATCGAGGAGGAAGTGCTCACCTGCTTAGAAGAGCCACGTTAAGTTGCATAGGTGCATATCTGTAAAAATATAATTTAGAGATGTAGCCATTGATTAATAAAGAGTCACCTTTAAAAGTTGGTGCCATCCACGGTTTGTCTTAAGTGCCATACGCTTACCGTCTGGAGCCCCCTGCCCCTCCTCAGAAGTGAGGCCTCTGGAATGAGCTGCCTCCAGGGGATCCCTGAAGGAATGCTTGTACCATCTGCACTGGAAAGTCCGAAAACCTCATCTCAGGGAATTTGCGCACTCCCAAAACATGTCTAAATTATACCGGAGGATTGACAGCCTCTTGGGTCGTCCCTAAATCCTGGGTGGCTTGACCCTGAAGGTCCCACGAGTCACCTTGACCTCCCCACTGCCAGGCTGCTGGGAGACCTCCACCACCCCCCAGCGCTGCCGCGAAGTCCCACTCACACGCTCCGGGAGTCCACGCAGGTGCCCACCAGCAGCTGCTGGGACATTCCCGCTCTGCCCCCTGCTCCTAACGGACCACGCCACAGAGGCGTATGGGCCATCTGCCGCACGGAGATTTTTCCGAGCTTAGAAAAAGTTATTTTTCAGCAAATCTTGAGTTCTATGTTGTGTAGGGTTTTCGTTTTTGTTTTTAGGTGGAAACATAGGTAAAAAGAGAGGTTTTTGTTTTGTGGCTTTGCTAAGCAGATGAGCTTAGTGAGGTGCACCTTCCTCCTCAAGAGCGAGTCTTGCAGAACACACAGGGACTGGGGCATCTGTACATGTAAACAGTACACTTTCACTGAGTCCAAAATTAGGAGCAAAAATACAAAGGTTCACATTGGTCTTAGGTAGATACAGGCGAAAAAGGATTGAGCTGTTTAGCTCAGAAACAACAAAAACAAAGTTTCTAAAGCACCACTAAATTATATAAAAATCAGACCATGGACGGATTGAAACTGGTATTCTGGTGAAATACTTTACTATCTTGTAAAAAGTTTTACAAAAAATTACAAATTAAAAGTATCAACCCTCTGAGTTCAAAGCAGCATTTTGAAAATGAACTGGTAGTTAATCCTGTAACCACCCCTGGAGTCGTAAGTGGCCCTTAGGAATAGGGATGGCGGGGTTCCACCTGTTTGAAATCCTTGAAAACCCTGCTAGCCCCCTCCTGTCCCCCTCCCCCTCAACACTGTTCTGGGGTATAAACTGTACTGGAGGTGATGGTAAAATGAATTTCAGATGGGTCACACCATTACTGGTCTACTAGATGTCTACCACGAAGACCAAATTCCCCTTTCTCCTGATTCTACCCTTCTGCTGGAATTAGCCCCCTGCAAAGACTCTGGAATTGGTGTATTCTACTCTTGAGCTACCTTTTAGCTTAGGATCCCCAGTGATGAATTTGTGCCCTGAGGCCCTCCGTGAGAATTTAAAATGGCTGCGGGGCAGGGCGTTGGAAGCTCCCTTTGGGAGAAGGCAGTCCCTGGGGTGAGGGTGAGGGTGGGACAGCGGTGAGCTGGGTCCAGCAGAACCAGCTCTTTGGTGCTCTCCAAGTCAGGAGGAGTGGGGAGGGGTTGAAGCTGCATCTCTGAAAACAAAAGCAAAACAGAACAAGTTCCCTGACTGAACTAGCTAATGGAGTCCTGTTTCCACACAGCGACTTGCTCCTGATTCTGCCCTCAGCCAGGCTTCAGGCAGAGCTTCACAGAGAAGGAGCCCCCCCCCCCAGGCGGCGGGGTGACGGTGGCAGAATCCACTGTCCCGGAGGGGCCGTGTAGCCTTGTTCTCACACCAGTGCGCCCGCGCCCAGGCAGGCTGAGGTGGTCAGCTCAGGAAAGCGGGACTGCACGCCGAAATTTAGGCTGGTCTTTAGATCCGATCCCTAGTGTGGGGGTGGTGGCAGCTCCCAGGCCTCCTGTCTCCTGTCTGAGGAAAGCACTGCAGTCGCGCCTGGCCTGGGGCCTGCCTCCCGGAGGGGGAATGACAAGTTAAGCAGTTGGTATCAAGAATTCTAAGGCGGCGATTGTCTCTGCCAGTTTTTAACATTAAGAATCTCACAAATTGCCTGGGGTAACATTTTGCAAAAGACCTACTGATTACTTTGTAGTATTGTTCACACACAAAAATATTTACACAAATTGAAACGTCTGGGAGTAGCACTGAGCAGGTGGGGGCTGGACGCGCGAATGGCTGGGGTGGGGGACGGGCCTTGGGCGCGGGAGCTTGTGCTGTGCGAAGGGGGCGTCTCGGGTGTCCTGGCCCTGACCAGAGGCCTGGAGATTGGCCAGATGGAAGGCAGAGGTGGTGTGGCTGGGGGGTGCGGGGGGTGTTGGGAGGCCACTTGAGAGAGGAAGGACCACCCCCGACTGCTGGGGGCTGGAAGCAAGCACAGGGTGGGGCACCCTACCTCTCAGAGCTCTGGCCCATGTGGGAGCCCCCCCCAAACCTCCCCCTCCGGCCCTCCTGACGGTGGTCTGCCATAGTGCTGGGAGGCAGGTAGCTGCAGATAGCTGGTTTGGGAAGGGGTACCTGCTCTGGGGTCGAGTGGCTGTGGCCCTCCTAGGGTCCATGCAGCCCTGGCTCCCCTGGGGCCGCTCTGCTCTGAGGGAGGAAAGGCTACAGAGGGCTTCTGCCGGCTCTGGGCGGGGGCGGGCAGCGGAGAGCTGCTGTCATGGCTACGGAGTATCGCACGGAGAGGCCCCGTGGGCCCTCTGAGGTGTGGGGGAATCCCTGGTTTTAGCAGCACTGGGAGGTATTGCACTGAGCAAGAGGAAGTGCCTACTGGGGAGGAAGGACCAGGCCGGCCTTTGCTTTTGCCCTTTTTCACACTCCAGGGTTATAGGTTTCTTCCAGGACTGGCCCCTCCAGAAGGGCAGGTCCTCGGAGAACCCAAGTGGCTTCTCTACTTCTGTTGATGGTCCCTTTACTCCAGCCACGGGGGCAGAAGACAGGAGCTGCAGTCTGACCAGGGGCTCGCAGCTGCTTTTCCTGTTTGGTGGCTGCCTGACAGCTGGGGGCCCACCCTGAGGAAACAGGCCCTTCCCGGCAGGTGTCTGAGGGCCCTGGGCCTGTATGAAGTGTTCAGACCCGGCTCCCTGGGGGCAGGTGAGGGCAGGGGCCCTCCTGACTGGCGGCTGTCCCCCAGCTGTCTGTCCTGGTGAACAGCCTGGAGGGTTGGGGCCGGGGGGCGGGGGGTGCTGCAAGCTGCTCCGGAGGGTCACAGCCCTGTCTGGGCTCCAGCTCCTGGCCACCCCTCTGGACTTGCCTCCCAGGCAGACACCGTGTGTGGGGGAGTCGGGAGATAGCCGTTCAGAACAGGCTCAGGGCACATCCTGGAAAAAGCCCACGCTGGAGTGTGAGGTAGAATACAGGTGGCCGTGTGACTGGGGCTTCTGTGGAACGGGGGTGGGGTAGCCGTTTTTGTTTGTCTTTGCTTTGCCTTGGGTGTGGGTGAGGTCCTCCGGCTTGGCGGTGCTGGGCGCTCGGAAGGACAGCCAGCCCGGCGCCCGCCCCACCGCACCCCGCCCTGCCGGCCCCCAGCCCGCGCCAGTGTAGTGATATGGAATGTTAGGTGACAGGGATACATCCTTCTGATCAGACAGACACAGACTGGCAATCTGTACAAACACAAAAGAATCCATTTTCAGAAAAATAAATTACTAAGGGGAGAGGAAGAAAGGGTCCACTTTGTTTTTCTCAATAAATATGCAATTCTGCTCACCTAAGACTTGAAAGGTAATTATCTGGGGGTGGGATTCTAACATCAGGGTCCACGAAGATGATTCTAAATAGAGCTGCGTCCCCAGCGCCTTGTCAGGGGAGCCCCAGCCCTTCCAAAGCTGCCCCATTGGCCTCTTCCAAGCAGGTCAGAGCACCCGTGTGGTGAGATTCCAAAAAAAAAAAAAAAAAAAAAAAAGTGTCCTTGTGCCCAAAGTCGCAGGTGCTTGGCGTGTGGCTAGAAACAGCTCTTTTGGATCCCACCTCTTTCAGAAAACAAAATGTACCAAGTGGTGAGGCAGGAAGCCGGGCCGGGACAGCCTCCTTCCTTAGGGTAGTGCACTCCAGGTGCCGCGGGGTCAGTTCTGCTGTAAAATGAGGTTTTCCAGTTCGTCCGCGGAGCGCAGCAGGAAGGCGGCAGACTCTCGGTAGCCGGCGATGAGCTGCCGCACCGCACTGATCTCCGTGGGGCTGAGCTGGGCGGCGGGCATGGTCCTGCTGGTGCTGTTGCCGGAGGGCGTGGGCGTGGGCGTGCTGGAGGCCGTGGCGGCCCCGCCTTTCATGCTGAGGTCGGTGGGCCCTGTGGAAGGGACAGCGCAGGTGAGGAGGGGGGCCGACACCTCGCAGGGTATCTGGGAGGTGCCGTCACCCTGTGCGTCGTCTTGGGGGCCTGCCGTGGCTCAGGCGCTCGGGCCTCTCGACAGTTGTACCCTAGTGCCTAAAACGGGGCCCGGTCCCAGCAGATGAGATGTGGGGTTCTCTGCTAACCCTCAGGGCGATCCTGCAAGGAAGGGGACCTTATCGTTGACAGGCGGAAGCTGGGGAGGCCTGGAGGTCGGAGGTTTGCCCCAGGTCACGCGGTGAACGTGCGCACGCTGCTGCCTTCCGGGCAGGGTGGCCGGCGGCAAGGGGCTCGGACTCTAGCTCCCTGGCCCTGCTCGCACCTCGGCAGCTTTCTGAGGACCGACGGGTAGACCGCGCTCCCCTGCTAAAGGGGGTGGCCTCCGGGCAGCGTGGGCCCAACCCTGTGAGAAAGGCCGTCGGCGTCGGCCTGTGCCGTACATGTGGCCACGTGCTATTTGTCCCCCGATGGGGCGGCTGCTCAGGACGCTGCAGGTAAGCAGGCACCTTACACCCTGAGAGAAAGGAGTGTGTGGAGAGCCCCCGAGTCCAGACAGGAGCCACAGGACACCAGGAAAAGAAACACCCACGTGGGTGCTCGGCCCAGGGAGGGGCTTCTGCCCAGGTGGCGGGGGAAGGCCAGGAGCCCTGCTTGGCTGTGGGAGAGGTTGGGGCCAGGCCAGCCGGGGGGTGACGGTGCCCTGCAGGGGAGGGGTTGGGAAGGACAGGGCCCAGGGGTGCCGTCGGGACAAGTCCCCTCTGCCCTCAGAACGGCGGCAGCAAAAGAGCCTGAAGTCTTCTGAAACATCCTGGGGGCGTGTGTGGCGGGGGAGCACCAGGCCCTGTCTCCTCTTTGCCTTTCCCAAGCCGCTCCACGGGTGCATTGCGGGCTTTGGCATCGGGCTCGCCTGAATTCAAGGCCCGCTCTGCCACGCCGCAGGCCACTGTTCCACATCCCTGAGCCTCGGAACCCGAGGAGGCTGCTGGGGGCTGAGCCGGGCCTGTGAAACTCTCAGCACGGGGCCCCGGGAGCTGCCAGGCTCATGGTGGGGGTGGGGAGGGGCGGGCTTCCAGACAGGTTTTGGGGCTTTCTGAATGGGCTCCCAGGAGACACGGAGGCTCCTGGAATTTGAAACACATCCTTTTGAGCTGTTAAGCCTGAACACAGCCAAAGAAGCGCCATGTCTGGGGGTGTGGGAGCTGGAGTGTCCTGGGGGAGGCCGTCTCCCTGTGCCTGCCCGCCGCCCAGTCCCTCCTCGCGCTGGGCTGGCTTACCCTGGCGGGCAGGCGCGGGAGGCTGTCCGTGCTCGTCAGCCGTCTCCCCACGACCCCGTGGGCTCTGGCAGCCAGCGCCACTCATTACTGCATCTACAGGGGCCCTACAGGGGCACTCTCTGCCGCTACAGAGAGAGAGGGACAAGCTCGAGTCACTGGAGGCCTCTAGACTGGAAGCAACACGCTGGGAGAAACTGGAAATGACTGCCGCTGAGGGGAGCGGCCCCTAAAGGGGAAGGAGGCCGAAATGGGCCCATCCGTCACCGTCACCGTCACCGAGGCGGTGTCCTCTCTGACCAAAGCACGTGGCGTCAAGGAGGCAGACTTGGAAACGGCTTATGCTAAGGGACATCCTTGGAATTGAGAGTCCAGGGAGCAGCTCAGTCTGTAAAAATGAAATGCAGGGGGAAGGAGCCGGGCTGTGACTTGGCTGGAAACAACAGCCAAGCAGGCGGTGGGCTCCCCTCGCGGTGGCCAAAGGGCTCCGGGGACAGGCGGGGGGCAGGGGTGCCTCCCCATGGCCCGCAGACAACATGTGGTGGGCTCCCCTCTCTCCGTCCCTCAGCCCTGTGCTCTGAGCCGTCCCGTCTCTCTTGGACGGTAGCCGGGGCCGGGACAGGAGACTGTCCCTACCTCGCACAGCCCATCTGCTCTGGGGTGACGTGCAGGAGTGGGGGCAGGAGTGGGCGCAAGCGGCCCAGCAGCCCCGGGAAAGGCGGGCCGAGCGGACTGTACGGAAGCTGAGCGGCATCTCCCGCCGACCACCTGATGAGCACAGGGAGGAGCTCTGAGCCACTAGCGGGGCGGCCCTGCCGAGGCGCTGCTGTGCCTGAAGGACGGCGGGCAGCGGGACCAGGACGGCCGCCGGTGGTCTTCCCCCAGCCGCTGGGCTCCAAGCCAGCGCTCCCAGGACATGGGCCGCCCCGGGGCCGGGAGGCAAAAGAACAGGTCTCTGCCTCTGTGACCTCCCCGCTCACCTCTACGGAAGCAGGGTGCTTACAGTAGGGAACAGAGGCCCCGGGAAGCACAGGGGCAGAGCCGGCTGCCCCTGTCAGAGGGAGGGCGGGCCGCTGTGAGAGCCCCTCCGGCAGGTGTGAACAGGGCCCCCGAGGGCAGCAGGCCCGGCGCCCTCCCCTCCCCGGCGGCTGCAGCCGTGACACAGGCCCCACTGCACGGCACCAGGTCGGGGGCTGGCGGCCATTGCCTGCGGCCTGGGAAGGACGGAGCCTCGGGCTCACCGTGTCCGTCCAGGGGTCCTATCCTCCCTGCCCTGGGACCTGTCTTGGGCTACTCTAACGGGGTCCCCACTCAGAAGGGCTGTCAGGTGGCTCTTCTTCCTGGAAGAAAAGCAGCCTTTCGGGGACAGCCGTTCCTCCTCTCACCGCGAATGGCCACTCAGGCGTCCGCCTCGGGGATTAAGGCCAGGCAGCCTCTTATTTTAGGTTAAGAGGCATTAGGAAGGGATGAGAAGTTAAGCCCAGGCAGCAGTCTTCTAGGGACCTGCACACACTTCCTGGTGGTAGGAGCGAGGTGAGCGGAGGGGGCTTGGGGCTTTCTGCCGTGGGTAGGGGCCCGCGCCTCCCTTGCTGCCCAGGAACCGTGAGGGGTCTCCTGCAGCCAAGGACAAGAGCTTGAGAGGAACTGTTCAGGCACGTTCAGCCTGGACCTCGAACCCAAGTTTCCTGGCCTGTGGGCGACACCTTCCTCCAGCCTACTCAAGCAATTTGGGGTCGCCCTCAGCTCTCCTCCTCACCCCTTTGCTTTTGAATGACCGTCTGTGCACAAAACTTCTGCCTGGTGTCCTTCCAATTCCAATCTCACCACGGGGGCAGGCAGAGCGCGGTTCACAGCCCTCCTTTCTTAAAACCTATCAGTGGCTCCCACTGCACACAGAGCAGAATCCAAGTGCCCGGCCCAAGAGGCCCCGAGGTCACCCCCACCCACCTCCTGCCCACGCCCCGAGGCCGCCAGGCTCCTCTCCACCAGCAGAGGCCCCCGGACTCAAGGGGGGCGCCCACTCCAGTTCCCACTCAGGGCAGCGCCTAACGCCACTGGGAGGTCTGCGTCTTTTCAGGGACCGTTTCCCCAATCCGGGGCTGTGTCCCGTCTAGGGAATCACCAGCTTCAGGGGCTGGAGTGGGGGGACAGACAGATGGTTCACTGGGGCCCCAGGTGACCTAGATGGGGCTCCGTAGTGAGAGCAAGGGCTGAGGCGGCCCCCCCAGGCCACAGCAGAACTGGGCCGCGCCTGGGCTAGATGCTGGCTCTGCCACCACCTCCCAGTGACCACGTCCCTGAGCCTTGGTCGGTCGTGGGCAAAGCCCAGGTGTGCAGAGGATTCAACTCAGGTAGAGCAGGGCCTTGGCTGCAACTCTGGGCTCACGGTGGCCCTCAGGGAGCCGAGGTAGGGAGAGGCCCGGCAGGCTTTTTGTTTTAACTGCCTGAAGTTTTCCTCACCTCCCCATCTAAGGACTGGCCGAGACTGTGAAGCGGGGAAGGTCCCTGAGCCACGAGGGAGGCACCTTCCCCGCCTGCCCTGCCCCCTTCCCTGAGGCTGCGCTGCGCACGGACCTGGGCTCCGGTCGGGGAGCCAGAGAGCCTGGGTCCCCCGCACTCACCATTACTGTGATTTCCTGTTTGGAGGGAGGCAGGGGGCTGCAGGTTGCTGCCCAAGGCCCCGTAACCGCGGTAACTGTAGTTGAGGCCACCGTTGACGTACACAGGGTCCTGGGAGTAGGAGGAGGCTGGCAGTGAGTAGGTGGAGTGGGTGATGGCTGCGGAGTCCCGGGAGTGCTGCTTGTCCAGGGCGATGGGCTCATCCTGCAGAGGGGGAGGAAAGCGCTAGGGAACCAGAGGGGCGGCCGTCCCGACCCTTGTCCCCGGGACCCAGTGCTGCGACCTGCGGGACTCTGCTTGGGTCTCCGTGGGCCAGAGCTGATCTGTCCCAGCCTAGCTAAAAACACTGTAGGAGGCCACACCCCGGGGGGGGCCCAGGGCCTGCGTGTGCCAGCCTCCTGCAACTCGGTGCATCCGCCCCAGCGAGGCTCCGTCTGGCTCCGAGGATTGCCCACTGCCCCCCGCCGCCCCGCCTTCACCGTCCCCTGCACACCGGCGGGCCTGGCGGGGGGGGGGGGGGGGGCGGTCTGCCCAGCCTGGGGGTCTGCGGCATGACTGCCAGCCACCCTCTCACCCCTGCTGCCCGGGGCTGCTGGGGAGCAGGTACCTGGGAGGACTGGTAGATCTCCAGGCGCATCCTTTTGGCTGCTTTTCTCGTCTCGCTCTCGCAGGCAGCTGCCAGGATGTTTTCGGCCATGGCCGAGGTCAGGTGGGGAGGCGTGGGTCTGGTCTGCAGGCACAACAGGGACGGAGCCTGTGTTGGGGCTGACCCAGACAGAACCCTGCCCTCGATGGGGCTGGCACAGGGCTGGGGCGGGGGCTCCGGGCCCGTGCTCCCTGGAGCTGTGTAACCTCTCTGGGCCTCAGCTCCCTCTTCTGTGAGTCTGCAATCATTGGGTGGAGGGCAAGTGTCTGGCCAGGGCGCTGGCCAGGGGCCCCGCGGGTGTGGCTGCAGGCCCGTGGCAGTGCGGAGGGAGCGGGGCGGACGGGGAGGGAGGGGCTCACCATCTCCATGCCGTTCTTCTTCATGCGCCGGCAGGACTTGAGGTACGTGCGGATGCGCTTGCGGGCCCGCTCCTGGAACTCGGGAAACTGCCGGCTGCAGGACTCGATGATGGCCTGGATCTTCTCCTTGGGCTGCTTGGAGATGGGCACCATGCGGTCCAAGTTCTCGTCCACAAAGAGCCGCACGAACATCTGGGGGAGACACAGGCTGTGGGAAGGGCTGGCCGTGGCTGTGGCCCCCGCCCCCGCCCCCCGCCCGTCCCTCGCCGGTGCTCACATTGAAGGCCTTGAGGCGCTCAGGGTCCATGCCCTCGGAGTCGTTCATCTTGTCGTTGTCCTCATGGTCATCATGGTCATCGTCGTCGTCATCTGCTGTGGGGGCCCGGCCCACCGTCAGGTCCTCAGGGCAGCCACTGACCTCAGTCTTGATGGAATCATAGCTCCCGGAGCTGTAAGGGGGCGACTGAGAGAGGGCAAGGGCCGGAGGGTCAGACCGGGCCCGCTTTTGGCCGGACAGCCACGGTGAGCTGGGGGACCGGGACGGTGAGCGTGCCGGGCTGCTGCACGAGCCACAGTGTCGAGGTCCTGCGTCGCCTTCCCTCCCTGTTCCCTTCATCTAGGAATCGGAGGTACCAGTGTCGCCACCCCTCCCTGGGCGGCCGGAGGCAGGACTGCCCGGCCACAGCGGCGCCAGCAGAGGCCCGGGGCCCCAGAGGTGCTGAGCAGAGGTGTCGGCGCTGTACCCGGCAGCCGAGCCCACGCCAGGACCTGCCACATCGTGCGAGGGACAGGCAGACGCAGGAAGGGCTCCCACCACCAGCCGGCCTCTTCTGGTTCTGCCGAGACTGGTTTTGGCTTTGGGGTTTTCCTCCCTGATCCCCAAGGGGCGGCAGCCCTGAGCTAGCAGCCGAGCTGTGACGCAGGCGGCGAGCGTGCTGTCAGGAAGGAGGGGACAGATGGGCTGGGAGAGGGAACCAGCCGAGGCGACAGGTCTCGTAGGCAGAGTGCATCCCCGAAGGTCCCGGGCTGGGGTTCTCCTGTCTGCTGCCGCCCCCGGGGAGACCCTGTGAGCCCCCACGCAGAGTGTGTGTGTAGAAAGGGGGAGTGGGAAGCAGGCCCGGCCCACCAGCAGAGAAGGGACCTCCGCTGCCTGTTCCCACCGCAGGAACTGCTCCCAGAATCAGCCCCTTCTGGGGAGCACAGCTCCTGCTGAAGAACAGACGCATGAGGATGGACACAGACCGGCGCCCAGTCCCACAGCAGCTGCCGCTACCGGGCTTCCTGTGACCGTCCCACAGGGATCGGCCCTCCCGGGGCCCCCGGCCTGGTGCCCGGCTCTTGATCCACACACAGACTTGACAAGGGGCAGAGACACCTAGGTCGCCCGGCCTCCTGCTGGGTCATGTCAGACTTGCCGTGGAGAGGCAGAAGACCTCCCGGGCCCTGGGCACGTCACATTCCCAAGCCGCTCCTTAGCCAAGTCCTCTGCCGGGGCTGGAGGAGATGGAGACGGAAACCGCAGGACACAAGCTGCGGGCGGCACCGATGCCCCATCTCACTTCCGTGGCCTGAGGTCACAGTGGCAAACGCCCCCTCTGCGGCTCTCTGCTCAGCGCAGGTAGCAGCTAGGCCTGCCCCTTGCACTTGGGAGGCGAAGGCCGCGCTCTGGTCGGCACCTGCTCCGTGGCCCGAGCTCAGACATACGGTGACAACTGAACACCCACTCATCTGGAAAGAACTTTCCCGTGAGATGGGCCATCAGAGGCAAGCCCTGGCACCCACCCCACGCCCTCTGCAGCAGAAGGCAGCCCAGGGAGGGGGAGGAACCTGTGTAGGGGGACATGGCTGGCGCCCAGGGGTGCAGGGCTCCGAGAAGTCACCTCTGGCTCCGCCGCCCTGGCAGGAGAAAACTCTCCCGAGACAGTTCCCGTGCCCAGTGCTGCACTGCACCACTGTAGGAGACCTTAGTGGCCCAGAGGCAGCTTGCAGAAGTGTGAGGGGGGGGGGGTCCCGGGAGGCAGGGGGCAGTGCTCAGGTGGCGAGGGCACCAGCATTGGCCACCCTTCCTCCATGCGCAGCCCACATCAGCCTGATCTACCAAGTTTCAAACATCCACATCCCTGGGGCTTCAGAGGCCTCGTTCTTTCTGTGCACCATCTGTGAAATGGGGACAGGCCTGCAGAGTAGCCCCGAAAGGCGGGGCCTCTGTGCTCAGTGCGGCCCCTTGCTGCTCTAATCTGCAGCAGACTCTGTTCTCGGGTAGAGCGGAACAGGCCACACATCACCCACCACCTCCACTGAGGCCAGGGCCAAGCCCTCTTCACAGGAGGTGACACCTGCTCAGAGAAGGGAAGGCCTAGCCTGAGGTCACACGCCGTGTGATCTCATTCCTGAGCCTCCGCAGAACGCCCGGCATAGCGGCCAGGGCCTCCACGCTGACTTGGCGTCCCGGCTCTGGGCACATAAGCATTTCATGTCAGCCTCGCACCGCCCTGACAGGCACAGGAAGAAGGGGGCTCACGGCTCCTGGGGGCCCACAGCCCCACACACCTCAGGGGTGGTCTTCACCCCGTACTTGACACGGCTCCGCAGTCCATCGGTGCTACAGCCGTCGGAGGGGTAGGAGGGCGTGCCGAGCGCCGTGCCCGGTGGGAGCTTGTCGCACAGGTTGATGGGCTGATCTTCAGAGGTGGCGGTGAAGTCCATGGGGGCCACGGCGCCGTTGCCATTCATCTCGGGGAAGGCGGGATCGCCCTGCGTGCTGCTCGATGTGGATGGGTTCAGGGTGGAGGAGCCATTGCCGCTGCCACTCTCAGAGGAGGAGTCATCTGGAACAAGAGGCCTGGGTGTGAGGCTCCACCGCAGCACCTACTGTCCCCTAAGGCCCCCTGGGGGATGGTGGCCACGGCAGCCCCAGGGAATACTTGCCCCATCTTGTCCTCACCAGCATCTCTGGGCAGGAGGTGAGCGCGGCTGTCCCCTTTAGGGGCTCCAAGAGGCTAGCTCTGCCCCTAGCCGATGTAGGGGCACGGTCCCTCTGCTGGAACCAGGCCATCGGGGTGGAGCAGCCGTGGGGCGTGCAGGGCATGGTGGTCTCCTGCACTCCACACCCGAGGCACCACGTCCAGGCTGAAGGGAGGCCCGGCTTCAAGGGCCTGGGAGTGAGTGGCTGCATGCCAGAGGTCCTTGGATACCCCAGAGGTTGCTTGGGGCCTGACCAGCAACCCCCCTTCCTCTAAATCACCACTGCCCTGCCCCTTCACACCCTCTCCCCACAGCAGGCTCTCAGCTTCCTTCATCTGCCCAAGGAGAAGGAGCTGATGCCCCACTGTGCCCCCCCCACCCCTCAGTTACCCACTCCTTCCTGCAAGCAGGCCCCGCCTACCCACAGTGTGCCCCCCACAAGCCGCCTTCGGGGTGAGGCCACGTGGCCTTGGACATCCCGAGCCAGGGCTCCAGGATCTGGCCTCTGCATTCCCTGCACCTCAATGGGCCATCGCCGCTTTCCAGAGGTGACAGCCCGACAAAGCTCTGCTGAGGGCGCCCCCTGCTGCGGAGAGCACAACACTGCCTGGGGAATCCGGGGAGACAAACTTGAACGAAGGGGCTAGACATTTTCAGATAAAATTCCAGGCCCCTCTCCCCAATCCAGGCCCAGCCTCCTGCTTGATCAGCTGAGATGGCAGAGACCAAAGATACTCCGAGCTCCCGGGGTCACTGTCAGGTGAGTACCACGTGGTTCCCCGTGGCGCCCAGGTGCCAGGCCGGCCGGCCCCAGCACCCAGAGACGCTGGGGGAGGGGCAGCCACAGTGAGCCCTGACCGCCTCCCAGGCCGCCCCTTCCCCCAGGCCAGGGTCGCGCAAGACCCCACCCCCACTCTCCCAGCCAGCAGATTATGAAGATTTAGTCCCCGGGGCTGGGCATTGGGCACGCGCACCGCCAGAGCGTCCCCATGGCGACCGAGCGGCTCTAGAGCCCCAACCAATCGCTGGCCTCCCGGCTGCCCGGGGGCGGGGCACGGCTGCCCATCAAGCCGCCGAGCCCTGGGCAGAGGGGGATGGGAAAAGCCGCGGCAAAGTGGCACCCCTCCCCCTCAGCTGTCGCAGGTCCCCCGGGCTAGGCTGCCCCTCCCCTCCTCTTCCTCTTCCTCTGGGCAGCCACCGCTCCCTGCATCCTCCTGCAGGTCAGCTCCAGGCTCGAGCCGCCCCACAGCTTCCCTGCTTGCTCCGCTGCACCTCAAGAGTCCGTGTCTCCTCCTGCCCCCCGGGCCTGGGGTCCTGCAACCTCTGGGCCCTCACCACCCATCTGCCGCCCCCCCTCCATCACAGATGGGCCAGGTTCTCCTAACGCAGTATCTCCAGCAACCGAGCTAGATGTTTGTGGAATGAACAAATTACCCAGCAGTATTTACTGAGCACCTACTGCAGGCTGGCCCAGTCCC
This sequence comes from Zalophus californianus, assembly GCF_009762305.2. Taxonomy (NCBI): domain Eukaryota; kingdom Metazoa; phylum Chordata; class Mammalia; order Carnivora; family Otariidae; genus Zalophus; species Zalophus californianus. The sequence goes on from NC_045602.1 coordinate 114,083,662, forward strand.
AGGCTGGGAAGAGAGTCACGATGACCAACCGGGTGCCAGTCCTCCTGGAGGGACACACGCACATTACTGAACCACAGGAGAGTGGCTGCCCTCCCTCCCCTCAGTCCCAACCCCAGTCTCCACCCCACCTTTTTCATCACCCCATAACCTTCCTGTTCTCCACAGCCTGCTGAATAACATAGAAAAATGCAGTCCAGACTCCTGTGGGCTGTGTTCCTAGTCCCGTGACTGCTGTAGCCCGGGGCCCACTCTGCCGGCCACCGTGGGGCCTCCCGTCTCCAGGCCTTTGCTTGGGCTCTGCTGTCTGCCTGCCATGTTGCTTCCAGCTCAGAACATCTCAGTCTACCTTCAAGGCCTGGTTCATTGCTGCCTCCTCAGGGCAGGCCTCCTCCCCTACTGTCCCTAGGAAGGAGGTACTCACAGCCCTGACGAAGCCGGTGCCCATCCCTCCTGGGAAACTTCATGCCTCCTTAGCCTGGCCCCAGCTGAGTCCTGACAGCTGCCCACCTCCCACCGGGGCAGGACCTGTTGCTGAAGAAGCCTCCACACATTTAGGAGCCTCTTCTGGAGCTGAGGTGCTGGAAGGCAAGGATGGACACCCATGCTGGCTGATCACATGAGCTCCTATTTGCTCTGGCAGGTGCCCATTCTTAGCCCACCTTGCAGGTGAGACTTCACACTCTGGCACCATCTCCATCAGGCCAGCTGCTTGACCTTGGAGGTCTTTGTCCTCCTCCAAGAGGAGGGGTTCCTAGGAGGGCACCAGCTTGGCACATAGTGAGCCAACGTCCCGGCGCTCAGCATGGGCATCAGGCCCACAGCCTCCCGCAGTGCCCAACCCCTGTACAGGCTCAGACATGGCACCCCAACCGCCTGCCTCCCCGACCAGCTTACCTCCTGGGAGGATGGACCTCCCTTGCCCTAAAACTCTGGTGGGGGGGCAGGGGAAGGGGGAGAGGGGAGGCAGGCCTACTCCCTACTCCCGGGCCCCTTGCAGCTCAGGAGCCCGGGGTGGCCCGGACTCTTGGAGCTGCCGACTCCCTTGCCCCGGGGCTGTGCACCTGTGCTGGTCAGCCGGACAGCCACGGGCCCCGGCTCCAGTCCGAGCCCCCGCTTCCCACTGCTCAGATGCTGCCCTGGGCTAGTAAGGCAAGTGGCTGGGCAGGCGGGGCCGTGAGCTACCAGGAGTCCAGATCATGCATTCCAAATGTTTAGAAGAAACTGGGAATCTGCACCATTCTGTAACTATCCAGATTTTAAACATTAAGGACTGACTTGCATTGTTTACATTTTGAAAAACCTTGCCAAATAAATGGATAAAACACAATGGGGTCTATCCATGCAACGGAATGTTATTCAGCCATAAAAAGGAATGAAGCCCTGACACCTGCTACACCGGGGAAGAACCTAGAAAACATCGCACTGAGTGAAAGAGGCCCAGTCACAATGGGACAGGCGCTGACAGTCTGCTTCCATGCAGTGTCCAGACGAGGCACCTTCCCAGAGACAGAAATATCTGGGGGCTCCCCGGGGCGGGGAGGACTGGACATGGAGAGCTACCGCTTGGTGGATGTAGAGTTTCTGTTTGGGCTGATGAAAACCATATTTTGGAAATCATGGTGCTGCTCGCCCAACACCGTCAATGTACTTAATGCTGCCGAATTGTATACTGAAAAACGGTGGAAATGGCAATTTTAATGTTACACCTATTTACCACAAAAATCCCCCCAAACCAACCAACCAACCATCCAAGACCTGGAGCAGACCAGCGGCCCCAGTTCACGAGCTCCGTGCATCCCCCACCGGCCAAGGTTCTCCGCCTCCACACCACAGCCAGGAAAGCCAGCCATACACAGCCCTCACCAGAGGGACAGAAGAGTCACAGCGCATGCGCCCCCCGTCACTCCGCCCAGGCCACCTCAGCCCCGCGTGCCAACCGCGGGCCTGCACTGCCTGCCCCGGTGCCGTCAACAACTCGGGTCCACTTTTTGCCAACCGGAGAGGCCACAGGTTTTAGGCAGAATGCAGAGGGCCTGTGGAGCGGGATGGACGTGGGCTGTCCATCAGATGCCACTTTACCTCCCTGAGCCTCAGTTTCCTTTCCAAAGGGGTGTCATGTCAGTAATACAGGATTTGTAAGGTATAGACAATACCTGGTATAGAGAGTAGGTGCTAGGAAAAAAAAAGCGAGTTCTCTGCACCCCACACTCTCACTTCATCACGCATCTACTTCCTACGCACACACGCACACACGCACACCTCCAAGGGCCCCTCAGAGCCCAGCACCGCGGGAAGGCATGAGCTCTGAGGTGGGCACGTATCTGAGGTGGTGCCCTGCCCACCCGTGTCCCTTCCTTGCTTGAGCACTTACTGGGTGTCCGGCCCATGCGAGACACTGGGGATGCAACAGTGAAAAGAGAGGGGTAGTTACTGTCCTGGGGGCTCATACTCTCGCAAGTAAAAAAACCAAACAGAAGGGTTCTAGAAGAGACTGGGCTCCAAAAAGAGAGTTGTGAGCTTTCTGGCCCTTGATCCCTGCTCCTCAACCCCCCAGTCCTGACTGCAGGGCCCCATCTCCAGAACTCATCCCGAGGAGGGTGAGACACTATGAGGAAAGAAGGGACGGAGAGAAGATGAGAGGAAAGGAGGGAAGGCTTTTTGGAAGTAGCCCATGGAGGAAGCCTCACGGGAGGAAGCTGACAAGGCCCTGAGGCTAACTGCCCCCCCATGGGGGCAAAGGTGCTGCTGGGGGATGGGGGGGTAGGGGGGGTAGGGGGGCGGGGATCTGTCCGCCTCCCAGGGCAGTGGCAGCTGCAGGGACTGAGTTCAAACCCCTAAGCGGGAACCAGACTCCCTCCAGGGGTGGCCGCCTTCTTGTCACCCCACTCCAGCTGTACACCTTTCCACCTGCTCTTCCCTCCGAGGACACTGTCCCCAGCTCTCTCTCTCTCTGGTGCATTCCCTCCCCTCCAGGGATTTGCTTCAAGGTCACCTCAGTAAGACCTCCCTGCCCCCACTCTGCCATGCTGACCCCTTTACCTACTTTTTCCAGAGCATTTTAATCACCTTCTCACATACTATGTCTATGGCCTGTGCCCCGCCACCCCCCGCTGTAAGCTGCCCCCGCCCTGCAGACCCAGAGTTAGCAGGGCTGTATGGGGGCGGGGGGCAGATCATTCCTGCCTCTCCAAAAACCATACCCCTCCCTCTAGTGAGGGCACCTACGTCTTCCAGGGTGAGCACATGTCCCACGCCTGGCAGGTCAGCCCAGCCCTTCCCAGTGACCAGCGGGCATCTGACCAAGCTGGACCCATGAAAGTCAGTCCTGGGGCTCTGGCTGAACTGTTTGGAAAGAAGTGCTCCTCCCCACGCCCCAGGGCTGCTGAGCCCATCCAGCAGGGCTGAATAGCTGGCTCAGACAAATCCCCCCGAGTCCATCTGTGCCTAAAAACCAAAGAAGAACCTAGACTTTTTGGTTATGGGAGCCAATAATTTCCTTAGCTGGAGGCAGGCTTGCATCACGTGTGTCCGGTTTGGTCTCTGGGTGATCCACAACCTTCCCTCTGGGAGGAGAGGGCCTGGAGCCAGCGCCAGGCCCACCACAAAACCCCAGGTCTGTCCCCTGGCTCCGTCCTGAGGTGGCCGATAGCCCCAGGAGGGGCTGGTGGCAGCCCTGGCCCCTGCAGTGCCTGACCCGTTTGGGGAAAGAAGGAACAGAGAGCAGGGTCAGCACCCCAGGCGGAAGTTCCCGGCCACTCTGAATTCTTCCCTCCTCCCCACTCCCTCCAAAAAAGTGTGATTTAAAGGAGCTATAGGCACATACTCAAACCCACGCCCCATTCCCGAATGAGACCGGCAAGGGGGTGGGGGGAGCAGGTGCGGGGCCTCCCTGTCTCCCGACCTTGGGCACAGCCCGTCTCCTTGGCTCCTCTTATCTGCAGTCCAGGGAGTTGCCGCGGACGCCCTCTTGGGCTCTGATACTTTATGACCCTGTGGAAGAACCCAGCAGGCCCCATGGGCAGCGGGGCCCGAGCTACGGGGCGCAGGCCTCCGGCCACGGGACTCTCCGGGCAGGCACGTGTGCCAGCTGAACCCGTCCCACACCCCCGGCTGGAAGTGACCCTCTGTCCCCACACCGGCCTCATCATTGCCGCCGTGCCAGGAGGCCCCTCCGGGACGGGCACCCCGCCCGAGGCCAGGCTGCTGGAGCCTAGAACCATGCCCGCAGGCCAAGACTGCCCCCCACCTGTGACCGTATGAGCGGCAGAGAAAAGGGTCCGCTGATGGCCACGGGGAAGCGGCTGGGGAATGCACCCCTTCTGAGCATGTCCCCCCACCCAGGCCTCCCCAGCTCTGGGCAGGACGCAGAGCCCACCACCTGTGCCCGGAATGCCTAGGGCAGGGAAGGACTGCGGTGCCCATCTATTTACCGTGGGGCAGTGTGCTGCTATTCAAATGGGGGAATTAGCGATGAATGGGGGAAATTGTTCCTCCCTCTGTCCCGTCTCCAGAAGGAGACAAAAACCCCTTTTACCTCGGCAAACAATGCCCTTATGTGGGCGCCAGCGCCCTGCAGCCCGCACAAGCCTGGCTCTGTGCGAGCCGCCAATCGCCACACCGGGCTCGGCACCCCCCTCCCCCCGGCCAGTGGCACCCCCTCCCAGTGGCAGACCCACACCAGCTCCCGCGGCGGGCTGGGCCACGGTGGGAAGCTACTCCGTTCCTGGGACCTCGGGCTGGGCATCCGCCAGGCAGGCTGCCTTCTGCGGCCAGAGGTGCAGCAGCTGAGGCCGCACCCACACCCCCTCCTCCCTCCTCCGTGGGCTGCTGCAGCGGCCATGCAGGGAAGGGGAGGGGAGGGGGCATCAATAATTCACACACAAAAGAGCCGGCGGGGGTGGGGGGAGGGTAGAGCGCTGGAGCCCACAGCCCCACCGGCAGCCCCACCGTGGGCCAGGGCGACGGAGACACCAGGGCCCAGCGGGCCGCCCGGGGCTCTAGGCTGCAGGCTGGGGGCGCCGGCTCCACTCTGAATTTGGGTGTGCACCTCACCAGGGCCGGTCCGCGCCTGCTCTGACAAAGGCCAGTGGCTTGGGCCGTGTTTACATGATGCATAGTTCCCAGGAGCACCAGGCTCCTGGCAGGCTACCCTGCTCTTCCTCCCGGAAGGAAGGGGGAGGGCCACGGGGTCAAACGGGGGACACAGAGGAGCTGGGAGGGGGCAGTACCCCTGGGATCCCACCATGCCCGCACGATGGGGCCACACTGGGTGTCCGCCCCGCAGTCTGGCGGTCAGGCCCCGGCTGCCCACCCAGCCGTCCCTCCTAAGCATCCCACTGCACGCTTGCACTTCCCCTGCTCCCCACCGGGCTCCTGGTGCCACCAGGCCAGGGATGCCAGCACCTCCATTCCACAGCCCCGCCTTCCTGCCCGGTGGCCCCTTAAGCAGCACAGCCACCTGGGTGGGTGCTCAGGGCCTAGGGCAGCGCGCGGTCTGGTAGCAACGGACTGCGAGCCATGCGCTGAACTTCCCGCTTCCTAGTGGCCACAGTTAACAGGTCAAAAGAACCAGAGAGAATGAATTTTAATGATCTATTTTATTTAGCTCAATATATCCAAAGCCTTAATTCAACCACCAATACTGTGCTAAAATGGAGCTATTTTACATCCTCTTTCCTACGAAGTCTCTGAAACTCAGCGTGTACCCTGCACATGGCGCACCTCCATCTGCGGAACCTTGTCGGGAGCGTCTCTCCGGCTGCAGCATCAGCGCAGACCCAGGGTTTCCGGATTTCCCCCTCAAACTGAAATAATTTCTCTCAGAGCAGGAACCCTGGGGCTTCTGCCCCTAGTGAAGGGTCCAACCCAAAGATGAGTTCAGGTCTTGGGAGCCGGTGGCCGGTGCCACCCACAGTGGGGTGGATCCTAAGTGTCAGGTGCCGGGCACACCCACTGTCCCTGACTTGTACAACCAGCCCTGCAGCTGGCTTTGAGGTGGGGGGACCAAAATTTCCCTGAGGGAAGTCACTGGTGTCACAGAGAGTGAGTGGCAAAGCCTAGATGGGCCACTGATTCCCCAAAGCACCCACCCTCTTTCTCCTCTCGGCCTCCATTTGCCTATCTGTGCTATGGGCCGGCCCCCACCTCTGCCACCGCCCCGCTTCCCACTGCTTCTCCCCCAGCACACACTGGTCCACGCGCCTCAGGGGGAAACGCTCCCACTACGGACAGGCTGGGTCTGTGTCTTCCCAGGCCCGACATCTCCCTGGCCCCACCTTCCAAGTCAAGCACAGGCAGCGAGAAATCAATGCTAATTCAATGTACAAAGCTCTAGCCAAGATGCCCACTGCCCCCTCTCCCCGCCCAAAACAGATCATGTGTTCCGAGAGCAAACAGAGACACCTCAGGCGACCATGTGTGAATGATTCACAGGGCAGGGCCCAGGCCCCGGAGCCCGTGTGTACGCGTGTTGCGTCTGAGGACCCTGGCAGGTCCTCCAGCAGCCCTCCCAGGAGCCGGCCTGGCCTCGGTGCATCCCAGTCCTTAGGTCAGAGCCATGACGCCAACGTGGCTCTGGTCACTTCCTGGTTCCCGGGAAGGTCGTCCTTGGACAGGTTAGGGTGGCAATGTCTCTCCTTCATGCCTCCCACCCTGAGCTTTCTCTCCAGGGGCTGCGTCCGTAGAGGGTCAATGGGAAGTTGGGGGGTCTAATGCGCCCAAGACTGAGGGGTGGGAGCAGCGGCAGGGCTCTGACTTCCCCGACCGCCCAGCAGACCCAAGCATATCTTCCAGGTGGATGTGTATGTGGGGTCTTGCTCTCCCTTTCTTAGTAGGTGAACCTCACCTCAGGCTCTGGAGCCCACCCTACTCTAATGTCCTTCCCAGGCATCTGGGGGCCTCAGACCCTGGCAGCCTGCACAAGGCCCGGGCTGTGCAGGCCCAGCCTGCTCCTGGGATAAAGGGATCTCTCGGTGCTGTCTCCCAGCCTCTCTTACCCCTCAGTGGCCAGAGGCCAAGACAGCCTAGCATTGTCTGTGCGGCCTGCAGCCCAGCTGATGATGGACACTTTCCTGTGACCCGGGACTGCCAGGGTGGCCTACAGCCAATAACCGGAAGGACTTGGGCCCCAGTTCTCTGTTCCTTGGGGGAGGGGAGGGCAGGAGGGTCATTCCGTGAAGATGTTTGGAGCCTTGAATAGGAACAACAGCTCTTGCTCTGGAAGGAGGGAGTATGACCTGCAGCCAGAGAATGAGGCCCAGACCCAGGTTCCAGCCTCACTGCAGACAGTTGGGGTCAGGGGGGTGGGCAGGGCCACGATAACAGGTGTGGAAGAAAGAACGCGTGGCATAAAAGGTCCCTGCAGGAGAAGTCCCTTAGAAGCCATCCCCGGGAGGCCACGGTTTAAGTGACCAGGGAGCAGGGTGGACACCCCCAACCTTGAGTGTGGGGTCCACAGGGTGGCAGCTGTGGCAGGCCCTGGAGCTCCGTCCCCAGCCGAGGGCCCGTGGGAGGGTGAGTATCTGGGGCTCAGGGGTAATGCCAGTGACCGAGCCCAAATGGCCTGGTCCCAACTCCTACTGGCCCCCTCCTCACGAGCAGCAGCCCCGCCCCCTGCCAAGAACACGCCCAGCACAGTGGCTGGGACACAGGAGGCAACTGCTGCCCAGAAGCCTTCTCCTTGGATGCCAGCACGAACTCACAGCGGCCTGCTTAGCTGCCCGCCAGTGTGGAAGCTTCGGTCAGGGTTTGCCGGATCCAGAAGCAAGGTCCTGGAGGACTCGGGGTCCTGGCGCATGTGGGTGGGGTGTGGGACAGGAATTCACGAGATGCCAGGACATGTTGTGAGTGCCTGCCCTCCCGTTCCAGCTTTTTTTTTTTTTTAAGATTTTATTTGTTTGACAGACACAGCAAGAGAAGGAACACAAGCAGGGGGAGCGGGAGTGGGAGAGGGAGAAGCAGGCTTCCCGCAGAGCAGGGAGCCCGATACGGGGCTCGACCCCAGGACCCTGGGATCATGACCTGAGCCAAAGGCAGATGCTTTAACGACTGAGCCACCCAGGCGCCCCTCCAGCTCTCTTTCCAAAGAAGCAAGACTTGGGCTGGGCGGGGGTGGGGGAAGAACAGGAGCAAGGGACACTGGTGTGATGTAAGGAAGCTGTGGTCAGAACCATACAGGGGTCATGGGACAGAGGGGACCCAGAGGGACCTGAACAGAGAAAGAGACAGGACCGGACCAAGGGGGGCTAATGAAGGGTCTGGAGAACTGGGCGCAGTGAGGAGAGCCCCCCCAGCCTGCGTGTGCCAGCTGACCATGGGTCCCGGCGCCCGGTCCCCCAGCACCACCCCTGGCACTAGGCCAGCCACGAACGAGGAAATGGCCCCACAACCATTCGTCGAGCCTCCCCATCCCAGGAGTGTGCTGAGCTCTGTCACTGCCTCATCTGGCTGTCTGGTGCGGGCGGCGATCTGCCCTAGGCCCCACAGTGAGCCGAGGAAGGACGGAGCCTAGGGCAGGGCAGCGTGGCTATGGCCGGCCCACTTCCCCAGCACGCGGCCCTGCAGGGACGGGGGAGGCACCCAGGGAGAGGTCCAGGCCGGTGAGGAAAGCCGGGGCGGCCCCTGCTGCCCAGGCTGCATTTCTGGGCAGTGGCGGGCCCTACCCAAGGACACAAGAGCAGCAGGCAGGAAGCCTTAGGCTTCTCACAGAGAACTCCCAAGGACCCCAGGGTCAATGGTCACAATCCACCTGGAAGATATGCCTGGGTCTGGGCCTACGTTAAGCAGAAGCGAGGAATCGGAGCCAACAACTTGCTGAAGACCACCTCGCAGGGACAGGACGGGGCAGGCTAGAACCAGCTCGGGAGACCCACAGCGGAGTGCCTGCAGGGAGCCGCGTCCAGCCAAGACCCGGCCCACAGAGGTGACCCCATCTCTCTCCATCCTCCTGGCTGTGGCCCTCTCTGCCCCGGCTCTCCTGTTTGGAGCCTGGAGTCAAAGGGAGCTTCTGGAGACACGAAATCCCCAGGAAATCCCCAACCCTGGCATTCAGCATCTTCTTGCTGCCCAGCCTCCGCCTAACCTGCTCCCTGAGCTTCCCAGGCACGCCTCAGGCCCACTCGGCCTGCCCTCAACATCGCACCAAACACAGCCTGCTGCGTGGGGCTGCGCTGGTCCCCCAGCCCTGCCACCAGCTGCTCAGACGCCGTCTGTGGAGCACCTACTCCGTGCTCGGGGCTGGGGATAAAGCCCCAGAAGAGGACACTCGGGCCTGTGCCGGGCCTGGGCCCCACAGACGCTCAACAGAGGGACTTGAATGTCCTTCTCATGAATGGCCCAAACGTGGCTCCAGAGTCAGAGAGACCCTTGTGGTCGCTTGTGGTCCCTCTCAGGAGAGAACACGTCCTTCCCTGTAGGAAAGGCTCGGTCATAGCTCCAAGCACTCGGCAGGCTCGGGAATGGGGATTCCAGTCACTGGGATGACTGGACAATCTTTTAAAAAATGCCACATCACTCACAGGAGAGGCAAATGACATTAGGAGGAAAAAAAGGGGCTGCAACATGACACGATCCCCCTGTCTTTTTTTGTTTTTTTTTTAAGACAACAAGACTTTTATTATGTGCACAGAAAAGACTGAGAAAAATATGCCTCAAATACTAGTCATTTTGATTTTTTTGCTCCATTTTTTCCCTAAATTTTCTACAAATACAATACTTGTGAAATAGGGGAAACAGAAGATATGTTTCTGCAGAGGCATGCCTGCCCTCAGGCAGCTTAGAGCCCACAGGGATCCCCTGTGCCTGCGCCCCTCCCTCTCCCACCAGACTCCCCGAAGGCAGGAACAGGGCTTATCAGCCTTGGCATGACAAAACCGATTCAGAGCCCTGAAAGAACCAAAGGCCCCTCAACGCCTGGTAATGGGCACCGGACGGGAGGCTCCTCCAAACCCTAGCACCCGCACTGGAGGGAGGGAAGGGGGGAGGTTGGAGGGGGGGCCCCAGAGGCCTGGAGGAGTGGTCTCATCTGAGAGGCACAAACCAGAGGCCCTGAAAGGCCCCAGGCCACCACCGGGCCCTGGCCCAGCCATCCCCACCCCCACGGCCCTGCAGGAAGACGACAGTGCAGGAAGAGGGAAGCGGGACCCTCCGCTCTCCGCTGGTGCTGGCTTCCTGTCTGCCGGGGAGGTGAGTAATGTCCGCTCCCCACCCCCTCGCATCCCTTCTGGAGGCCAGGCCTCACATTTTCCGTTCAGGAAGGGGCAGAACAAGAGGCCAGTGGAGCACATCGAGGGGAAATCAAGGAGTGGGCCCTCGCCTGGCTCCGCCAGCTGCAGCCCCAGACCCCGGCCTAGCCCCGTCGGCGAAGTTCAGGACGCCTGCCGGCTCACCTGGCCCGTGTGTGCACTCCCCGGTGCGTTTCTATTCACTCATTCATTTAACAGACACCGCCCCCCCCAACCTGCTCTGTGCCAGGCACTGTGCCGGGTGCTGGGGGCCTGGCTTCCAGGGTGCTATGCTCTCTGGGGGAGAGGTGGACATCACACAGATCATCCCAATGACTGGGTGTAACGACAGACGGACATACTATTTGGTCCCAAATCAACGCTAGACTACAGTGTCTCTGGACAAAGTCCCAACAGTTGGCTTCTACCAGGTATCTTCTCTCCCCCCGCAGAAGGCAGCCCCTGGGCCAAGGGTTTTTCTAGGCACCTACGAAGTGCACAGAGCTCTGTTTGGACTCAAAGCCCAAAGCCTCAGACAGGGCTGAGCAGCGGGTTTGGAAAAGACTCGGCCACACAGGGGCAAGAGGCAGCAGCAGGAACAGCCTAGATCACTGTGGCCCCAAGAAACCAGTGCTCCGAGTGTTAAGGGGGACTCTTCTTGGCTCCCAGGCTCCCCTGCCCGGCTCTGGGGAACTTCACACATGGCTGACACTGGCCAAGGCGGAAGGAAGGCGGCAGGCTCAGCACCACCTCCCGAGTTTGGTCCGATCACCCAAATTCTCTTCATCTCCCACGTCTTGTGAGGCGAGGACAAGAGTCATGTGCTCACCTGTGGCGGCTACAGCCCCCAGGGAGGGAGCGTTGTGCGCGTGGTGCCCCCCAACCCAGTGTTTGCTGAGATCCCAGGGAGCCCCGAACAGCACCCAGACAAGAGGCCCGTGCCGTGAATGCTTGCCGGCCGTGGTGGACTTGTGCGGGGGAAGCACACCGTGCCCATCTCAGGACAGGCCCACTCCAGCTCCATGAACCACAGAGACAGGCTGGGGGGGCGGGGAGGACAGTGGGTGTGCGCATGCATTTCTGGCCTCAGCCTTGGGACCTCCCCTGCCTGCCAGTCCTCATCTGCGTTTGTTACAGTTTGAAAGGTTGGGGTGGGGGTGGAGGAGGAGGAAGAAGAGGGGGGGCGAAGAAGGGTGGAGAAAGAGAAGGGCTCCAACACATCCACCAACAGTTGTGAATCATGTGCAAACTACCTGGCTTCCTGAGATGCTTCTGGGCGGCAAGACTGGCCAGCATGGGGGATGCTCCCTGGCACAGCCTTGGGGGTCCCCACACTTTCTGGCTAAGGCAAAAGACCCAGGTGCTCAGATTGGGGATGTCCTCTGGAACAAAGAGCCCAACTTGTCCCCAACAAGGGGTGGACCTATATCCCCTCTGGATGGTGCGCTCGGGGGTAGGTCTTGATAAATGTTTGTTTCTTTATTCATTCAGGCAACAAATATTCAGCAGTCCCCTAAAATGTGCCAAGCACGCAGCTGGAGTCACTGGGGACAGAGCAGAGAGCAAGACTGACATGGTCTGTGCCTTGCAGAACTCACAATGAGGGCTTCAAACCTCATCTTTCCAATTTGCCAGTTCCATGGAGGACTGATAGCCAGAGACCACACAGCAAGCCACCACGGAGGGCTGCTGGTTGGGTTCAGAGTACAGGGTCAACCCGAGCCCTTGCCTGGCCTGTCCCCACCCCAGCCTGTCATCAACAATGGGGGACATGAGAACACCCTGTAGTCCGACTGTCTCCCATTGACTAGCTGATGGGAGCAGGATCTCGGCCTGTGTCCACACTGTGAGCACCTCCAGACAGGGGAGCTGGCTGCATGCCACCGTGGGGGCTGGAGGGCGGGACGAGGACTCGGGGCCAGGTCTGGACCCAGCCAAAACCCTACGGGAACCCACTGCTCTGGAGAAACAACAGATCTAGAATCAGAAGGGGCAGCACAGACCGGGTGGACAGCTGGGCCTTCTCAAGGCCTGTGACCCCCTGTACTGGGTCTAGGTCCGCCTCTGGCCAGCACATCAGCCCATAGCCACCAGACACAGCCTCTGATTAAATAATTAAATTGATGGTATCCCAGTCAACACCATCGTCCCTGTCTCCAGCTCTGGCTGCCCGCCCTGATAAACACCCTCGTACTGTTAGCAGGCCAGCCCGCCTCAGCCCCTGTACCAGGAGGGCCAGGGGGCTGTGCATGATCACACCCAGGTAGGCTCCCCTAGGACCAGCCAGAGGATGCGCTGAACGCGCCCCCCCCCCCCCCCCGCTTCTCTCCACTTCATCTTCATGATCAACCAAGCCCCAGGCAGCTGGGCAACTGATGCTGAGGAAGCCGTGACCCCCACAGAAACACTCCTTTCTGTTATCTGATCCTGGAGACCCCCGCCCACCACCACCCAAAGCGCCAAATCTCTCTGGGAAGTGTCTCCAACAGAGATCAGACTCCCAAAGGGTGGTTCTGAGCAATAATAACAGAAGAATTTTTCAAGAATGAGTTAAAGGAATATGGCCCCCACTCAGTCCTACTACTCAGGTTTTTAAAAAAAAAGTTCTGAATCCTTCTTGGGAAAGTATAACCCTATGCCCTTGGCTGAGCTCTGCTGGCTTGGTCCTTGGTGGGGCCTTTGGGTGTGGCCTTCGATCAGCTCAGATGAGAAGGGAGGTCAGCTGCTGGGCACTTCCCAGCCCTGGAGCCCCCAGCAGCATGTGGCTGCCCCCACCCCATGGGAATACTGGGAGGTGGTATTGGTCTGGGAGGCTCTGGTGGGGAGGCTCACAGCACGAGGGGAACGTGCTGACCTCACGAGGTGTCAGGGCACAAAAGTCTTTTCTTTCCCAGCAGCCTTGTACCCCACTCCTGGCAAAACCACCCCCTGGGCTCCCCAGCCCCTGGCCCAGCTTCCCCAGCTGCCTCCAGGCTAGGTCTCCTCCCAGACAAAGCCGGATTCAGGCCCGTGAGGGCAGTCGGAAAGCAGGCGCGGGTTCTGCCATGGAGACGAACTTTGACCCAAACTGCAAGTCTCCTACCCCTTATTTACTCTTTAAGGCTAACCCGTTTCGCAGAGTTAACATTACACCCCTTTTTAACCCTGCACTTCCCTCTCGCATTCCAGGCCCCGAACTTTGACCCCTCCTAATTGCAGGCTCTACACCCCACATCTCTGAGGCTCAGCCCTGGGCTCATCCCCCACCCCCAATCACCTCCCTGGAAACCAGACAGAGCCCCACCAGAGACAATGACCACGGGTGCCACCCCACGCCCACAACTGCGTGTAGCTGACACAGGCGCTGGTGCCCCCAGAGCCCCAGCCGCCTGGGGGCTCCACAGAGGCACTCCAGAGTGGACCCCTGGGATCTGACTTGGGACTCCAACTCTCCCATCCCAAGGGGAAAGCGTCTGTTCTGAGGGAGGCCAGAGGAGGCTGCCTGGCTGGTCCTGGAGGGCAGCGGGGAGCCAGCGCTTGGGAAGCTCCTCAGCCGAGCCACTTCTCATCCTAAGAGGCTGGGGACACACAGTGGACAAGTGCACTGCCTGCTGGCTCACAGGTGACAGGCAGGGACCCTGTCCTACAGCCTCATGTTGAGCTGCATGTCGAGCTACAGAAGCCCAACTCTTGCTTTCGTGGCTGGGCAGCTGGACTGTTCTGGGTCAGGCACACTGGCTAATGACCTTCCCAGACCTGAACTGTGGTAACGTCGACGTCCATACCCCACCACCCCACGAGCATCAGCGCAGACACGACACCCCGTAGGGCTGCCGGCCCCCGAGGGCTCTATCCATCTCCCTCCCGGAGGACTTGTTCCCCCCCTGGCACCAGGGGTTGGGGCACTGGCGGAGACACCCAGGACACCAGGGGCAGCTGGAAGCCTGGACCTGGGCCACCCCCAGAGGCCCCAGCCCCAGATCCCACGGCCCCTCTGGTTGTGGGCGCGTCCCCTCCCCCGCCAGCCGCCAAGGGACACTCACCGTCCTCTTGGCTGTGGAGGTTCTGAGGGCTCCGCATCCTCTCGTCCTGGCTGGGACTCAGGCTGGAGGCCAGGTGTGGGTCAGCTGACATCCATGTGGAGTCGTTCATATCAAAATCTTCACTGCTCACAGAAGTTTCATCCTGATCGGGGACAAAGAAGGTGGATGTTCAACAGGCACAGGCTCTCCACAGCCCCGAAGCAGCAGTTTCGGTGAACCCTGGGTCCTGTGGGCATTTGGGAGTGCCCAAAGGCCACCTGGAGCCCCCAAACCTTGCAGTAGGGGCTGGGTTGCTCCCCTTGCCCCCCATGGAAGTGGTTCGGGCTCTGGTTCCTGTCGGAAGCCAGGGCTGAGGGCCGGCAAGGTCTGTAATTGAAGACAATTATGAGGTCTTGCATCCTGTAAGGGCAGCTAGCAGGGCCTGGCTCGTACCCTTGTGAGCCAAGGTTGAGACAAGCGCTGTAAACAAGGGCCACAGCTCCCCTCTCCCTGCCCACAGCCCAGAGAAGAGGGCTTACTGTGCACAGGGCCTGGCGGCCAGAAGGGGGTAGCAGGACCTGCCTGTGAGCTGCAAGGCCAAGCCGTCGCCCCCACTAGGCCTGCCGCCCCAACTCCAGCTCCTGTGGAGCATGCATGGAATTCCTTTCTCCCACTCCCCCAACCCAGAGGACATTTCTGTCTTCCTCCTTCCTAACCTTTGCTGGGCTTCAAAGATATGCTCTTGGGCAGCTTCCAGGGCTGAAAAGGCCAGGCCCAGAAGTGCAGAGAAGGAAGGGGGTGGGGCAGGCGAGGAGGGTTCGAATCAGACCGCAAAAGGGGGTTTGGCTCAAGGACTTGGGGGGCCGCCAGGGCCTTCCAAACAGCCGGAGGGCCTGCTGGAGAGGACCACGCCTGCCTCCTCTCCCCTGGCTGGCTTCAGTGAGCCCCTGGCCAGTCATCTGGGAACCCCCAGGGCGGGGCCCCTTCAATCCAGCCCTCCAGTGGGAAGGGACCCCACCTCCTACTTGGCCCGGCCTCTTTCAGGAGCTGCAAGCAACTGTGTTTGGGAGCTGGCTGTAAAATGCAAGAAAGATGACCCAGCAGCTCCCACACCCGAGCTGGCTTCGCCCCCTCCCCTCTCCCCTCTAGCAAGATACAATGGTATCTGTGGGGCCCCCAGTAAGGACCTCTGGCAGAGCACCCCCCTCCAAAAAAAAGCCTCCCCTCCAGGGCCCCCTCACAGACAACTCTTTTATAATGAGCAAACACACTTTGGTTGGAACTTTTCTTCAGAGGCTGTCCCTGAGGCAGACACATCTGTTCTCCAAGTGCTAGGGAACCAGTGTGGATTATCTTCCACCCCTCCCCCACCCCGCTAGGCTGGCAGGGAGTTTCCTGGAATTTACTGCTTCTGTGCAGCGAGTGTGCACCCTCTGCGGCTGGATCTGGAGCACGCGAGGTGGGCCACAGGGCCAGCTCTGCCCAGCTCGGGGGTCCCCACGAGGCATACCCGGAGCCTCAGGGGACAGAGACCATGTGTCCTCCTGTGCCCTCTCCCACCCCCACACTCTGCCTCCCTCGCAGAGGCTGCCCTGCTCCGTATGCACAAGCACATCCGCCCCGTCTTCCTCGGACGAAAACATGCTCACTCACATTCCCCCAGACTATCTTCTCACCCCCGGGGGGACACGCATGTTCAAGAGGCTCTCTCTGCACAAAGGGACAACAAAACTGTCCCCTGTACCCCCAGGATGGAACCTAAGAGGGAGAGGGGAGACTGGCAGGAGAGAGGACCCTTGGAAGCATAGAGCCCATCCAGGCTCCGGAAGCCAGGAACTGGGGCATACTTGCTTGGGCGCCTTGCTCCTTCCTGGCTGCCCAGGGCATGCTGTGCTCAGGGCCTGAACTGAGGTAGGAAGGCCCTCTCCTGGCTCTGGGGTGTTGTTGAAACACTCGAGATTTAAAAGACTGAATCTATTAGCATCCGGAAGCACCACCTACTCAAAGCGCTTCATGTATTCAGTTAGCAAGTATTTACTGAACACCTACTATGAGCCAAGCACCTTTCTAGGTGCTGGCAAATTGTGTGGTGGATAAGACAGAGTCCTGGCCCTCTTGGCACTCACCGTCCAGCAGGGAAGGGACAATCAGCGGATAAACACATCACCACCGTGGTGAGGAGGGCTCCAGAGGTGGGAGAGGGGCCTGCAGGGCTGAGCTGTCAGGTGGCCGGGGAGGGCCTCGCTGGTTAGGAAACACCTGAGCAGAAGTCCACGGGAAGTGAGGAAAGTTGCCATGTGGGGGTCTATGCAGGGAGCCTTCCGGGCACCACCACGTGCGGGGTGGGGGGGGGGGTGTCTGAGGAGCAGCCAGGAGGCCACTGTGGTCAGGGGGCTAGTCTGGGGGCAGCGGAGCCACACAGGGGTGTCCCCGGCCCATCACCCCGGGCGGGGCTGTCTGCAGCCCAGAGAAAGGCTTGCGGACTGTTCCACTGAACACACAGCGTCCTCACGGAGGAGCAGGGAAAAGGCAGAACCGCTGGGTGCAGCGCTCAGGGTGCCCACACTCTGCCCTCACTCCACCAAGCTGAAAACATTCACAGACGCCAAAGTGCACCAGGTGCCAAGTGCTCCCCTTGGCCCGCTCATTTCATCCTCCCCGCAGGCCCACCAGGTAGATGTAGTTATCAGCCCCATTGTCGGACGAGAAACTGAGGCTCCGAGGGGTTAAGGCACTTGCCCAAGGTCACGAGCTTACAAGTGGCGGAGCCAGAGGTGTTGGATCCTGAAGGCCCAGACACACCCTCCCTCCTGCCGGCGAGTCTCTGCTCCCGCTGTCCCCCTCACCTGGAGTACCCACCCTACTGTGGCACTCCACAACCCAAGTTCTGAGCACACACCTGTCTCACCCACCGGCTCCGGCTCGGTCTCCATCTCGTTCTTACGCCCACACCCGTCCGTCGGCACCCACGGCCCCTGCACTTAGGCACACCCCCCTCAGCTGCGGCACGTCAGCACGCGGTGGGGCTTTGCCCAGTCTTTCCCCAGAGAATCGCAAGTCCTTCTGAGGGTGGGGACGAGGCTGGCGGTTTCCTGGACCCCCACAAGGCCTGCGAGACGCAGTGAACTGGCTGAAGTGCCTGGCATGATGCTGGTGTTGAATGCGGACGTGGCCAGAATTTGACAAGGACTCGGTCCCACTGCACACAGCTGGACGGAAACCAGATGAGCCCTGGATCCTGTGGCCTGGGGTGGGGGGGGGGGGGAAGCGAGCAGGGGTCTCCCTGCTGCCCCACCAGCCACCCCCCGCAGAGCCTAGGGTTTCTCTGACTCCGATTGCTTAACCGTCCCCCGCCCCGACAAGTCCAATTAGGAAGAGGTGAGCTACATTTCACATTGACTTCCCAATCACCCGATAATGGAGAACACCCAGTGCCCACCCACAAGGGCCTCTGGGGCAAGGGTCTTAGATTTCCTCACATCCACTTCATAAAAAAAACCACAGCAACAACAGCAAAAAACCCAAAAAGGCAGCCACCCACGTCAGGCCTATCTCAGGACCTGGTACCTGCCCCTCGGAGACCTGCCCCGGCCGCCCAAGCCACCACAGCTAGTCCAGTGAGCTGCAGGCAGCCTGAGGCCAGAGCCCACTTGGCAATGCCACCACACCTCCTCCCTTCCACTGAGAGAACCAGACTCCTTAACGACAAAGTGTCTCAGGATGAGACCCAAAGGAAACGCAAGGGAGACGAAGCTGTATTTACACACACTCCCACATGAGCTCTCTTCAACGAGGCGACACACATTTACTGAGCATCTACTATGGGCTCGTGTTGTGCTGGGGACAGAGATGACTAAGCCTCCTTTCCTCTAGGACCTTGTTATCTAAGGAGAGACACCAGTGAGAAATTCGGACCTGCCCTTAAGTGCCAAGAGACAGGGGCTGCGGACCTGCGAGCTTGCCCCATAGAGTCTTCTCCCGGCCCCCGGGGTCCTGCTCCATGAATCCTGGCTCGGAAGGCAGAGGTTCTATTTCACATTTGGACACTACTGCTACAGCCATTTTTTATGAGAAATCAAGTGTGGTCAACCTGACTTAAAAGCAGAAAACGAGTAAGTCCCGGTCGGACTTACACAGCTGCCACAACTTTTACTGTCAGGGCTGTCTTGGGAGAGAGGCGTGCCCAGAGCCCCTCTGCGACCTGCCTGCAACAGCACAGCCCCCAGCTGCAGAGGGCAGACTGAAACTTCACCCACTCACACAGGGCCAAGGCCCGGGGAGCGGGCTAATTACACAGGCAATTACCAGCACACACGGTCACAAGCCCATCAGCGGCTGGAGCGGGCTGTGCGCTCGGGTGGGGGGCTGGGGTGGGTGCGGGAGGCAGCTGGGCGCAGGTTTGGGAGCGGTGGCAGGGTCTCAGGCCCCTGCACTGACCTAGGGTACTCTCCCTGCTCAGCCAGAGGTCGCGAGTCAGGCACCTCTTGCTTTTCTCTCCTGGACGCTCAAGGGAATTTGGTCTACTAATTTCTCTCTTTCTGTAAACAAACTTCAGTGACGTTTTCATTAGAAAATAAAAGAGTAGATCCAATCCAGTACTTCTGGGCCCCCTCTCCCCAGGCTCCCCGTGAGTGACCAGACAGTCGCTCCTCTTACCTCTGCCCTCAGACACCTTGAAGCCTACGGCCTTGCCACCTGTTGGTAAAAGTCCATCATTCGGCACCAAAGGGCCTGAGCCACTGTGGGCCTCAAGGTGACAGCGACAACGGCCTTCCTGAAGAGGGAACTCAAGAACGTGTGGGGAGCAGGCGGGCAGCACCCAGCCAGCTGCTGGGACACACCCCAGTCTGGGAGCCCCGACTCTGGGCAGAAGGAGAGGGACCGACCAAACCCTCCCTGCTCTTATCTGCAGTCCAAAATTCATGGGCAGGTTCAGTTTCTCTCCACCCAGGTTCTGTGGCCCTTCCTCCTCTGCAGGCAAACTAGCACCAACTGCTGCCCAGCCTAGGAGGAGGAGAAAGTGGGAGAGCAGAGGGGAAATGGTGGAAACAAGCCTGTATCCATGGCGGGTAACTAGGAACAGGTGCTATCAGTAACCTGATTATTTTACAACTGGGGTCAGTTTCTTGGGAACTAGGTTCCTGGTGCCTCTGAAGTTGAGCCATTTGCATCCTCCAGGACAGGGATCCTGGGGCGTGCCTCACACAACATTTTCCAGGCCTTTCCTCTGGGCTGTAACTCTATCTCTACCACTTGCTTTGAGGGGAAAGGGAAAAAAAAAAAAAAGGGGAGGAGGATTTGCTGAGAATTTAGTGCAATTGTAAGCCATAAGCCCTGACCAGGAGCCCTGGGTGTGTGTTTCAGGGAAGGGGGTGGGGGGAGGACAGGGATGTGCCGGAGGTGTTTCTGGGCCAGGCAGGAGACAGACCCCTCTGTCTCACGCCTGCAGTCTGTTTGATGAGAGGCCGAAGCTCTTGCCAGAAAGACCAGGCTCGGACAGTTGCCCCGGCACTAGTTCTACCCCAAGTAGGCAGGCACCAAGATGCAGAAAGTGAGCACCTCCTTCTGGAACACCTGCAGGCTCCTTCCAGACCCTGGAAATTCTTCAGTACGAGGCAATTCTTCCCCTTGTCTCCATGTCAGCGAGCATTATACACACAGCCTTCTGAGCATGCCAAGAAGGTACTGAACCGCATTTGACCCCAACTTAACCACTTCAGTTCATCAGATGGCTTATTAATGGAAGACGAAAACCCCCAGGATTTAAAGCAACAAAGGTTCAAATCCCTGTAGTGAAGGGATTGCAGAAATGAAATCTTAGAGTGGTCTGAGCCATAGCTCCTGGGAGCTGTGGGGTCCCGAGGCAGCCGCTTCTTGCTACACTCCAAGCCCACCTGGCCACCAGGGGAGGCCAGCCTCCCAGGGACACTCCCTGCACAATTCCACTCCTTCCTGCTAACATACCTCCTATGCTCACTAGTCATAAGTCATACAGGCCCTTCTGGGAAATGTGAAGTGGGGAGGGCTGAGACAGCCAATCACCTACCACCTTTTAGGTGCGCTCTCTCACACACATAGGGTCTGTCAGAAACACACACATATATGGGGATGCTCTGTTGTCCTTGCTGTCGTGAACGCCTGAATGCTGGGAGTGGGCATTTTCAACACCTTCCTACTAGTGTATGGAGTGTAAAACGGGCTTTTGTTTCCTAGGCAAAGGCAACTGGCTGTTTTCCCAGCACTCCTCACCACGAGGGCCTCACTGACACCCTAGGCCCTGGCATTAACAGGGGTCTCTTTAAGAAGGTGGCTGGAGAGATGAGCGGCAGCAGACGGGGTTCTTCCAGCCAAAACGAGGGCTGGAGAGGAACCACTCTGAGCTAATCCCCTGCAGGAGTTTCCTTCCAAGAAAAGGACCCAGACAAGACAAAAAAGTTCTTGAGCAAGTTGGGGTGGCCAGGCTCCACAGGGGCCCAGGGTGGCTGAGGCCACAGAAGTTCCCCCAAACCCACCTCCCTAGCTGGAAGGAAAGCTCTGGGGGTACTCTGCTCCTGCTGTTCTGCAGGCAGGTGCTGAATGGGGTCTCATCACCCAGCCATGGTACAGTGGGTGTGGGAGGAGGTGCTATCTTAAAACCTACTCTATAAAACAAGCCCAGCTTGAACTGGGATTAGACAGGAGCTTGATATTATTTAAAGACACATTTAGGCCCTAATGGTTTTCCAATGAAGGGGTAATTTACTATGTAAGGACTAAACAGCCACTGGGGCTGGGGCCATCCATGGGTCTTTCCCCCAGAACAACCTACAGCCCAGAAGCAGGGGGCAGGACAGCACCCCTAGTCCTGTCACACAGATGGTTCTCCCCAGAGGAGCTGTGAGAGCCCCACACACCTCTCCCCACAACCCCCACCTGGTAGGCTGGGGGCCCCAGGCTGGGGTTTCCAGCTGATTCTGGGATAAGTAGGGCTTTATCTCAAGGGAGAATCTATTTCAAGCCACAATCCTTCTCAGAAAGAGGAGGAAATCACAGAGTCCAAACACCATTTCAGGTGAAATCAGGAGGTTATTAATCTCCCCTCAGAGCAGACAGAAAGAAAAATCAATGTTTTAGAGGGGGGAAAAAGGTTCCATTTGAATTAATGGGTTTGTGGCTTCTCCATTGATCTGCGCCTCTTCACACTTTCTTTTTGTGCTTTTGTGCTCTTGGGGAGGGGGAAGGGAGAAGGGAATGGGGAGGAGGGGGGTGGGCCTCCTGGTAAGGAAAAGGACGGTCTAACCTTAACCTTTCTCCAGGAATAATGCTAATTAGTCAGGCTTAATGAGAACTTCCCCTAGGAAGCGCGGCCCAGTAGGGGCGACCGGACTCTGGCAAACGCTGCTCCAGGTTGTGGGGGGGAGTGGGGGTGGGCGGTCACTTCTGAATTCTAGCAGCTGGAATAAAAAAATGTGGATTGCACCCCCCCCCCGCCCCGGCCCCACGAGAAAGTGTCCGGCCCAGGAGGGCTAGGTGGAGAGCGGATAGCGGCCGGCGGAGGTGTAAATCCAACTTAACCCGGACGCGCGCCCTCACCCCGGCCAGCTGCCCCCGCCCCACGCGTCCCCTTCATTAAGGAATGTCCCTTCGCCTGGGTCCGCCGACGCCCCCGGCTTCCGCTCCGTTGGTACACCTGAGAAGGGCCACCGGTCCCCTCCGGGGAGGGACAGGGGCCTGCCGAAGTGGGCTCAACTCTGCAAACCTCGTCTCAACTCCCCGCTCCGAGGCTGGGAGCCCCTCCCAGCCACTCAACGCTTCCCGTCCTCAGATCCCCAAACACAGTCCACTTCCCCTCTCGCCGCGGCCGCGGTGGCGGCAACACGAGCCTGGCCCCCACCCCGCCGCCTGCGAACGCCTTCCTCCCCGGGACGCGGTGCCGAGCCCGCTGCAAACGGTGTGGCCGCCGCACAATACCGCGGCGCGGCGCACACAATCACCGCCCCCCAGGACCGGCGGCGCGCACGGCCCGGGAGTGGGGTGCGCCCAGCGGCCCCCCGGCACTCGCGGTCAGGCACACCTCTTGGGCACTCCACAGCCCCCGGAGTGCATCTCCTCTGTCCGCCCCCCCACACACCCGGTCACACTCACCCGCCCCCCGCCCCAGCCCACTCCGCCCAGGGCGCAGCCGCTTCCCTGCGCCCCCCTCCTCAGCCCCAGCGCAGGAAGCTCACCCCCGTCCCCCTCCCCAGAACCCCCCAGCCCCCCCCACCCCCCAACCGCAGCTCAACGGCCGGCAGCAGGAGGGGGGCGGCGGCCGGGGGCCCGGAAACGGCCCGATCGCGGGGATCCGGGCCGGACTCCGTACCTGGGCGGGAGGCGAGGCGGAGACGGGCGGTCGGGCTCGGCGAGTGAGCGGGGCGGGCGGCAGTGACAGCCCCACAGCTCCAGCTGCTGCTGCTGCTGCTGCCGCCGCGGCCGCCCGGGGAGAGGGGCTGGCACCGCCGCGGCGCGTCACTGCCCGGCCCGGGGGCGGGGGTGGCCAGGGGGAGGGCCCAGGCGAGCGGCGGCTGCAGCGGCGGCGGCGCCGCGGCCGGGAGGGAGGGAGGGGGAGGGGGGCACCGGGCACGGGGAGGCGGGGGAGGGGGGGCGGGACCGGGCACGGGGCGGGGGCCGGGGGGAGGGGAGCGCAGGGAGGGCGCACGCTGGGGGAGTAGGAGGAGCAGCAGGAGGAGGAGGTGGAGGGGCTGACGAGAGGGAGGAGTGGGCACGGAGGGGAGGGGGAGAGAGAGGAAAAGGAGGCACCCAGAGAGAGGAGAAAGGAGGGAGAGGCCGGGGGGCGGGGAGGGGGGAGAGGAGGTGGAAGGAGGGGGTGCTGGGCCAGGTAGTGGGGGAGGGATGAGGGCGCACTGGACGCGCTGCCGTGCGCTCTGGGGGGGAGAGCGCTCTTAAGGGGGAAGCGCTTCGAGGAAGATTCTGGCCCGGGGCTGAGCCCAGGAAAGAAGGCGGTGGGGTCTGTGCCCGCCCCTCGCTCCTGGAGGCCGCAATCTTCGGGTCTGAGGGTGGGGGTTGGGGGGGGCACCCGGCCTGCCGGCTCTCCGCGTTCAGGCCAAGAGAGGAGAGACTTAGCCCAAAGAAAGTGACTCAGGCACCATTAGGAACTCTCGGCGCCCTGGGGCCTTCGGGCAGCCCTGGACCTCCTCGCGCCTCCTGGTTCCCCGGGGACGCGGGTCCTCGCTGGGCGGGGCTGCTGGGTCCCCGGGCGGTCTCCGCGAGACCCTGGTCTGGGAAAGCCAGGCACGTGGCCGGCTCTCTGCCGCCCCCCCATCTCAGGGCCCCCCTTGTCTTGATCAAGTTCAAGCTCGGTCCCCTCGGTGCGCTGCCCACCCTCTGCCCCCTCCTCTCCCCTCCCCCTCCCGATATTCCGTACCATCTCGCCTCTTCACTCGTCCTTTGTCTCTTTCCCACCACTTAGTTTACACCCTCCCAAGCTCCCCTTCTCCCTCCCTGGCGGGCGCCTGTGACTTCAAGATGCATTCACCTGTCCGACCCAAACATTTCAGCGAACCCGAGCGCTCGCCGCGGACTCTCTCTCTCTCTCTCTCTCTCTCTCTCTCTCTGCTCCCTCCCCACCCCCCCCACCCCACTCCTCCCGCCGGTCATTGTGCTCCTCTAGACTACGGGGTACCGGCTCCTTACGGCGCGCTAGCTCCAGTTGTAAAGTAATAGGATAACATCAAGAATGCTGCTCCATCCCAGACCTGGGCGCGTACTGTCCGCGGAGACACAGCACCGCAGGAGAGGGAAGACCCACGCGGATCGGAGACGCCGTCCTCCCGCACACAGACAGACCTCGTCCGCCTGGGGTGCAGGAGAAGACCGCGTGGGGCGCCGCGGGGTGGGGGGTGGGGGACCCTGAACCTGCAAGCAACCTCAAACTCAGGCTAAAACATAACTCGCTCGTCCCCAAACAGCACAATTAGACCCTAGCAGAGAAGATGGGTCAAGGGCAGATGTCCCCCGCCTCAGATTCACAACCTCTGTTACAACCGATCAGCCTTCAGAAAAAGCCTGTGCTTTAACAAGGATGAGGAGCTGCCCTCGTGGAATTCTGTGAGGAAATGGTAAAAAACAAAACAAAACAAAACAAAAATACCAACAACGATCCCACCTCCTGGTCCCTCTAGTCGCACCCGAAAAAGAAGGGCAATTTCTCCTGACTTTACGCTACAACTCATTCACAGTGGAACCAGCAAAGAAGAAAAAACAAGAGAGCCATCTCGATTGTTTGCAATTTTGAAACAGACTGCCTTTAACCCTCCAACTTTTTTTCTCTAAAAGCCTTTTTCTTTCTTTCACTGAAAGCTGTGCATTGTGAACAATCCGAGGTAAACAAGGCTCCCTCTACAGGTGTGAGTTGGAAGTACAACACTACAGGTTCAGAGCTCAGTATTCACCCATTGGAAAAATGAAAAGATGGCAACACATCAAATTAAAGGCATGCAGAGCAGACTTCCTTCCACACACGCTAAAGGTTTTTCTGTCAATATAGAACTTAACTCTCTTTTTAAAAGAGGGTCTAAGCACGTTATTCATTCATTAGCACCTTTTATCCATGAAATCAAATGTGTTTTCAAATCAACACACCCTTCCCAGTTTTCTCTAATAGATCTTTACTTCTCATCCTCTGTGGTGGGGGATCGTTCGGAGGCTGCATCACACATGTCCACATCCACACATGTTGGTGCCCAGTTATGATTTTTAGAATTTTAATTAGTGGCTGTGACTCTTTAGTTCATCCAGGGAGATGTGGGCGTTTCCAACATGGGAAATGCCCTTCCTCACTCTGAAAATGAAATAATTCAGGCCCCGGATTTCCCATCTCTTCCCACATTTCTAGAGACCTTTGACTTCTCCTGGCCTGAGTCACTATCTCACAGCAGTGGTGGACATTTGGGCTTGAAATATAAAGCCAAATCCAACTGAAGTTCAAAGGTGGAATTGAACCCAGATAACCCACCTTTTCTCTGACTAATAAAAGAGAGCCAGTACCACCCAGGAGAGCAGAGCAGTGATTTTCTCTAGGCATGAAATGTGAACTCATTTACCATCCCTGAGATAAAACAGCCTCGGCCCCACTCAGCCCACAGAAAGCAGTTGGGAGCCCTAGAGAAACCTGGCTGTTTAGCAGCACTGAAAATTAGGTGAGTTTTCCTGTGTGCTGAAGCCTGCAGAAATCTCCCAGATCCTTAGTCCTGCAGGAGCTGCCACTCCTCAAGTAACCTTGTGCTGGTTGCTTTCAGTGTCCTTGTGCCTATGGACAACTCCCTCGATCCTTAAAGTGGCCACAGCACAGGTCCCAACAAGGAATGGCATGACCTAATTTCTTGACCACTAATTCTCCCAGTGATGTGTCCCTTTTTCGGCCCCAGTCTGGTGGGAGACTAGGGCAGAGAAGGCTGCTCCCATCTGCTTAAGACGGCAGTACTGCCCTTGTGTCCCCTTCGTGTCAGGCCCTGCAAACAGTGGGTGTTTTTGTAAATGGACAATTGGCAGGGCATTTGCTCTAGAGAGCTTCTTAAGCAGCAAACCCCTCCAAGGAGATTTCTATATGAAATGAGCATACTCCACAAGTGGGGACCTGGCCAAGGGAACCAGGGGTTTGTTATTAGTAGGAATAGCAGGATCTTAGCCTGAGCAGAGAGGATACTGTTCAAGCATCTCAAAGCATTTAAAAACCCATTTACCCCTATAAATTACTTACTAACGACAGAAGGGAACAGGTACCTGCACAATGGAGAGACTGGCAGACACCCTCCAACCATGTGATCAAATTCAGTTGCCCCCAAAGTGGGGCCACCTGACATAATGTGCTCACCTCCTGATGAGATGCAATTACCCATGTTGTGTTCCCCCCTCGAAATGCTTAACCTGAATCTGATCATGAAGAGAGACAAGCAGACAAGAAATCCAGAAAGAGAGACTCTCCACAACACAACCGTCCTGACTCTTCAAAAGATTCATTGTTACTTATTTGGCTGTTCTAAATCATGAGACTAAAGAGAATTAACAACTGGATGCAAAGTTTGAATCTTGGTTGGATCCTAGAAACAAGGAGTAAGTGGAGCTGGGGTGGAGAGGCCCAGGAAGGGGTGGGGGGTGGAGTGGAGACAGGGGTTGAGGGTGGAGACAGGGATGGGCTCTGGGCTGAGTGGTCAGGGAAGGGCCCTCTCAGGAGTAAGCCTCAATGCGTGGCTGAAGTTGACAACTGGGTGAAGACACGGGGGTGCAGTCTTCCAGGCAGAGGCAAGAGCTGGTGCAAGGGTCCTGAGCTGGGAAGGGACTGGCATGTTTGAGGAACACAAAGGTGACTAGTATGGCCAGGGCGAGATTGGCCGGGGTGAGGGGGAGGGTGAGAGGGTATTCAGTACCAAGCACGCAGAGCCATGTACATGACTGTAAGGTGTGTGGATTTTATTTTAAGAGTGAAGAAATGATGCAGTCTGAATTATGCCTTTAGACCAGAGGAGATGAGATTATAAGGAAGTGAGAGTGGCAGCAGAGACACCAATGAGGAGGTTGAATAGCATCCAGCCAAATGGGACCGGTTCAAATTCTGACTCTGACACTAGACAAGTGACCTTAGGCACCACACTTAAATCTCTCGAAGCCTCAGTTTCCTGATCTGCAAAGTAGATAATAAGATAGGGTGCTTAATGTACTATTTGACACTGAAAGCTCCCCTTTGAGGGGCACCTGGGTGGCTCAGCGGGTTGAGCATCCAACCCTTGATTTCGGTTCAGGTCATGATCTCAGGGTGGTGAGATCAAGCCCCGTGTCAGGCTCTGTGCTGAGCATGGAGTTGGCTTGAAATTCTCTCTCTCTCCCTCTGCCCCTCCACCCCACCCCTTTGCTTGCATGCGCAAGATCTCTCTCTCTCTCTCTCTCTCTCAAAAAACATTAAAAAGTTCCCCTTTGAAACTGGACACTGTGGTGGTCAGCCTCTAAGATGGCTCCCTGTGATCCTCACCTCCTGGTATCACACCCCAGTCCCCTGTCACAATGAATAGGGCTGTGGAAGCAATGAGATATTGCAGAAATGAGAGTGTATGACTTCTGAGGTCAGGCCATAAAATGCAGCTTGATCTCCTCCCCAGGCAGAGTACTTGGTAAATGGCAGCTTTTATCATCATTATCAGGATTCTGGGTTTTCACAATGATGGCCATCCCCCTCCACAAATCCTACACCAGTTTACTCAGCCACCAGCAATGTGTGGCAGTTTCCATATTATGACATGCTTGTCAGTGCTTAGTATTAGCAAGCTCTTTTGTCTTTGTCAATCTAAGAGGTGAAAAATGGTATATCTTATTTTCCTTTGCTTCTCTTCATATGGGAATGTGAGCATTATATTTATGTGTATCATGTATCTATTGGTCACTTGCATTTGTTAGAACAACTTGTTCATATTCTTTGCCCATTTCTCTATTTGAGTTGGTGGACTTTTTTTTCATGAAGGAAATTTAATCTTTTGTCATATATTTTGCAAATATGTTGTCCTTTTGTTGTCTTTTTATTTTATTTATGATGGGATTTTTTTTGCCATATGGAAATTTTACATTTTTAGACCCTCAATTTTTTTCTGTTAGGGCTGAAGCATTTTAGGTCAAAACAAAGGTGTTGTTGTTTTGTTTTGTTTTTTTTGTGAAGATTTTATTTATTTATTTGACAGAGAGAGACACAGCGAGAGAGGGAACACAAACAAGGGGAGTGGGAGAGGGAAACACAGGCCTCCCGCTGAGCAGGGAGCCCGATACGGTGCTCCATCCCAGGACCCTGGGACCATGACCTGAGCTGAAGGCAGACACCCAATGACTGAGTGACCCATGCACCCCAAAACAAAGGTTTTATTCCACTCAAAGATTATAAAAGTAATTCACCCATATTTTCTTGTAGAGCATGTATAGCTTCATTATACGTAAATCTTTTTTTTTAAGTAAGCTCTATGCCCATTAATCTCCATATAAGTAGTGAGATAAAGATCTAGTTTATATTTATTTTATTTTTAAGATTTTATTTACTTACTTGAGAAAAAGAGAGAGAGATTGAGAGAATGAGTGGGAGGAGGGGCAGAGGGAGAAGCAGACTCCCTGCCAAGCTGGAAGCCTGACAGGGGACTCCATCCCAGGACCCTGGGATCATGACCTGAGCCAAAGGCAGACTCTTAACCAACTGAGCCACCCAGGTGCCCCTTATCTATTTATTTTAAAGAGCACGAGTGAGTGGGGGCAGGGGCAGAGGGAGAGACTCAAGCAGACTCCCCACTGAGCGTGGAGCCCCACAGGGCCTCAATCCCACAACCCCAAGATCACAACCCTGAGATCACAACCCAAGGGAAACCAAGAGTCCAACGCTCAACTGACTGAGCCACCCAGGTGCCCCCTCCATACCATCTTTTAAATAATTCATCTTTATCCACGGATTAGAAAATATCAACATTATATCATGCTGATTTCCCATTATTTTTGGAATTGTCTATTCTATTTTATTGATCTATTCCTGTCCCAATATTATAGCTCTAGAATATATTTTAATACCTGGTAGGGCTAACACTCACCTCTATCCTCCATGAACTGTCCATTTAAACCCAGGCCATAGCAGAGAGGTGCTCTAGGTGCAGACAATCATGGAGAAAGGAGGGGCGTGGGGTAGGGCATCCCTGGAAGAGGTGACATCTACTCTGAACCAAAGAAAGCAGGAGGAGTGTGACAGGCAGCAAGTAGGGAGGGCATTTCAGCAGGAAAGAGGAGCATGGATGGAAGCACCAAGGGCTTCACACATGCCTGAATTCAAAATACTTGATCTGTGGGTTGGGTAGTACCTTGGCTTAACTATTTATTCTTTGCGTTTGCTGATTTTTACACAGCTGGCTGCAACCTCATAGTCAGTTTGACACCTTTGCTGAAATCTAGGAGAAACTGTCCAGTACTGCTTCCTCATTCCTTCTCTATTTAGGTAAATTTCCCATTATGGATATAACTAAAAGAGCCTGACTTGTTGAAATACACTTTCCTAACAACCACAATAGGTAAAAAGTATAATTTCAACAATCTCCTTTTCAGTGATGTATTGCTTCAAAGTGTCATCAGTTAATCTCGGTTCATTTCACTCTCCTACTCCAAAACCTTCAATGGCTCCCAGCTGCTGGCAGAAGCAAGTTGCAGGTCTCTGGCCTGGTGTTCGAGGCCTTTCACAGCCCTGCTGGCCTTATATCCTTCTGTTCCAAACTGCGACCTCTGCGTCACACAGACTCACTATCTTCTGTGCCTGAATCACCCATGTGTGACCCCCTCCATTCCTTTGATCATGTATGCTCTCAGGCACATGTCTTTCCACAAATATGTATGGACCCCCTACCTCATACCAGATGCCATGGTAAATATGGGTGACCCAGCAATGAACAATAGGATACAGGTCTGCCCACTCGGAGCCTGCAGGCCAGCAGGAGAGAGAGAGAGAGACTAAATAAATGACCACAGGGTTTCTGGTCACAGGATGTACATTCAGTTTGTACTTGACAGTTGTGGGACCTGCTGGGAAGCAAGTGCCTAGCGTGTGAGAGGGACAGAGAGGATCCTGGAGCGCTGCACTGAAGAGGTGACATTTAAGGTGGGTATTGCAGAATGCATGGGTGTTTGCTCGGTAGGAAGATGTTTTAGGCTACTAACAAAGACACCTTCCACCCCTGCCAAATCTGGACCCCTCCAAAGCCAGAGCGCCAATCTCATAGGCCACCTGGCTGGCTCCTATGGCAGGTCGCTGCTATTCCTCTGTCACCTCCTGTGCTTGTGGTACTTCCCATCTCCTGCTTTCTACCTTATTTCCCCAACGCGAGCAGAGACTCTCAGGGCTGGGACAGGCTCTTAGGCGGCAGAGTCCCCGGCAGCATTGTGCACACCGTAGAACTCATCACTGCATCACTCGGGAGCCCGTCCTGTCCTTTGCCCAGTACGGTGCTGAGTTCTGCAATGGAGCTCTGGATTAAGGACACCATGGGTGACACAGGCCAACTTTGCCACTCCCACAGAGCATGCACCTCACTTCTTCTCTCTTCCTTCTTTCCTAGTGCCTTTGGAGAGGCTCAGCCAAAAAGCCGAGACCAGCCTGCAACCTAGCACTTGTACCCCCAGGTATGCACATGACCAAATGAGTATGGATGGGCCCTAAAGCACACGTACTAGCATGGTCACAGAACACTATTCACAGTAGCCCCCGCACGGAAACTAGCCCAGCGTCCACCAGCAAAGAATGGCTAGTGGTAGCACATCCGGCCTGCGGAATACCACTCCACAACAGAAAAGAACAAATTAGAGGTGGTCGTGCGCTACAACACAGATGATGCTCACAAAATTAGGCTTGTGAGCAAAAAAGCACATGCTGTCTGGTTCTATTTACATAAAGTTCTAAAACAGGCAAAACCAGCCTATGCTATTAGAGGGCAGGACAGGGGTCACCCTTGCTGGGGGTAGTGACTGGGAGGGGGCACAGTGGATCTTTGGGGTGCTGACAGTGTTCTGTTTCTTGACCTGAGAATTGGTCACAGGAGATGGATTCAGTTTGGAAAAATTTACTGAGCTGTCCACTTAATGATATGTGCTCTTTTCTGTTTGTGTGTGAAAAAGGAAAAAAAAAAAAAGCCAAAGCCAGTTACCATGGCTGAGCAGCCTGGAGTTTGGTGTAATCAATTACTGCGACCCACTCCGCACCAGGCACCTACGTGGGGTGGCAGTATATGTTACCTTATTGAATCAGCTAAATAACAAGGTTGATATTAATTGCCGTTTTGCACAAGAAGAGTAGGGGCTCTGAGAGGAAGATTAAATGACTCATCCAGTCACCCAACACCAAGGAAACTGGCATTCAGAGACCAGGGGACATGCCCAGAGTCATAGAGCTAGAAGCTAGTGACTGTGCTGGGGTTTGAACCAGGGTGTGTTCGTCCCCAGAGTGCGTGGTGGGCCCTGCTAAGGTGGGACGCCTAAGCCAGACCACGTGTAGTCATGCTTCCCCAACCTCCAGCAGAGCAAGGATGGGCCTTCTGTGCAGCCAGAGGTTTCCCTCAGGCTGAGAACTGGCAACAGGCCGGGGCTGCTCGGAACCAGGCAGCCTCTAGCGGGACCCCATGGCCTCTCCAGGCAACCCCTGAGGGAAGCTGGGCCTGGGGAGTCCTCAGGGATGAAAGTCTTGCTGGCTCTTCAACAGGCGACTGCAGGGTGGGTGAGGGTCCCCCTGCAATCTGTAAGACACTGTGGCCACCTGGTGCTGCTCCAGGGAAGACATGCAGGGAGGTAGGGACAGGTTGTCAAGAGAAAGGGGTGGGTAGCACTTCCCGTTTTCACCCTAAACCCCTCTGTGACAGAGTCCACAGCTGGGGATGTGTGTGGGGCAGAGCTAGTGCGGGGAGGCCTTTCTGATGGTTAGAGTCATGTGCCTGGCGGGCAGCACCAGGATGGGGGTAGAGCAGGGGAGCAGGTGACTGGGCTGTGTTCTGTTTGCATTCAGGCCCTTCCTCAATGTGACCTCAGGCAGGCAACCTAACCTGAGTCTTGGTTTTCTCCTCTCTAAGCTGGGGGACAACGGGGACTCTCTCTGAAGGCTGCTGTGAGGCTTAAATGCAGAGCCGCCTGCAGGGGGCGTGGCTGGCGCCCAGGGCGGAACACTTGCGTGAACCTTAGTTATCATAATGTCGATGGCAGCGTGAAAAAGTAGTTCGGAACACTGAGACCAGCCAACAAACCTTGACTGAGCGCCTACTGTGTGTTGGGTCCCGCCCAGGTGCCAGGACTGTGGTGCTGAGCTAAGGAGACGTGGGCCTGCCCCCATGAAGCTGACGGTGCTGGTGCCGCTGGGGGCCTTGGCCTGTCCCTAGCTCACTATCACCTTCCTTTTCCTTTCTCTCCTCCCTCCCCTTCCCTTGGGAAATAACAGCATTAATGTCAGAAGGAACAGGGCTCTCTCTCACACTAGCTCTATGACTTTGGACAAGTTACCTAAGCTCTCTGAGGCTGAGCCTCAGTTTCCCCAGACATATGGGGCACCTGGCACACAGAAGGCCTTCAACAACCATTCCTTCTCTCCTCCTTCCTCCATGCTTCTCCTCTGTTTCCTTCCCTATTACTCTTTTCTCCTGCCCAGTCCTTTGGCATCTTAATACCCAAAGTCACTGTCAAGCTCAGTTGATGGCACCCAGGCCATGGGAGATACTTTGGACTAATTTACCTGCTACCCAAACTCAACATTTCTCCCTTCCCTTCCTCAACTAGAGAGGGTGGGAAAACAAAATTCTTTCTTTCTCAGCCTCCCTTGCAGCTGGGGGGTAGCCATGTGACACTGGCCAATGCGATGTCAACAAAAGTCTATTGGCAATTTTCTGGGAAAGCTTTTGCTTTGCTGGACTGAGCGTACACCACCCTTTCCCATCTTCCTCTCACCTTGAATGTGGACAAGATGGTTGCAGCCAACTTGCAAACATGAGGAAAAGGTCAGCAACATCACAGAGGCATCAACAACACCGTAGACATTAACACCAAAAATGGCTCCTCCACCCCTCTTGTTTCGGGAGTAAAAAAACTTCATGTTTGGCTACACAGTCAGCTGGGTTTTTGTTCTTGCAGTCAGAAGCATCCCTGACTGACTCACAGGATTCCTGCGTGAGGATGTGGATGGGCTGGCCAGCAAGGACCCCACTCCTACATGGCCTTTTCTCTAGAATGTCAACTCCTTAGAAAGACTAAGGAAGGGGGCTATGTCCATGCTATGTCTGGGAGAAGGCAAAGCACTTATTTCCCTTCCTCACGAACTCTGCAGCAGGGAAAGGTGCCGAGGCTACTGCACAGTTGTGCGTGGACACTTCCTGAGCCACAGCAGTGCACCAGTTAAAAAGTATCTTCTGTTTCTATGCTATTTTTCTCTTGAGGCACTTAGAGCCATTCCAAAATCCACGCCTTAAAACAACCATGGGGATAGCAAGGCATGGGCTCTGTTACTCGTTTCTACCGGGGAGGAAACTACAGGAAAGAAAGGAGTGCTGGCCTGAGGCCAGGCTGCTTGTGGTCACGCTGGGCTGAGCCCTTCTGCCTGTCTTTAGCACCCCAGCCCAAAGCTCAGGGCTTATCCAGGCCCTGTTACTGGGGTCCTAGGAAGGGTGGAGGGGGTGCTGCCTGGGCATAGGAGGGGAAGGTGGGCAGAGCTCTGGGGCCCTTTGCCAGCTTTGCCAGCGACATGCCTGCCTACTGCTGACCCTTGAGATGCTGGGCTTCCTCCTCAGAAGAATTTCCTTGAAGAAAGGGGTTCCTCTGTCAAAAAGCAAACTCTGGAAACCGCTGAAGTCTGGCCAAAACCTGCTGTTTCAGTAACAGGGAAGCTGCAGCATAGAGAAGTGAAAGCTAAATAGCTGTTCAGGGGCAGGGCCACACCTAGAACCAGAGTCCCTGTACTCTCCCCTGGGTGCTCGTCTCTGTTCACTGTCATCCCAGTTAAGCCCCTGCTCTCCTCTGGTGGAGGAAAACGCAGCAGGAGGTTTCACACTGCACACAACAAACTTTGAATCCAGCTGGCAGGCCCTGAAAGAGTTCTTCTACAGACTGCTCAAGCTTATCACAAGCCTGTCTCTGCCTTACTCCCTCTGTCCTGGCCCCCTTGCTGTGCCTCCCCAGGGCCTTTGCACCTGCTGACTCCTCCACCTGCAAGGCCTTTTCTCCTTCATTGCCACAGGTCTGGCTCCTTCTTATCATTCTGGGCTTGGATTGCCACCTCTTCAGAGAGGCCTTCTCACCCAGAGGTGCAGTCTATTAACTGTCCCTATTTGAATTCTCTGCCCCAAACTTCTCACTTTTGCATATTTTTTCTTATTGACTTATCATCACTACAGCCTAGGAGTTCCCCGAGAGTAGGCTCCTTATCTGTCTCTTTCACTGCTGTATCTTCCGTGCTCAGAACAGTGTCCGGAACATAGTAGGAACTTCAATGATTTTTTAATGAAGGAAGGAAGAAAAAATTTTAAAACTATACAAACACAGGGTCACAGGGAGGACAAGGGTCTGGTGGGCTGTGAGCAGAAGCCGTGGGCCTCTGTCTCCTCCGTCTGAGTGGAGCTGGGGGGAGCTGCTGGCTTCCCGGGGTCCACGCCTGGTCACCCTGAGCGAAACAAAGCAACCAGCACAAATTCACAGTGCAACACGGTGCCATCCCACCCTCAAAAAAAAAAAAAAAAAAAAAAAGGCTGCTAAGGCTGCTAATGAGGTAAACATGATCATAACCAGGAAAATCTTGGCCATGCTTCCTTGCGTCCACCCAAAGCCATTATCTCTAATTGATCTCCAGACATCAGCTGTTAAAGCGTCTGAAGCCCTCCCGCGTCCCCCAGGTCTGGTGACAGAGGCCTGCTCACCCGCCCCCCCGCCCCCCCAACTGGGGTGAGATCTCCTCCAGCAGCTCTTTGCTGGGGTGCCGGGACCCCGCTGCACCCCACGTGAGAAGGAGCCATAACGGTGGCAAGAATCGGGGTAGGTCAAGAATCTATGGAAAAGCCATGGCCCACAAATGCTCAGCCTTGAGGGGCCCAGAGACCTGCATTTCAGGGCCTTCAGTGGAAGGCTAGACAAAGCCACCAAGGGTCTTGCCCTAAAAAAAATGTGGCAAAAAACAGGGAGGGCTGGAGAAAATACCTGCCCCATATACACCCCTTGCTCTAGGTGAAAGAGATACTCTGAAAATTGGAGTTAGGAGTTTAGTTGTTCAAAACAGCAACAACAACAACAACCCAACAGGACTTAGTCACAAGACAGGGCCCTTCTGGGTCTCGGTCAGGCTGGGCCCAGAGTGGGGGGGTCACAAGGTCAGCTGTCAGTTCAGTGACCATCTGGATGCTTTGAGTTGCTCCTTCCTGGCCCAGCCCAGGAGAGACACCTCCTCTCCTGCTGGGTCTCTCTTGTCCTTAAAGACGGATCAGGAGTCAGCTACCCGGGGTACCTCCCGGGGGAGGTTTACAACCCTGAGCTCTGAGAAGACAGAGCTGCCGCCTCCTGTTTATGGAAGCCCAGGTAAGCGGCTCCTGACCTTGCCCCCGGCTTTTCCCTTGACACAGATAAAGCATCCCCCTCGTCTAGTGCTGCACACAGGAGTCTGCTTGTGGTACCAGGCAGTTCTTCTGCCTGCACCAGTAAATTATGGGCACTGTGTGCATTTTTTTCCCTGGATAATGAGGTTGAAAGGCCAGGTCGTCATCCTCCCATGTATGGGGGGAGAGGTCAGCAGCCTGGAAGGGGACTGAACCTTTCAGAACCAATGGGGACAATGAGCTCTTTAGGTTCAGGGTATCTACTGGCTCCCATCAGGCAACTGGCTTTTGAGACAGGATGCTGGTTGTTTTCTGCTTTTTTCCCCACACAGCTTCAGGGAAGCAGGAAGAAAGAAGAGACGCAGATCTCTCTGAACCCCCAGGCTGTCCTAGCAAAACAGCCATTATGCTCATTTTCTTTGAGTATCTGGAAACTGCAGCAAGTTTCCAGGAAGTACCTGAGCATTCTCAATAATGTGTATTGGTCCCTAAAATAATGCCCTATAACAAAGATGTTTAGGAGTGCCTGGCTGGCTCAGTCAGTACAGCATGCAACTCTTAATCTTGGGGCTGTGAGTTCAAGCCCCACATTGGATGTAGAGCTTACTTTAAAATAAAATAAAATAAAATAAAATAAAATAAAATAAAATAAAGCTAAGCTAAATTAAAAAGATGTTTGACAATGGGTTTTTTACTCCCTATTTTGTCCTCTCAAAGAGAGGTTTCCAAGAAAACTGTCCCTCTAAAATGTAGAAATGTCTTCTTTTTCTTAACACCATCTTTAGGAGGCTGGGAATGCTGGGCTGTTGTTGTTTATAGCCCCCAGATTCTAACCCTGAGATCGTGATGCCCCTGGCTCACAATCCACCCTTGTTTTTTGGTGAACAGAAAGGCCTGCAGTAAAAGCATCTTGACTTCATATTTGCGTGGTCAGATCAATAGCGCCTCTATGTTATCTTTACCCCACCAAGAAGGAGATGCAAAAATTTTTAGGCATTAAACAATTTTTTTTCAAATAACTTTCTTTTTAAGCCAAGACAACTTTCAAAAGGACATCAAGGAGGACATACTACTAGATATTAAGACATATTAGTCTTAACACTTAAAACAGTTTGGGGCTGGTATAGGAATAGACAAAGAGGCCAATGGACTGAAGAGAAGTAGATTCTGTTTCAGATGGAAATTTAGTAAATTATAAAGGTGGCATCTCACATCAATGGGGGAGAAAATAGATTCTTTAATAAACGATGCTGACACAGAGGTTAAAGCAGGATCCACATCTCAGAATACACCAGGATAAGCTCCAAATGGATCAGAGATTAATTGAAAAATAAAAACGTGCTTAGTTTTTGCTTTTTCAGCTTAAAGGGTCTAAAAGGAAGGACACCCCATTCACAAGAAGCACACTTACCACCCAGATCGTGGTTTTTAATATGATTCTTCAATAAAAGGAATCAGAGCTCCTTTGAGATATGGCTGATTCTAGCATTAGGGCAGGAAATATCCAAGGTGAGCCTGGAGCATCTTATAGTGCCAGAAAGTAAAGAAACACTAAAACAAAACAATACAAAATGAAATCCTACAAAAAACAAACCCCCAAGCCCCTCAATCGGGGTATGTCCAAAGACCACAGGAACCAACTGTAAGAGCTCCCAGTGGCCAAAGCTGGAACCAGTTTCAGCATCAAAAGAAATAAAGTAGTATCGATTATAACCCAAAGTGTAAAATAAATAGCCATATAAATAAATTATCAAAAGATTAAATAAATGTATAAATGAGGAAGGAGAGGCAAATCTCCCATGCAAAAGAATTCCAAATAATATATGTAGAAACCTTGTCTTCAAGTAGGGAAATTATAACCCCCACTCCTTAGGTGTGGGCTGCACAGAGCAATGTCCTGCCAAAGTGTATAGTATGGGGTGGGGGGAAGAGTAGCTTTACAGTTCTGAAACCTGACAAACATTATCTCAGCCAGGTGTGAACCAAGGCCAACGCCAACAGTCATGAATCATATTGACAGTATGTACTTTTGATACGATGTGGCAAGGATGGAACTCTATGTCTGGGGTCTTCCATAACTCGTTTTATTTGAGAAAAATATCAGACAAGGGGCATCTAGGTGGCACAGTGGGTTAAGTGCCTATTCTTGGTTTGGGCTCAGGTTGTGAGATAGAGCCTCGCATCAGGCTCTGCGCTCAGTGCAGAGTCTGCTTAGGATTCTCTCTCCCTCTGTTCCTCCCCACCCTGCTCGCTCACTCTCTTTCTCAAATAAAAATAAGGAACTCTTTTTTTTTTAAAGATTTTATTTATTTATTTGAGAGAGAGTGACCAAGAGAGCACAAGCCAGGGGAGAGGCAGAGGGAGAGAGAGATGCAGGGGCTGGATCCCAGGACCCCGAGATCATGACCTGAGCTGAAGGCAGATGCTCAACCGACCGAGCCACCCAGGCGCCCCCAAAATAAGTAAATCTTAAAAAGAAAAAGAAAAAAGAGTGAAATTCAAATCAATCATTAAAAAGAGTCTGCCTCTCCCTCTCTCTCTGCCCCTCCCCCTCGCTCATGCTCTCTCTCTTTCTCAAAATAAATAAATAAAATCTTTAAAAAAATAAAAAGAAAAGAAAGAAAAAAGAAAAAGAAAAACATCAGACAAATCCCAGAATTCTACAAAATACCTGACCAGTATGTTTCAAAACTGTCAAGGTCATCAAAAACAAGTAAAAGCAGAACAGTCACAGACGAGAGGAGCTTGAGGAGACATGACAACTAAACGTAATGTGGTTATCGCCAATCGGATTGTGGAACAGAAAAAAGGAAATTAGGTGAAAACTAAGGAAATCTAAATAAACTACGGACTTTAGTTAAACAGTAATGTGTCGATATTGTTTCATTGATTATAACAAATGTATCACAACCACATAAGATGTTAATATGGGAAACTGTGTTGGGGGGGAGAGTGGGTCACGTGGGAATTCTGTATTATCTTCTCAAATTTTCTGTAAATCTAAAACTTTTCTAAAAAGTAGTCTATTTTAAAAAGTGAAAACATTGGGGGTACCTGGGTGGCTCAGTCGGTTAAGCATACGACCCTTGATTTTGGCTCAGGTCATGATCTCAGGGTCATGAGATCGAGCCCTGTATCAGGGTCCCTGCTCAGGAGACTGCTTAAGATTCTCTTTCTCCCTCTCCTTCTGCCCCTCCCCCCCACCGGCTCTCACAGTCTCTCTCTCTCTCAAATAAATAAAGACATCTTTTTAAATAAATGAAAGTACTAAAAGAGAACATGGAGGTAGAGTGGAATCATTTAGCTTTATAAAGACTGAAATGCAGAAGCCATAAAAGAAAAAAAAAAAGAAATTGAAGACATAAAAGTAAAAATGACAAAACACACATCATAAGCAAGATCAAAAGATAAAGGGCTAAGTTTGGGGAAAAAAGAGGCAATGGCTAACTCTGGAGAATCAAAAGAAAGGAAACGTAATCATAGTATGCTAATTGGCTCAGCTATGAATAATATATACACAGTCATAATACTATAGATAATGAAATGATTTATCCAAATAGAGAGGTATGGATAATATTGAGGGATGGAGGAAGGGGAAATAATGTATTTATTTAAGGGTGGATAGTATAAATACTTATCCCCTACAGCAAGAAATTAAACAACATCAACCAAAACAGCCCAAATTTAAAAATCAAGAACTAGCAGCATAAGCATATGTTATTTAGAAATAAAAGTTAAAACCAGAAAAGAGAGCTAAAAGATAAGAAAAAAGGCTGTCGGGGCGCCTGGGTGGCTCAGTCGTTAAGCGTCTGCCTTCGGCTCAGGTCACGATCCCAGGGTCCTGGGTTCGAGTCCCGCATCGGGCTCCCTGCTCCGCGGGGAGCCTGCTTCTCCCTCTCCCACTCCCCCTGCTTGTGTTCCCTCTCTTGCTGTTGTCTCTCTGTCAAATAAATAAATAAAATCAAAAAAAAAAAAGAAAGAAAGAAGAGGCTGTCTCTGGAAAAAAGAAATTAAAGTGGGGAGGCCAGGGCAGTGTGTGCTGTTTTTCTATATGATTTTTAAAATATGTAGTCTATTGATAAAAATAAAAATGAATACAAATCAACAACAACAACAACAAAGATAAAGGGCCACTTGAGATGCTGTCTCTGAGCATGAATCACCTTGGAGTTATGGGGGAAGGGCTGAGGGGCACAGGGCAGAATCTGAGAGCAACTGCTCCACCTGCACATCATCTCACAGCAGAAATCCTCCAACGATCATTCTTTGCCTGGAAAAATCCAAACAGCAGCCTTGGTCAAGGTCAGTATTTTAGTTGCTTTTTGTTTTTCTCACTGCAGCACAAACCTTCCACGGTGCCAGGGATTTACTGAGACAGAAAGAGGTTTGGGCTATAGCCTCTCAGATCTTGAAAATGGAGCCAGGGCCATTTCAGGTCCTTTTTGGGCTCTCATGGAGGCAAGCTGTGCACGCTCAGTTCAACAACATAACAAGTAATGGTGGGCTGATCCTAGAGGCCTGTTGAGGGTGTCTGAGAGGCAGGAGGCAAGAGATGGAACAAGAGAAGGAAACCAGGAAGGCCAGGAGTTGGGAGAAAAGAAGGAACCTTGGAACTGAGAAAGTGGTCCCAGCATGCCTTGGTGGATGAACCCAGTGGGGAGAGGACTAAACTCCAGGTAGCCAAGGCAGAAGACCCACATTCTCACAAGTTCCACAGGGTCCACTCCATATACTACTCCATGCACATTTCCAAGAGCAAAAACAGAGATGCTCAAAGTTTGAAGATACTGGTCTACAGAAGTGGCTATAACAACACAGTAGCACAAATTACAAAGGTGAAGAAATTGATGAAGGGGCCATGGAAGAAGGATGCTGCCTCTCATGGTGAAGCCTAAAGGTGCCACTTATGTTCCACAGCACCAACCACCTCCTCAACCTCCCCCAAGGGCAGACCTCCAAGGTCAAGAGGCTCTGAAATCTTACTGGGAAACAGCCTTTGATCAACATAAAATATCTCACTTTGCCCTATTTAGTGCTTTTTTGCCTTGAACATTTACTTGTTTGATAGTAGCAGCACTGCCTTCTCTTTCTCTTCTTTTTGTCTTTATTTTTGTGTCATTAAAAAAAAATGTCTTTTATAAATACCAAATGGATTTTGCCATTAAAAAACCCTCATTGGAGG
Organism: Zalophus californianus; assembly: GCF_009762305.2. Lineage (NCBI taxonomy): Eukaryota > Metazoa > Chordata > Mammalia > Carnivora > Otariidae > Zalophus > Zalophus californianus. The sequence goes on from NC_045602.1 coordinate 114,124,154, forward strand.
TTTTTTTTACTCTTTGCAGTGGTATTTAACCCATTTACATTTACTGTGATTTACTGGTATTTGGTCTTGTTCCTGTTAGCTTATTTGTGATATCTCTTTTTGGTTGCTTCTTCTTTTATTCCCTCATTTAATTACTCTTGCTGCATTGATCAGGTTTTCTTTGTTTCTTTTGTTTTTTTTCTAGGGGTTTAAAAGTTCTAAATTCTATTTCTATTCCATGGAGATTACTGTTTAATTTTAAAGAAATACATCAGAACCTCTGCTTCCTTAATAGACCATCAAAGGTTACATACACCAAGCCACAACAGGGGACATGGAAACGTTTCCCTTCTGCTATTTCTCCTCTGAATTCACATCTTGCCTGGGCTGCAGTGCAGCCTGAGGAAGGGGAAGGAGGAGATCATTATTTTTTTGTTTTGTTTTGAAGATTTTAGGGGCGCCTGGGTGGATCAGTCAGTTAAGCGTCTGCCTTTGGCTCAGGTCATGATCCTGGGGTCCTGGGATGGAGCCCCAAGTCTGGCTCCCTGCTCGGCAGAGAGCCTGCTTCTCCCTCTCCCTCTGCCTGCCACTCTGCCTACTTGTGCTCTCTCTCTCTCTGTCAAATAAATAAATAAAATCTTTAAAAAAAAAGATTTTATTTTTTAAAGTAATCACTACACCCAACGGGGGGCTCAAACTCACAACCCCAAAATCAAGAGTCACACGCTATTTGGACTGAGCCAGCCAGGTGCCTTGGGGATCATTATTGTTATCAAGCTCTTCAATCTGTGTATCAGAGTCAGTGCTCATGGGTTCTCCACAGGTAAGAGCCCTGTGAATCAGGCACTGTTTAGGTTAAGTGACAGGCTCTCACTTCTTCTTTGGGTCTACCCATTTCTTTTTTTTTTTTTTAAAGATTTTATTTATTTGACAGAGAGAGACACAGCTAGAGAGGGAACACAAGCAGAGGGAGTGGGAGAGGGAGAAGCAGGCTTCCCGCGGAGCAGGGAGCCCAATGCAGGGCTTGATCCCAGGACCCTGGGATCATGACCTGAGCCAAAGGCAGATGCTTAACGACTGAGCCACCCAGGCGCCCCTGGGTCTACCCATTTCTTGGGGTCCTTCGGAGGCTGAGAATGTTCATGAGAAAAGAAAGCCACAAAGTGGGGCAAGGACTTAGAGAGGGAAGGAACAGAGCCCTGCTTTAATTCTTCCCCGTTCTGCAACCTGGTCCAAAAGATTAAAAAGTGAATGCAGTTAGCCAAAAAGTGGAAACAACCCGAATGTCCATCAAAGGGTGAAGGGCTAAATAAAATGTGGTCTAGGGCGCCTGGGTGGCTCAGTTGGTTAAGTGACTGCCTTCGGCTCAGATCATGATCCTGGAGTCCTGGGATCGAGTCCCACATGGGGCTCCCTGCTCAGCAGGGAGTCTGCTTCTCCCTCTGACCTTCTTCCGTCTCGTGCTCTCTATCTCTCATTCTCTCTCTCTCAAATAAATAAATAAAATCTTTTAAAAAAAATGTGGTCTAGCAAGTGATGGAATATTATTGAGCCATAAAAAGGACTGAGATTCTAACACCTGCTACAACATGAGTGGACTCTGGACACATTACACTGAGTGAACCAGATACAGAGGGACAAATATGTGATTCCACTTATGTAGGTACCTAGATAGTCACATTTATAGAGACAGAAAAAACAGTGGCTACCAGGGGCTGGAGGAGGAGAGAATGGGAGTTACTGCCTAATGGTTGCAGAGTTTCTGTTTGGGGTGATGGAAAAATTTTGGAGATAGTGGTGATGGTTGCTCAACATTGTGAATGTACTTCATGCCACTGAATGGTCTACTTTAAAATGGTTAAAATGGGGGCGCCTGGGTGGCTCAGTTTGTTAAGCATCTGCCTTCAGCTCAGGTCACGACCCTTGGGTCCTGGGATTGAGTACCATGTGGGGCACCCTGCTCAAGGGGGAGCCTGCTTCTCCCTCTCCCTCTGCCCCTTCCCCTGCTTGTGCTGTCCCTTTCTCTCTCTTTCTCTCTCTCTCTCTCAAATAAATAAATAAAATCTTCTAAAAAAAAAAAAGGTTAAAATGGCAGCGTGCCTGACTGGCTCAGTCTGAAGAGCACACGACTCTTGATCTCAGGGTTATGAGTTTGAGCCCCATGTTGGGTGTAGAGATTACTAAAAAATACAAATAAACTTTAAAAAATGGTGAAAGTGGCAAATTTTATGTTACAAATATTTTATCACAATTAAAAAAAAAAGTGAATGTGGAGAGCTTTTTGGAGTGGGCTTATATCCTCCTACACTTACGGAGATTGGAACCTGAGAAAGTTCCACACGTGGACTGTGTTCATTTCCTGCCCAAATCCTTGCCCAGCTCCTCAATGCTGGCTGAGGAAAGGGCTCTCATGCAGCCTCACTACAAGGAAGGCCCATGCTCTGCACCTCTTGTCGTTCGCTTTTCTTCTTCCTCCTCCTTTCTTCAAACTGGCTAAGCCTCCTAGAGCTGTCACCTCTCAACTCCCCTCACCTGGGCCCTCTTTGCCCAGGGGGGTTTTAAAATAAGCAAATGTCCCCTGAACCGCCTGGCGGGTTCCTGGCCCCTTCTTGCCTTTGTTTTCTGTCTGGGTCACAGCTCCATGACTGCGGTCCCAACTACTAAGAAAAGCTCCCTGAGAACAATTATACTCTTATTCATCTTTATGGTCCTGGTCTCCTGGACAAGGTCATTCACTGTGTCTGTTTAGATACCAGGTGCATAATTGCAGCAGAGGTCACCGAGATTTCCCCCTGTGCTTCTCGCTTATGTGCCAGGCGCCGCGCTAAGTCCTGAGCTTGCTTTGCATCATTTAACTCTTGGAATAATGCTGTGAGTTAGGTGTATTATTATTACTCCCAAGTAATAAAGCACCGGGAGTGAAGCAATTCGCTCCAAGTCACACAGCTGGGAGGCAGTGGAATTGGTACCCTCAGCCCGCCTTGAGGGTCTTTGCTTAGGGGGTGGGCTGGCATCCTGGCTAAGAAAGGGCTGCTCCATGCTGGCTGGCTGCAAGGAGCGTGAGGGCCGGAGCTCTGGAGATGCCAGGGGCCTGGGGGGCCGGGGCTGTGGACCTTGCAGGCCCCACGTGTGTGCTGGGGAGAGGGGAAGGGGAATCCTCCCCCTCCTCTCTGACCCTCTAGGACCCAAGCAAAACTCTGGGCCAGGAGAGAGGCAGGGGAGAGAGAGGCAGAGGTTAATGGAGACAAGTAAAAGCCCCCCCCCCCCCCCCCCCCCCCCCCCCCCCCCCCCGTCACTGGGGCTTAAACAATGGAGCAGCTCCGCTTCACACGCTGCTGGGAGAACCATTAAAACCATTAGCAGGACATTAGCGCTGCTTCAGGAACTGGAGAAAGGGGAGGCTGAAGGAGGTGCTGACAGCCTTCCCACTCTGGGCAGAGCAAAGGAATCGAGGGGGTGTGGGAACCAAAAAAGAGCTGATCCAGGGGTCTCAGCCTCCATATCTATAAAATGGAAGTTTGTGTCCGGGGCAGGAGTACAATCTGTCTCTCTCCTTCCAGATCTGGATATGATTTCTACATTAGGGTCTCAGTTCAAACATAGGGATCTCAGGGAAGATCAGGATACCATCACCCATAATATGCATATCAAATTGTATGTGTACCCCTGCAGATCACTGAGCATTTGCAAGGTAGAGGTGACCTCCCTCCCAACCCCAGCCCCGCCCCCCCCCAGGGCCAAATTCTTCTTGCGGTATTTCCTTAAGCATCACGTATTTGAGGCAGACCCCAGTTCCCAGGCCAAACAAAACCCTGACGTGCTCTGTCAGCATCTCTGCCAAGGACATTTTCCCTCCACCAACCCCACGGGCGGCACATCTGTTTCAGTAAGTGTGGAGAGAAGCTGGGCTTGGGGCCCTGGCAGGTGCACAGGTTCAGGGATGGGAGAGATCTGAGTTTCATTCATGTCAGTGGTTGTGTGACCTTGAGCAAGTGCTGAACCTTTCTGAGCCACAGCTACGGGATCTGCCAAATGAGGATAATAAGGGGACCCTGCAGAGCTGTGAAGGCAAGGGGTAAAGGGTAAAGTGCTCCACCCAGAATAGGTGCCTAATTTTATTTATTTATTTTAGAGAGGGAAGGTGGGGGAGGGCAGAGGGAGAGGGAGAGAGAGAATCTTAAGCAGGCTCTACACCCAGTGCAGGGGCCCACAACTCTGAGATCATGACCTGAGCCAAAACCAAGAGTCAGACGTTTAACCAAATGAGTCACCCAGGTGCCCCAGAACAGGAGCCTAATTAATAATAATCCAGTGCCTTACAAGAGCACCCACCCAGCTCACTCCCTTGTCCTTCCTCTGTTCCTCCTCTAAAACCCCAGAGTGTTGATTTTGGTTTTCCTTGTCTCTCTCACTGAACTGTGAGAGTTAGCAGGGCATAGACTCTCTTCTGTTCACCACTATCTCCTTAGCACCTGCAGCTATGCCTGGCTACAGTGAGCAATGGATGGATGGATGGATGGGTGGATGGGTGGGTGGATGGATGGATGGGTGGATGGGTGGATGGGTGGGTGGATGGGTGGATGGGTGGATGGGTGGGTGGATGGATGGGTGGGTGGATGGGTGGATGGGTGGGTGGATGGGTGGGTGGGTGGATGGGTGGGTGGGTGGATGGGTGGGTGGATGGGTGGATGGGTGGATGGGTGGATGGGTGGGTGGATGGGTGGGTGCGTGGATGGGTGGATGGGTGGGTGGGTGGGTGGGTGGATGGGTGGATGGGTGGGTGGGTGGGTGGATGGGTGGGTGGGTGGGTGGGTGATGGATGGGTGGGTGGGTGGGTGGGTGATGGGTGGGTGGATGGGTGGGTGGATGGATGGGTGGGTGGGTGGGTGGATTGGTGATGGGTGGGTGGATGGGTGATGGGTGGGTGGATGGGTGGATGGGTGGGTGGGTGGGTGGGTGGATGGGTGGGTGGGTGGGTGGGTGGATGGGTGTGTGGGTGGGTGGGTGGGTGGATGGGTGGGTGGGTGGGTGGGTGATGGGTGGGTGGATGGGTGGGTGGGTGGGTGGGTGGGTGGGTGGGTGTGTGGGTGGATGGGTGGGTGGGTGGATGGGTGGATGGGTGGGTGGATGGGTGGATGGGTGGATGGATGGGTGGATGGGTGGGTGGGTGGATGGGTGGATGGGTGGATGGGTGGGTGGATGGGTGGGTGGGTGGGTGGGTGGATGGATGGGTGGGTGGGTGGGTGGATGGGTGGTGGGTGGGTGGGTGGGTGGGTGGGTGGGTGATGGGTGGGTGGATGGATGGGTGGATGGGTGGGTGGGTGATGGGTGGGTGGGTGGGTGGGTGGATGGGTGGGTGGGTGGGTGTTTGGGTGGGTGGGTGGGTGGGTGGGTGATGGGTGGGTGGATGGGTGGGTGGATGGATGGGTGGGTGGGTGGATGGGTGGATGGGTGGGTGGGTGGGTGTGTGGGTGGATGGATGGGTGGGTGGATGGGTGGGTGGGTGGGTGGATGGGTGATGGGTGGGTGGATGGGTGATGGGTGGGTGGGTGGGTGGATGGGTGGGTGGGTGGGTGGGTGGGTGATGGGTGGGTGGATGGATGGGTGGGTGGATGGATGGGTGGATGGGTGGGTGTGTGGGTTGGTGGGTGGGTGGGTGGGTGATGGGTGGGTGGGTGGATGGGTGGGTGGGTGGGTGTGTGGGTGGGTGGGTGGGTGGGTGGGTGATGGGTGGGTGGATGGGTGGGTGGATGGATGGATGGGTGGGTGGGTGGGTGGGTGGATGGGTGGGTGGGTGGATGGGTGGGTGGGTGGGTGGATGGGTGGGTGGATGGATGGGTGGGTGGATGGATGGGTGGGTGGGTGGATGGATGGGTGGGTGGGTGGGTGGGTGGGTGTGTGGGTGGGTGTGTGGGTGGATGGGTGGGTGGGTGGGTGTGTGGGTGGATGGATGGGTGGGTGGATGGGTGGGTGGGTGTGTGGGTGGATGGATGGATGGATGGGTGGATGGATGGGTGGGTGGGTGGGTGGGTGGGTGTGTGGGTGGGTGTGTGGGTGGATGGGTGGGTGGGTGGGTGTGTGGGTGGATGGATGGGTGGGTGGATGGGTGGATGGGTGTGTGGGTGGATGGGTGGGTGGGTGGATGTGTGGGTGGGTGGGTGGGTGGGTGGATGGATGGGTGGGTGGGTGGATGGGTGGGTGGGTGGGTGGATGGTTGGGTGGATGGATGGATGGATGGATGGGTGGGTGAGTGGATGGGTGGATGGATGGATGGATGGGCGGGTGGATGGATGGGTAGATATGGGGGTGAAGGAGAGAGTGAATGACAAGAAAATTATAAAACCAGCTTATTTGGTAGGTAGAAACATCTAGGCCCAGAGGATAAAGAGGCTCTGATAAAATGGAAAATGAGCACTGGAAAAGCAAAGCAGGTTGTTTGTAGAGGCTAATCCTCTTTCTATTCAATAGTCTGGAAGGCTGGACCCCAAAATATTCACAGTGACCTGAGTGGTGGGATGGTGGCGATTTTTATCACCATGCTTTTGCTTTTGGCTATTGTGGCCAGGTGTTACCTATGTAATTAAAAGAAGAGAAAACCAAGTTACGCAGAAAAGAAATCCGGTGGCTGCGTGGAGAAGAGACCCTAGCGCTACTCTTTGGTGTATCTTTAGGGCCCACAGCCCTAAAAGGGGATTTGCCAGCTGGGCCACTGTAAAGAACATCGAGGCCCGCCTCTTACCCTGTGAGTGCGGCCCCCCTCCCTGGGACCTCATTTTATCCGAGAACGCTACAGAGCATTTTCCAAGGCAGTCCACGTCTCATGAAGTCTTCCTATCCTGCCCCCAAGAAAATGTATTCCTGGTACGTTCCTCGGTAGAACTAAATGTGATTTCCGTTTTATGTCTTTATAAGAATTTTCCCAAGTAAGGGGAAATAAAAGAGTTTATAGGGCACTACACTCCCCTATTTTCAGCTCAGTGTGGCCACTGAGATATTAGCTCCTGGGCTCTGTGTCTTAGGGAGGAGATCCTGGGAGGCTGGAGTCTGAACCCCCAATGTCTTGCATATGGAGGACACCATAAATATTTGCTGCATTGAATCAGCCCTCAAGAAGAATCTTTTTTCTTTGTGTGAATATTATTAGATTTTTATATTACCTAATATCCTCTGTGGAGAAGGGCCCATTTCCCCGCATATTAATCTGATGCAACTGGACAACAAGTAACTTGGTTCTGTCCAGTTCACACGTAAACTCCACCACCTGTTCATTGCCTGCTCCAAGCAAAGTGAGGGGAAAATGTTCTATTTGCCTTACTACTTGTCTCCTAGATATCTCATCCTGGAAAAAGCGAATTATCGGGATTTTTCTCACCCAGAGTTTTTAGATGTAGAGCTTTGTTTGGCATTAATAAAATATCATGTATCCCAGCTCCTGTTCCTTTAGAACTGGGTTGATTTTCCATACGGCCTGCACGAGTGATTTGCAAACACGGTAGGTGCCCTCTGTCAGCATTGGGGGTCAGAGGGATGCTTCAGGGAATGAAGCCACTTTCAGAGCCTTGTCAGCACATGGGACTTGACAGTGGCAGAGCCGGGCCCCCAGCTGCATTTGTATAGCAGCCCATTGACTGACCCCAAGGGGAGCCCAACTCTGACCTCTCTGCAGCAGAGAAGCTACCAATTCAAATATATGTATTTTTCATTCCAACTCAAAGATGAAGAATCAGAGACCTCTGGGTCCTTGGCCCTTCCTTGCTCCTGCAGAGAAATAATCTGGTGAGCACTGGGATTGCTTGTTTTGCCATGTGCCCAGCTATAGAACAGGGACTGCCTGAGAGACTGAGGCCTAGACAGCTCAGGGCTATGTGGCAAGTCCTGGAGCCTGGCAGATGAAAGACCACATGTGCTAGGTGTGATGTTGTTTCTCCTGCCCGGTGTGTGCAAGGAAGGTCTACACCTTTGATCTCCTGCAGCACAAGGGAGAACACTGGATACTGTCCGAAGACCCCCACCTGGGAAACTACGAATGAAGGCGAGGAAGATACAGTCGACTCTGAGACACCTACTCTCAACATCAGCCCCAGCTGGACTCTCAGAGTACCCTGGGGAAAAACACCTTCCCACAATCTGCCTTTCCTTTGTGAGTAGCCCAAACCTCAGCAGGGTAATTCAACCATCTTGTTTCATGAACTTCGGTTCATTCAGATACCCATCGAGTGCTTCTTTGCCCAGCATGTGTGTCTTCTCCCTTTTTCTTCAGCAACAGAATGCCTCACACTCTCTGCACCAGCCATATCAGCCTCTCAGATTCTCATGGGTGCTGTCCTCCCTCGAGCCACAGGGCCTTTGCACAAGCTGTTTCCTTGGCCTGGAGCTCTTCCCTTCAGACCTCCATCTCAGCTCATGCATCCCTTTCTGAAGCAAAGCCCTGCTTTGATTCACCTGTCATGCCCATCTAAGAGTACTCACAGCACCATGTGTCCTCACGCACAGCCCTCGTCACAGGTGCACTGTGATGACTGACTCAGCTTTCCCCCCGCTGTTTATTGCGACCTGCTCTGAGCTGGGCACTGGTGTGTGATTTTTTTTTTTTCATTAGTGTCTGTTTCCCCCAAATCATAAGAACTAATAACAGTAGTTCCTAAGACTTGCTCCTCCCTAGAGCCTGGCTCATGGAGTAGGGCTCCATAAATATTGGTTGAATGATTGAGTCCTTGCCAATGTACCTAACCAATAGATTTAATTCCCCACAGACAGTAAGAATTTGTATAACAGGACAAATTACAACAGGATCCAGTAATGAGGGATCACAACATGGGCTACACTGACCACTACTGGTTCCGGTGGTGATCTGGATCTAGCACCACTTCGTAGGAAGGAAAGAGCCGTGAGGCTGTGCTACCAGCTGTTCAGGTGGCTCTGCTCTTCACGGTGACAGATGAGAACGGTGATAAGAATGTGTGAGAAGCCAGGTGCTCATGACAGTGCAGATCGTTACAGGAAAAGAAATTACTCTTGAACGGGAGTCCGAGATCTCCTGCTGAACATGCACAGTGGTGTTTAGAGTTTATAACTAGTAACAAAACCCCACCTTTATTACTGACATTCCTGCACAGAAACAATTTTACTGTTGTGAGTTAGAAACCCCCACACCATTTTCCCCACTAACATTATTTTGGATCACGTGACATTTCTTAGGGGTGTAACCATCACAGAATAGACCACCTCAGGTGAGAAGATGTAGGAGACACAGAGACACAAACAACTCTATCACCCAGAACAAAGCTTACTTCCTTCAACATTTAGGGGCTAGGGCATGGAGATTGGAGGACACACCATCCCTCCTCCCTTAGGGGAGGGCAGAACGTGGCATGGTCAAGCCAGCCAGCTCAAATCCTCGAACTGGGTGCCACAGCCCCAGATGCTACCTGAACACGTCCTGTTACATCACCTCGGAGCTGGCTGTGGTACCAGCACCCACTCTGTGTACGCATGCTCGGGTTGTCAAGGAGACCAGCAGTATGTGGGACAGCATGCCCCCAGAGCTGGAAGTCAGACTTTTAGTTGGGGGAGAGGGGAGACCTATTCCCCTAGGTAGGCCTCAAAGATATGGTAGGTTCATATGTCACAACAGATGAGAAAATTTGAAGCCAGAGGTGAGAAATTATGACCCTGGTTTTAGGTGGTGGTGGAGCGAGGGGGTGGCATTCACCTAGTCCTTCCTTGAAGGACAGTCATGCTGCTTGCTTTGCAAAGGGCTAGAAGGTAGACTGTGGGGGGAGGTAGGCAAGAGTGGTTTTCTTTTCATAGCCTGTTTCCGTGGTGCCTGAGAGCACTTGGCAATCTACAGCTGGGGAGTCTTGCACAGCCAGAGGGGGCCCCAGGGCCTTCTCTCACGCGGGCCACCCTCTGAGGCCCAACCTTCTGGCCTCTCTGGGCCCCCAGAGTGACAGAGGCCACAGGCGAGCACCCAGGGCCCCTCTCTCACCTCCCTGGGGAAAGGAGGTGAGCGACGTTGCAGACAAAGAGCAAAGCAGAGAGAACACCTGAAGAGCCAAGGTCTACAGCTCATGCACAACCCCTCCCTTGCTCATGCCCTTGGGGAAAGTTCTACGAAGCATGAACTTCCTGGGTTTCACTGAAGACCAGGCAGGGCGGTCTGCCCAGCAGACCCCCTAACTAGGAACACATTCTTTCCTTCCCCTCGGCCTGGACAGCAAGGCCCAGATCACCAGATAAGGGCCTCTTTGATTTCCAGTGTGTTTACACATGCTGTGGCCCCACGTCTTGGAAAGAACCAACCACATCCAGGCCGGTTAGGACGCTTCCAGGCAGGGAGAGGGGAGATGGATGGCTTACCTGTTCCTGGGAGTTCATCACTCGCAACTTCATCTGCTTCAGGTACGTGGAGGTAAGGGGCATGTTGTAATCGATAATCCCGGAGACCAGGGGAGAGGGAGGTTCGTTTTCTGGCAGAAAGAACAAAAGGAAGCCACTCTGAGTCTGTGCCCAGGTTCCCCTGGCAAACACCACACCCTGTCACCCACGCAGAGAACACAGAGCCTGAGGAGGAGGAAGGCAGAGGCCGGACCTGCGAGCTGGCGGGCCACAGCTGGCCTGTGGATGTGGACCAAAGGTGCTGAGAAGAGGTTGCAGTTGGGGGCCAGTGTTTAGGAAGAGTTCACAGGTGAAAAACGGCTCTGAGAAACGGAAGTTCTGGTCATTCCAGGGCCCACGTTAACATGTGGCCAACAACCACTGCAGCTTTGCCGAAGCCCCTTCTTGCAGATGGGACAGGAGCTCGCCGTTTTGTCATAGTCCCCGCCATTTCCTATGCACATTTTCACGTGAGTATGATACTTGCCAGGCCCTCAGAGACATTTATGCTTCCGGCCCCGGTCTGAGCCAGCTTCCTGGTGCACACATGCCGCCACCACCTGACCCCATCTCCCACCCCCACAGCGTCCCCCCAAAAGCATGGACAGGTACCACATGGCTCACAGGTCTGGCCCAGGCCTCCAGTACCTGCCTCCCAAATTCTGGTCCCTCCTTAATCACAGGGAGAGGAGACCTGGTCCTCCCATTTATCGGCTTTCTTGTCCTGAAGATCAAAGTAACACATGTTCTTTTTTGTAGAGCATTTGCAATGTGTGGAAAGATGTAAAGAAAAAAAAAAAAAGCAATAACAGCACTAAGCAGCTTGGCATATGCTTCTGTTTGTTTTTTCTTTTCTATGATTTCTCTTCCTTATGTACTTGATATTAAAATGCATACAGAAAATTATGTAGTCCGCTTAAAAAAAATTTTTTTAACATCGTCATAGTCATTTCCCCCACCATCAAAAATCTTGCTTTTCTTTGCAGATAGCATTTCTATAGCTGTGTACTATTTTACAATAATTTATTTAAGTCATTCACTCATGATTGGCTACTTAGGTTGTTTCCTATTGGGGGTTATTAAAAACAGTACTAGAGGGAACATCTTTGTGCATGAATATTGGTATGTATTTCTGATTGTGTCTTTTGTAAAGATTTTATTTATTTATTTATTTGTTTGTTTATTTGCTTATTTATGTATAGCGCGGGCATTCGTGCAAGCGGTGGGAAGGGCAGAGGGAGAGGGAGACAGAATCTCACACAGATTCTGCACTGAATGCAGAGCCTGATATGGGACTCCATCTCATGACCCCAAGATCATGACCTGAGCCGAAACCAAGAGTTGGACGTTTAACTGACTGAGCCCACCCAGGCGCCCCTGATTGTGTCCTTTTTGGATGAGTCCAAAAAATGGAATTCATGGGTCAAAGGGTAGGACTGTTCCAGGACAGTGAAAACTTCTGGCTAAGCTGCCTTCTGCAGGGGCTGCTGCAGTGAACACTACCCACCCATTGTGTTCTGCATCTTAGCTGCCGCTGTGGGTGCCCCAAGGGACAGACTTAAATGGCACAGGAATAAATCAAGGAAGATGGGGAGCATGATTAAAAGGGAGCCTGTCACCCTTCTCCCCAGTCTAGCTTCCTCTTCAGATGTCTTCAGACACCTCAGATGACCAATCTCAAAACCCTGGAGCCACCTGCTGGGGCCTGTCACCCTAAATGGGGTCTCATTCGGTCCGTTAGTCACTTGACCCTGCTTCACCCTCTGCCTGGGGAAGAGTCTTGGTACCCAGTTCTCTGGCCTCATTTTCCTGCCTCCAAGACTCCAGGCTTTTGGCCCAAAGCTCCCGCCAGTACCTAGTTCTCTTCAAGGGCTGGGATTTGAGCAGTGCGAGAAGGAGAAGCAGGAGTGACTTCTGGGCTGGATGAAGCCTGCCATCCACCCTCACCGCCATGCTGGAGAGATGGGCTGAAAAGCAAGTGGGTGCCGGGGCCACAGTGGGGGAGCCAGAGGCCAGGCCAGGAAGGCCCCTGCAACCTTGAAAACACTATGCTGAGTGAAAGAAGCCAGACGCAAAAGGGCAAACACTGTATGCTTGCACTTGGATGGAGTATCTAGGATAGGCAGACTCACTGAGCCAGAAAGTCGAATAGAGGTTATGAGGGACTGCGGCTTGGGAATGGGAAGTTATTGCCTCATGGGTACATGGTTTCTGCTTGGGGTGGTGAAAACGTTTTGGGAAACACACAGCGGTGATGGTTGCCCAACGGTGTGAATATAAATAATGTCACCGAATGTACACTTAAAATTACTAAAATGACAAGTTTTATGTTATAAATAATTTACAATAAAGGAAAAAAGCCCCTGCAAACAAGGGGGTGAAGCTACCCAAAGGGGACAAGGGAGTCCCCTGGTTGATATGGATAAAACAGTCCTACAGAAAATGGAGTCCATGTAGACTGAGTCTGGGGGACTAGGGGTGTCCTTTTGAGGTGCTTTACTTCTGGGGACCATACAGGTTGAATAACATTTTTTAATCAAGTTTTATGAAAATGCAGAACTATGTTTTGCTTTTTGAAGCTGTGTTGTCACACTCAGAGTTTTTGTGTTCTTCAAGGAAGAACTAAATGTCACTAATATCTCAGAAACTGGCTTAAAATGGGCTGAACATTTTTTTTTTTTTTTAATAGAGATTTCCTCTTTGTTCTGTGGCAGAGGTTCTGGTCCGGCTGCAAATTGGTGCCTTCTAACAGATGCCTGGCGCTGTGAGGGAACTAAAATCGGTTTCATTGTCCTCGGGTTCTCTTCTTGCCACCCCACCCTCAGCCCAGACTTGACCTCTTGAAACCCAGGGGCATGTTAGGACCTGCCTCCCCCTAGATCGACAGGGTTGGAAGCACTATGTGAGGCAGACATTTGAGCAACCGCATTGAGGTGGTGTCACTCAAAAGAGCCATGGTTCCTGTTTTCAGATCCTGGGTCTTCAGACAGAGAATTCTGCCATTTCCGTTTCATTTCCTCAGAGACATGGCTGTCTGGTGAAAAGCCGTGGGCAAGGCTGCCCTCGCCCTAAGGATGGCTGGTCAGAGTTGCAAAGGAAGACCTCATCGAGTGTCATGGTGACTCTCTGTGTTTGGCCATCCATAGAGGTCGGCCACTGTGTTCTTTTTACTGATGGACACCCCTGGCCTGCCACGACCGCTTATGAGAAGGTATCTTTAATAACACCAGGTACAGCCTGGTTTAGGGGGAAAAAAAAAAGCAATGGCTAGGATGGCACTCTCAGGAGGAGGGAGGAGGGGTCTTCCTTGGCCTGTTCCCCTCCCCCCCCAGCATGGCCACAGCTCAGAAACCACCTCCAGCGCCCAGAGGCGAGCTGGGAGGGCTCAAGAAGAGGAGCCTGGCCACCCTGGGCACACACACACAAATCCATCAGAGATCCAAGGGCAGTGAAATGCTCGCGCCTGTGCCTCCAGAAGTGAGAGTTCTGGCGGGGAGGCAGGACCATGGCAGGCAGGGGGCATTCCAGGTGAGGAAGGTGCCAGGGAGCTGGCGGTGGGACCGCGGTGAGGAGAAAGGCAGGCAGGGTTTGGGGCAGTCAGGAGCCCCACGGTTCTGGAGGTGATAAGTGGCTCACATCAAGAGGATCGGCTTGGTAGGAAAGAGGTGAGGAGCAGGGGCCATTGGGAGCTCTGTGGAGTCATGCGCTCACAGGTGAGACGCATGCCAGGCTGGGCATAAGCTCAGGTGGACTCATGAAGGGGTTAGCAGCGGCTTCCCTGGGCTCTGCTGAGACAGGCCAGCCCCCGCTGTGGTCAACACACAGAGCAGCCATGCCTGAGCCGCTAAAAATAACCTGATACCACCGGTGAGGTAGGTGTTCGCAAGGGTCACAGGGCCGCCATGATCCAGCCGGCTGCTGGTGAGAGAGGCAGAGGGATCTCTCAAAGAAACGTCTCAACACTCTTTGACACAGAAAACTGAAACCTGCCCAAGAGCTAGCCTTGGTTTTAGGGGCCTTGGAAATAATCAGTGATGTTGAGTCTCGACCCTAGCCAAGCCAAGTGCTGACCTCCACAGCTGGGCTCCAATGGCATGCATCAGTCAAGGCAATTTTCGGAGGAGGTAGTGGGTCTTGCTCCTCCAGGTGGAGCACATGGGGGCAGTTCTCCCAAGCTTTCACCTACAGAATGGAAGAACTTAGTCCAGGGACACCCGGGGCTTCCTGTGCCAATGGCCAGTCACCCAGGCGGGGCTGGATGTTGAAGGATGTGTGCATCAGGAGGGCCCAGAGGAGCTACGAGACCAGCCAGCCTGTAGTGGTGTTCAGATTTGGAAACAGAGACCCGAGGCCTGGGGCTGGCTCAGAGGGTGATGGAAAGCCTCTTTCCCAAGGATATGAATCAGCAGACCAGCAAGTATTTAAGGAGCTCTGCTGTGCGTGCATTCGGTCTGGGTAAGGTGGGGGATCCCTGTGGGCACAAGCCCTGCACTCAGCAGGGTGGGACTGATGGCCAGTCCATTAGCGCCCAGGGGAGGAAGAGCTTGGAGGGCTCTGGAGTAGCTCAAGACGGCTTTGTGGAGAGAGGGTCTGAACAGTGTTCAATCACTTAGCTGACAGCGACTCAGCACTCCTTAGGAGTTCCACGCAGACCCTCCTGCTCCAGGAGGTGGGTACTAGTATTTGTACCCCCATTTTACAGATGAGGCACCCCCCCATGTCGTACAGCAAGTGAGTACGAAAACTGGGCCAGGCCAGCAACCAGGCCAGCACAGGAAAGACTGCAGGGGCAAAGGAAGCAGCTGGAACGGGGTCACCTGGGCGGGCCACCGGAAGGCAGGATCTGGAGGGGCCAGGCACAGAGGGGGTTGGCACCAGACAGAGGAGTCTGGGCCTGGTGCGAAGGAACCACCACCTGAGTGGACGATTCTGTCTCCGAGGAAGGGCCCCTGCAGGAGGTAATTGGGTTGCCCACTGCTAACTCCTAGTTTGCGGCCATGCAAACAATATTTTGTCACCTCAAAGGAAACCGGAGTGTGCCTGCAGAGGCCCCTTTCCCCAGGAGCTGGGGCTGGTCTGAGGGCACACCCGATTCTCACTCTCTGTCCCCTCTACGCCTGGACTCACTCAGGGGTGGTGGAAAAGGAGCGTGGAGCTGGGAGGCCCTGGAATTTCCCATCCTTGGACTTCCTGATCCTCGGCAGCCTCCTTTGTTTGTGCTCCTGGCGCTGGGGGAGGGCAAGGGACTGTCCAGGCCCCCATGCTCCGCCAGGGACAAACTGCTGAGCAGGGGAGGCTGCTTTGCTTCCTTTCTTTCTTTTTAACACGAGGCCAGGAAGCCAGGCATTTTCCCAACAGCCCCTCGAGAAGTCTCCATCCTGTTCCTTGCCCCCCTCCTGCCCCACCTTCCTGGGACAGGAACATAGGCCCGAGTCTGGGGCCTGGGGCAGGAGAGGGAAGGGGTGGGGGCTGGCATGGCAGGGGTGCCTAGGAAAGAGCAAGCAAGTATGGCCACATCCCAAGAGGCCAGCATGGCGGGAGGAGATCAGATCTGCAGACTCGTAGCTGGGGCATGAGAAGAGACACCCTGCCAGCTGGCCAGGGTGGTCCAGGCAGCTAATGCCTCTGGCCATTAAGCAGACAGGGGAGCCTTTTAGACTCTGAGGCTCTCCACTAACAGCTTCCAGAAACCAAGCCCTTCCCTTTTGCCCAGCATCCAGGTTGTATACCCAGGGTGCTCACCTAGGTGGGGTGACTGATCAGATGTCTCCCTGCGGAGCCCCCTGAACATTGGCATTCTTGTGTCTGGACCCCGTAGACAGAGGGTAGGGAGAAATAGGCTGATGTTTCCCACGTGCCTGCTGCATCGGGTGCCCTCCAGAGTGGGCTCCCTTAATTCAGCTGCAAGAGGCAGGCATTCCTCCCATTTTGCTGATGATAAAATAAGTTCTCCTGCCTTCCGGTGGAGCTTGGACAACTGATTTCACTGTGACACTCGTCTGCGCCTCATTTCCTCAGTGGCAAGCTGGGACAGATCCCTTATAGGATCTTGGAAGCTATTGTGAGCACAGAGATTCCCAGCCTGCCACGGGGCACTTAGCAGCATCGAGGCACCACACCCAGGAAGGCTGGACCCCCCCCCCCCATACTTTGCTATGGGCCACACTGTCTCCCACTCCCTCAGTGTCTCCTCCTTCCCTTGCGTGGGAAGCTGCTCTCCTGCGGACTGAGAAGCACACTCCTCCTGCTGCCAGCAAGGACGTGTCCCATGCAGGTTTACGCCACCTGCTCTCTGTCCTGCCTGGAGCAAACCCCGGGAAAGGCAGGCTCCAGCACAGTGCCCACAGAGCTGGTTGATGTTCTCGGAGGCTCCCGCCTGGCGTGACTGCTCACATTCTCCCCCCCCGCCCCCCCGCCACTTCTCCTTCTCCACCTCCCTCCTCTCCTCTTCCCTCCTCCTCCCCGGGCTTGCGGGCATGGTGGTGGCAGCCCGGAGAAGGCACAGGCTGCGGCTGAGCTCAGCATCGCCCTCCTGGCCATGCCAAAGCCCACAGATGAGAAGCAGTGGGGCTGCAGCCCCCGGGACCCTGCTGCCTTCACTGAGGAGTGGGGGAGGTGAGAACCATCCTCCACACTGGCAGAGAGCGCAGGAGCAGCACGCAGGGAGCCTGCAGACACCCCAGAGCAGCCCGGGAACCCGGCCGCTCTTGGCCTAGCCTCTGTTCCTCTAGGCCAGCGCTTCAGTGGCTGGCTCCGCCAGTTGCTATGGAAACGGTTAGGCCCGAACAGGAAGGGACAGGCAACCACCAGCAGGGCACACGCCCCTGGGACCCAGACCCTGACGGGGCGGGGCGGGGCGGGGGGGGGGGGGCGGCAGGGAAAGCCCTCCTGGCCAGTTTGCAGGTACCAAATGCTGTCTTGGCCCAGGGCTGCAGCCGCTCAGCCAGCGCCAGCCCAGGCGGGCCAGGGGCCTCCTCCGAGGCATCACTGCAACAGCCCCAGCCCTCCTGCGCGCTAGCCCCGTGCTGGCATGGGGATGAGCTCTCAAACCTCTCGTGGGCCCCCCCACAGAGGTGGGTACCACGATTAACTGCACCCACAAATGAGGGAACTGAGGCTCAGAGAGACGAAATCATGTGTTCAGGACACAGCTGCTATGTGGCAGAGCTGGGATTTGAACCCAGCCGGCGTGGCCTTGGGGGCTCTGCTCTTAAACCAGGAACCTGGCATTTATGAGGTATGAGCCACACTTGTTCCTGTCCCACAGGCTTTAGAAGCCACCCAATGTACCCAACGAAGATGCAGCCATGGCCTAATGACCCCATGGACAGGAAGGCTTCGGGATTTGGTGAGTCAGCTGGTGTCAGTCACTCACAGGCATCAGAGACCACCAAAATGAGGAGGAAAAAAAAAAACCCACTTGACACCTATGCTCTAATTTCTTTGTTGTCATCTACTTGAGCTTTGTTGTTGGTTTTTCCTTCCCCAGAAATGGTGGATGCCCCTGGAGTACCACCCGAGCACATGGCTTGCCCTTCATTCTGAGTCTGTTCCCATGCTCAGGCAAAACACCCACTGACTTTAGCAACCCTTCCAGGCCTGATGCCCAGCAGCAGCCTAGAAGCCCTGACAGACTGCCCACCTGGGCACCATCTCTCAGGGTAGAGCTACAATCGCACCGGCCACATGCACTGGCCCACCTTGATGTGCCAAAGCCGCCTGCGAAGAGGTGGGCCCCAGACCTACTGGAGGCCTCTGGGGATGTTCAGGTTGAGGTAGTGAGGGGACAGAAGTGGGGGTCCCTGCTGCATCTCAGTGGGCAGGGCAGAGCTGGAAAGCATGGACATCAGTCCCAGGGACCCACCTCGGCTGGTCACAAGTGCTCCGGGCATTTAAATTCTAAGTAATCCCCACAGATTTCCTGGATGTTTGCGGGGAGGGAACGAACACTTAGGGAGGACCTACTACCGGTAGATGGGGAGCTCTAGGGTAAAAAGGCGCATGTGGCAAGAGGCATCGTGCTCCTGTCTCCAGAGAGCTCACAGACAGGGCCGTGAGACCAGACCCACGAGGGCACTGCTCAGGGTGAGGCCTGGGCGGCAAGAATTAAGGAGCTTAGGGAAGAGGGCGAGGTGATAGTTTCCATCAGGAACGTCAGTGGGAGAAGAGGATCTTGAAGGAAGGTAGGAATGTACCATGGGCTTTTCAAGGAACCCTGACTTTTTTTTTACGGTTAAAAAAACGACAAAAATGAGGCTCTCTGGGCATGGACCCACACTGGCCTCTGGGAATTGTGACAACCGCTGGCCATGCACTTTTCTGTCTGTGCCAGCAAAGGGCAGGCCTTGCTGGTGGGAGGGCCTTTCCCTGCACAGCCTCCCCCAAGCCACCAGCACACCCGCCTCCTCCCCTACCTTTGGGCTCCAGGCCATTGGAGTTAAAGTGCATCCTCTTCTGACACTCTGTGCAGCTCATCAGGAACCGGGTCACGGCCTCTCGTGGAAGGAAGGCATAGGTCTCTGCAATCTGGGGACAGAGGAGGTTTGCTCATTATATGGGCCCAGGGGGAGGCCGCCTGGTCACCAGGTCACCAAGGTCTGTGCTTTGGTGGCAGGTGCTTGGTCCTTGCAGAAAGGGAAGGGATTCGAGGAGCAAGGAGCAGGTGTCCTCAATTCTTAGCCATGGAAATGAGTTAGTACTCTTATGGAAAACCATTTTTTTTTAAATTTTGAATAAAGGAGTTAGAAATTGAGAAAGCAAAAACATTTAAACATTATCTAACCTACGTTTTATTTATTTATTTATTTATTTATTTATTTATTTTTAAAAGATTTTATTTATTTATTTGACAGAGAGAGACACAGAGAGAGAGGGAACACAAGCAGGGGGAGTGGGAGAGGGAGAAGCAGGCCTCCTGCGGAGCAGGGAGTCTGATGCGGGGCTCGATCCCAGGACCCTGGGATCATGACCTGAGCTGAAGGCAGATGCTGAACGACTAAGCCACCCAGGTGCCCTAACCTACGTTTTAATAGGGAATACTCCACGGGGCGCCTGGGTGGCTCAGTTGGTTAAGCGACTGCCTTCGGCTCAGGTCATGATCCCGGAGTCCCGGGATCGGGTCCCGCATCGGGCTCTCTGCTCAGCGGGGGGTCTGCTTCTCCCTCTGACCTTCCTCTCTCTCATGCTCTCTACCATTCTTTCTCTCTCTCTCAATAAATAAATAAAATCTTTTTTAAAAAAAAAAGGAATACTCCTCTCAGAGCATTTTATTGTTGCTTCTGAAAAATGAGTTTATAAACATTGCTCTAGGGGAGGGTGAAACAATTCCCATTCTTAAAGATGGATAAACAGATCCACTTATGAATCTACCAGCTCTGGGCCTATGAACAGAACCCAAGGTTCTACAAGCTCTTCCTGCGATAACTCACAGATCAAGAACATTTTAGAGAGAGCTGTGAAATCTGATGACAAAGGATCAGATTTTTCAAACTGGACACGCCGTTAAGGACCCCCATGTTCCAGGTGAGGTCACTAGGCCCAGAGAGGCAGACCTACTTGCCTAAGGCCACACAGCTTGTTAGAGGCAGTGGCAGACTAAAGCCCATGCTCCAGGTCACACCACACCTTAACTGCCTCCAGGGGGCCTCTCCAGCCCGGGAGGTGGGAAGGGAGGTGAAGTAGATGGGAGGGAATACAAGAAACAGGCTGGGCAGGGGAATGGAGGAGAGGGTGTGGGCCCAGAAGCCCAGCCGTCTCCTCTTGCTCTGGGTTTTGGGAAACGCACTGGCCCTGGTTTGGCGGCCTCTTAGGCCCGGGTTCCCTGGCTGAGGGGGGGAGCTGCCCAGGTGCTGGTTTCCGCACATTTCCCAGCGCCGGGGCCCTCCCGCTCCTCTCCACTAAGGGGCAGCATCACCCCAGCATTCCACCATCGTCGCTGCAGCCCAGCGGGGGAAAGTTGGCCGAGGGCTCTGGTCAGCCCACAGAGGGAGGGGACTGCTCTCCAGGACAGCACCAGGTCTGCTCCTTCGGGATGCATGAGTGCCCTGTGCCACCTCTGTGGTGGTCAGGAGGTGGAGTAGGGTAGGGAGGAGTAGATGGGGGCGGGGGGGGGGGGGGGCGAGGCAGGGTTCCAGGGCTGTGGCCAGGCTCTCAGAGGACCAGCTCAGGCTGTGCCCTCAGCTCAGTTGGTGTGTGGAGCTTGGGGGCCACCCCTGCTTGGTGGCCGGCTGCAAAGACAGAGTTAAATTTTGGTGACACAATTGTTATTTCTCAGCTGATTTGATGCTCTGCGGAGCAGGCAGGCTCCTTGATGAGTTATCTCCCTTCCAAATTCCCTGTCTGATTGCCTTCCTCTGGAGGTCAGGGACAAGGGCAAACCTTGCTCTCTGATTGGAGCTGGTGGATGGGAGGGCATGCAGCCGGTCCTCCTTGGGTCTCAGGGCTCCGGGATGGGGGCTTTCCTGCCACACACAGAGACATCTTCATTCCCAGCCCAACCTGCCCGGAAGTCTTAGGGGTGGCATGTCCCTCTCAGGCCTTCAGGGTTGGAAGGGTTGGGCCCTACTGAAGGGCTGATGGAGGCAGGAGTAAAGGGCCAAGTGGGCAGGGTGCCCGCCGGGCAAAGAGTGGGGCTGTGGCTGAGCTGGGCAAACAGATGAGGTCGGCTGAGGTGCCGCAAGGTGCGGCATCCCAGGTCAGACCTCGAAGAGATGAGCTGAGGACCTGGGGGAGGAGTGTCATGTCTGCTGGGAAAGGAGGAAAGTTGATACCATAGGAACAGCCCCACTTCACTCTATGGAGCTCACCTGCTGTTGGGCAGAGAAATCATTTCTCCAGCGCTCAAGGAGAGCCTTCCTGGTCTGGGTGCTCTGGTGAGGGTGGCCTGCAGCAGGGGCAGAGGCCCTACTCACCACCTGACCACTGAGGGTACAGGTGCAATTCCCAGAGAGGGCCCAGCCCAGGCGGCCCTGGCTCTCCTGGCCTTGGCAGGGATCCCAGCAGTACGCAAAGCTGGCTAGCGGGCCATGGGGCAGAGAGCACTGGGAGCACACCTTCTGGCCCTGGGTCCCACACAGGGGGAGGTGGGGTGGACTCAAGAAGGCTAGGTGAGAAGTCCTTGCAAGCCCTGCCCTGGGTGGCTGGCATGTCTGCAGCCTCACAAAAAACTCCATGGGGAGTCAGTGAAGTGCAGAGTCCAGCGCAGCTCCATGCTGCTGCAGAGGGGTCCGCACAGAGGAGGGGCAGGCCTTCAGCCTTCACTCTCCTGGCTTGTCCACAGGAGAGATGGGACCTCCATTTCTGCTCCACTACACAGATGCCCAGGGCCACAGGACCCGAGGATGAGCTGATAGAAGGAGCACAATCCTCGCTTATGCTCTAGTCAATAGGATGGTGGTTTTCAGATAGTTTTGGAGCTCCAGACACAGTTCTGGAAATAGTCCCTTATGCTGAAGCCCCAAATGTGAAACAGATAAAGATAGAGCTGCCGTGTTTAAGGAAGGGAAGCCCCAGGACCCCTGCCCCCACCCAGCTTCCCTCAGGGGCCTGCTGCCTTGCACTTGGGGCCTCCTGCCTGGATACTGAGACCTTTCACATTTTTCCCAGTGGTAAAACGAAGGGAGAATTCACCGGCAGGGAGAGCAGAAGCTATGTGCAGAGTCGTTGACTTGTAAGGCCCCATTTTCACTCCCCAGCTCAGGGGCCGACAAGGACAGATGAGGCCAGTTGGGGAGATTTTCACCACTTTACGAGACCCTCCTGCTGCCCTGAGGTGGATTAGCACATGGTGGGCCTGGAGAAGCTGCTGACCACATCCGGCCCCAACTCCAAAGTGGTCTGGGCAGCCGGATCCAGACTCTGGAGCTCCGTCTAGCCTACTGGCACCCTGGGAGACAGGAAGGAAGCAAAGAGCTTGCTCCAAACCCAGATGGGTACAGATGCCAGAAAATCCCCCTTGAAAAAGGACCATCCTCTGAGTGGGATCAGGGAACTTTGTACAACCATTTGGAACCCTTCCCAGACCCCGGGACATGGGCAAGTCCTCCTGTGGATCCTCTGGATCCTCTGGTCACACTGCATCAGAGGCAAAGTAAGGCAGGGACTTACTGCCCCAAATGGGAATCCCCTGCAT
This sequence comes from Zalophus californianus, assembly GCF_009762305.2. NCBI lineage: Eukaryota > Metazoa > Chordata > Mammalia > Carnivora > Otariidae > Zalophus > Zalophus californianus. Next base: position 114,146,640 of record NC_045602.1, read on the forward strand.
TGTCCATTATAAATGGCCATCTATCCCTGGCTCATATACCTTCAGTTTCAGAAAACTCATTACCTGCTCTCTCTGATCTATTGCTGGATAGTGGTGGGTGCTAGAAGCTTCTTTTTCCCACAGAAGAATGTGCCTCCTTTAATGCCCTTGAACAAGTCTGCCCATCTCCCTTCCAGCCCCCTGCTTCCTACAGGCACCCCAGGCCTGTAAGAATCTGGAAGGTCCCAGGTGCTCTAGAGATGGCAAGGCAGTTCCAGGATTCAGGCCTGGCAAAACACACAGAGACAGGTCCAAAACCCCCCAGCCAGGGGCCGATGCAAACCCCACAGTGCCAGGCTGTGCCTCTCTGCAGCCGTCAGCACAGAGTTTCCTTGGGGGCTCTTTCCCAGGCACGGATGGGACTGAAGAGAGAGGCTTGGGTTGAGGAAAATGGGAGCAGATGAAAAGAAGGGGGACAAAAGCATCCAGGCACCACCCCCACCCCCAAAAAAGGAAAAGGGTGGCAAGAGAAGGGTGACAGATGGGGAAGAGGAGGGGGAAGGGAGAGGAGGCACACCGGGGAGGAGGGAGGTGCAGCAGCCCCCTTGGCCTTCACACCCACTGCAGGAGGGCCCTGGCCTGCTCCACTCAGCCTTGGCCCTGCGGCTGAAATTCCAGCTCTGTGCGCAGCCCAGCTGGCCCGCTGCCAGTCATGTGCCAGCTCCAGGCTGGGCAGCGGGAAGTGGGGCACGCGGCGGGCATATGGACGAGAAGCCAGGAAGTGCAGAGCAAAGGGCTGGACGTCCGCTTGGCCCAGGGACACAGAGGCTGGCGGGATAGCCCAGCCCTGCCTTCTCTACAGCGTGGAGGCTGCAGACCCGGCCTTCAATACCCAGGGAGGGGCACTGGGGTGGCTCAGTCGATTAAGCCTATGACTCGTGGCTCAGGTCATGATCTGGGGGTTGGGCTCAGGGCTCCTCCTCACTCAGCAGGGAGTCGCTTGAGATCCTCTCCCTCTGCCCCCCCACCCCCCGCTTGTTTTCTCTCTCAAATAAATAAATCTTAAAATAAATAAATACATACATACCCTGGGAGTGCCTGTGGTGTGAGCCTCAGTGCTGGACATCAAGGGGACCAGGGAAGTCATGTGGTCTGGCTGGCCCAAGCCCATTTACCTTGACCACAGCAAGTCATTGGGCTTACTAGCTGACCACAGGGGGGTTTGTAGAGAGGGAGGATGGGTGGTGGTCAGGGCACGGGCTCTGGGGCCAGCAGCCTGGCTCTGAAAACCAGTGGGGTGACCTCAAAGCACGTTATGTGTCCCTCTGAACCTCAGTTTCCTCACCTGTAAAATGGAGAACACAGGAGCCCCTGCTTCATATATACACCTTTCGTCCACGTGAAGGCTCAGAGAGCTGGTGCCCAGGAGGTGCTGAGCTGCCCAGCACTGGCAGACTGAATGCTGAAAAAATGGGCTGGGTCTCATGAATACCCAGGGGCCACAAAGGCTCTGGCTTGGGTGCCTCTCCCTTCATCTATGACCCTCTGGTGGGAATACCCTCAGAACTCCCTTTCCCAACACACATTACTGAGAAGCAGGAGGGGTGGGGCAGGTGGTATAATCATCTCGTGGCTCCCTCAGCCCAAACCCTCATCTTCTGAGGTCCTTGGGCACATGGGTCCATCTGTAAGACTCATTTAGGGCAAAGGCTATCTTCTGGGGACAAGGACAAACCAGATGGTTGGAATTTTTAAAAATCAGGCCACATGGGAAAATCATAGACTTATACAGGTCACCTCCACAGCAGTCCAAGGGTATTTATAGGAAGAACTTGGGGGTAGAGGTGGGGGTGGGGTTGGAGTTCACAGCTGCCTTGGGTGGGGAAGCCAGGTCAGAGGGGCAGCTCTCTAAGAAGCCAGAGAGAGGGTCAACACAGAGGGGGCATGAGGACACCAGCTGACTGCCATTTAAGTGTTACGTGACCTTAGACAGGTAGATCAACTCTTTGGGTCTCGGTTTCCTTAACTGCAAAATAGGACCATGGTGCCTCCATCACAAGACTGCTCGGAGGCTCGAATGAATGTAGCGTGCTTGGCTTTACTGGTTTAGTGGTGGGTCCGGGTTCAGAGCTGTGCCTGAGCCATGGCAATGGCAGTCAACAGGGTGTTGGGACCAGAACACAAGTAGGCCCCTCCTGCTCTGGCCACCGGCTCCTCTACCTCCCCATGTGTGATGCTTCCAACCCCTAGATTGTTGTCTCTGCTCCCTTCTGCCCACCCAAGCTTGGGACGCCTATGCCATCTTCCCCACAAATCTGCCCCCCCCCCCCAGCTTAGCACTAACTGCCAGCGTCCGGAGGTGCCTCTGCAAAATTCCCTGGGGGTTCTTGTTCCCTCAAAGCTAGTCTTGGAGACATTTCTAGTTCTCGTGTCTTGGTTTTGCTCTCAGCCTCCCCACCCCAGGTCGAATTGTGATCTCCCTGAAGGTAGGCCCCATGTCCTCAGACTTCCCCTGGGGAACTTCCAGTCCTGACTTCACAGGGGCGGGTAGAGGACTGAATGAACTCAGACACAGGAAGCATTTAGGGCAGACCTGGCACACAGTAAACGCCATGGAAGCATTCGCTCTTTCGATCCTTATTATCTGGCCACCCCCACCCCCACAGTCCCAGAGCAGGCTGCAAGGGGCTGGGGGGAGGGGACAAGTGAAGCAGAAACGGGCAAGAGGAGGGCTTTGCTCCTGCCCTCAACCTTCTCCTTCCCTCCCTCACTCCCTTCACCCTGCTTCTCCTTTGTGCTCAGACCCCAGAACCCGCCCCCTCGCTCCCCCCCTTGAGCCATCTCTGGCTGCCGTGCCCTTGCCCTGTGCCCCCCTGGGTCCCCAAAGGCCGTTTCATCACGCCTCAGCTCCCTGCCCTGCCCCCGCCCAACATGTGCGGAGCCCGTGGCCTCCTGCCAAGGCCTGGGGCTGCCCGCAGAGGCCCAGAGACAGACATCTCACCGCTCGGTAGGTTTTCTTCTGCCCAGCGTGCTTGGGGGCTTTGCCTGGCTCCGCCGAGCTCTCCACGTGCATCGAGTAGATGATGTCAAAGAAATCTTCCACCACAGCGACCCGCTTCAGAGAGATGCCCTCCGGCTCCGACAGGCCATCTGCCCCCTGCGACAGGGGGGACAAGCTGTGTCAGTGCTGGGGATGACGGCGGCCGGCCGAGAGCTGGGCCCCAGGCCTGGCAAAGGGTCGGGGGGGGGAGGGCGGGGGCAGGGACGATGCTGCTCCCTGACCTCCAGTGGTAGGTCTGGGGGGCCGGGGGTGGGAGGAGCCTGCTGAGAGGGCCCCAGGGATGGGGGCCCCAGAGTCAGGGGGGCTGCTGCTACTAAATTCCCCAGAAACAATGGGCAGGGAGCGACAACGAAAATACAAATTAAAAAACCAAGAGGCTCCATGTTCACAATTTCAGACAGATTGTGCCAGACTCAGGCGGGGAGCTCTCGCATCACATGCTGTGCCAAGACCATCCTGGAAGTCTCTGGGGAGGGGGGGGGTGCTAAATAGATGCAGCCCCATCAGGAGCTCACCAATTAGCAGTAACCTTTCACTGTGGTCCTGGGCTGGGGTCCCAGGGGAATGGCTCGGATCACCTGGGTGACTCCTGCCTCCACCCTGGCCTTTCTGAAAAGCTTGTCACCACTGCCCGCCCTCCCTACTCCAGCAGCTGAGCGCCAGCAACAGACCCGGGCCCTTTGTGTCTGGAGACACAGAGAAGAACAGACACAAGGCCACGTGGAGATGGTAGGGCCTCGTGAGCAGGGTGGCCATGGACCCCCGAGCCTCGCATCAGGCTGGCATGAGTGCTGTCTGCTGGTCCTGAAAAGGCGCGCCGGGATTGAGATGGGGTCCTGCTGCTGGGCAGACACCTGCCCGACTCCCACTAGCGGGGCTGGGAGGGAGCAGGGAGACTGCAGGGCATGAGGCTGGGGGATGTGGCCAGGGCCCTCAGGAAGCAGGCTGCTCGGCAGGTCTTTATTCATAGGGCACAGGAGACACACAGACTCAGGGACACCCTGCTCTCAGCCATCATCTCCCTAAGGGGAGACTTGGAGAAGTCCGGGGGGCTTCAACGATGAAGAGCAAGCAGGCGTGTGTGTGTGTCTGTGTGTCTGTGTGTGTGTGTGTGTGTGTGTCTGTGTGTGTGTGTGAGTGCGTCGGGGGAGGACTGGGGGGAAAGGAGGCGGGCTTTTCTCTAAAAGTGTCCAAAACACAAATCTCCCAGAGAAATCTTTCCTAAAAGATCTTGCTCATGGCTCAAGAACGTCAGCTCTAGGAGGGTGTGGGCTTCGTGTGTTGGCTCAAGGCTGCCTCCCTAGCACCTAGAACAATGCCTGATACTTAACAGGCTCAAAAAATAACTACCAAACGATTGACTGCTTATAAGCGGCAGGCAGGTGGGGTAGTTTAGACATACTCTTCCTCGGTCTGCATGGGGCCCATCGTTGAAGTGGCTTTGTGGCCCTGAGCAGTTATTTTGCTTCTCTAATCCTCAGGTCCTTTACCTGGAAAATGGGGCTAACAGAAGCAGCTTTCCTATAGCTACAAAGAGGAATAAAGGAGATACCCATGCAGCACTTAGCAGCAAGCCCAGCCCATAGGAACTGCTGGATAAGTATTATAATTACGAAGTGCTTTGTTGTTTGCAAAGTTTCCCCCAGCCATGATAGGGCTGAACGTCGCAACCAGCCTGAGGGGTTGTTAGGGTCAGGACCTGCCTGTGGTATAGGGGCTGGTAAATGGTAGAGCTGGTTTAGGATCTCAGTCTTTGTAGTCCAAGGAAAAGAGAGGTGGTGCTAAATGGGACACCTGCTCACAGAACATGCTGGCCATAGACAGGGTTTGGTTTCATCCAGCAACTCTCCCAACATGCCATGATGGGTGAACAGTGGCCCGCCTGAGAGCAGATGGGCATCTGGAGTGGAGGGTGCCAAATCCTAGAGCTAGTAGGCAGCATCCGTCAGGGGTGACCTCACTGGCCCCGTACAGACCCTCTTGCCAATGGCTTCCTTCCTAGTCAGGATCCATTTCAATGGGGACTTCTCAGATAGCATGCATCTGGGGGTGTGTGTGAGTGCGTGCGTGCGCGTGCGTGCACACTGTGTAGGAGTTGCTGCCTGCTGGTCCTGCTTCCTTGCTGTGAGACTGTGGGCAAACTCTTCAGCCTCCCTGAGCTTCACTTACGAGATGAGCTGTAAAATTCCATGACTGTTCTGTTCTTAAACTTTCTCAGGAGTTACCGTTACCTCTTTCCTGGAGGTATCTGAAGTCCCCTCTGAAGTCCTGGGCTGTCTATAAACAGGGCTCATTACTGACAAACTGGTGCATTAGCTGACTTGTAACTACCCACCATTTTAGGGGATCCTCAAATACTGCTGTGACAGAGTTGGATGGGACAAATATTATGACAGCCCAGTTAAAATGTACTTCTAACCAGAGTTTCACGTTGGCAAAAACTAACAAAAGAATCGGAAGAATAAAAATGTAACTGGGTTTCTATTTCTTGATTTGGGTGGTGGTTTTACAGGTGTGTTCCGTTTATAAAAAGCCATTAATCTGAGCACTTTACAATCTGTGTACTTCTCTGTATGTCTGTTAAGCTTTAATTTAAAAAGTATCTTAGGGGCGCCTGGGTGGCTCAGCCAGTTGAGCATCCAACTCTTGATTACGGCTCAGGTCATGGTCTCTGGGTCGTGGGGTTGAGCCCTGCATTGGACTCCATGCTTGGTGCGGAGTCTGCTTGTCCCTCTCCCTCCCTCCCTCCCCTGCGGCTTGCATGCACGCTCTCGTGCTCTCTCAAATAAATAAATAAAATCTTTTTAAAAAATATATTTTTAAGAAGTATAATGAGGTGGGTAGTTCCACAACATTTTGATAATCTGAATCTAGAGGCTTAATAATGGGTCTAACTGCTTAAAAGTGACTAGACCTCTCTGTTCATAAAACTGTTTCAAGCCAGAACACAGATACTTCTGGAAAAGGGAGATAAAATTTGGTGGGAGGGAATAGAGAAAGAAAATAATTTGATGAAAGACAATATTTTAGGTAGGTGAAATGGGAAGTGTCCCCTAACCAGCTTGGTAACCTTGGGCAGGTCACTTCTTGACCTTTTTTTTTTTAAGTAATCTCTACACGCAACTTGGGGCTTGAACTCACAACCCTGAGATCAAGAGTCACACGCTCCACCAAATGAGCCAGCCAGGTGCCCCACTTCTTGACCTCTTGAAACTCAGTTCCCTCACCTGTAAAATGGGCCAAAAAAGTCCTAGTTGGCTCTTCCAAGGATTAGGTTAAGAGTGTATGTCAGACATCTGGTTTATAAATGTTCATCTCTTCCCTTTGGACCCTGAATTTGGACATTTTGTGTTTAGGAATCTGCTCTTAGCTCCTGCCCTTCTGATCCATTCAGGTTACAGCACAGGTCCCCCAAGCTAATACCCACCATCAGAGGAGATGCTTAATTCCTAAGTAACACACTAAGGCTGTCACACAAGCTTGACAAAAATTTTCCTAAAGTCAAGGTGTAACTAACCAACCCAGATGAAACAACAAACTATACTGCCCAGTGCCAGGCCTCTGTCCCAACCTCCCACTTCCATTCTAAGGCAGACATCGGTCCCCACCAGCTTTGTACCCAGTCCAATGTGACTATAAAATTATCCCAGAGATACTCTTCGGGGATCATTTTTAGTAGCTCCCTCTTTAAAAATCTATTGTGATCTCCCCTGATGTTCAAACCTGGATCCTATAATTGGTCTATCTCAGCTGCAGAGATGTACACAGGAAAGGAGCGGGCTTGTAGCAAACCCAATTCAAACCACACAAGGTCTGCAGAGCCACACCTTGAACTGTCCTCTGGTGAGCTGTGGCCACCTGGACACCATGTGTGCTACACCCTTAGGGAAGAACACCAGGATATCTGTCTGTCCTTCAAGGAGAACCCTGGGAAGAGAACAAAGGGATCCCATGGCAGTCACGTGTGACAGACATCTTGCCATGCCCTGCATCCACAGAGGTAACAACTTTCATGCTAAGTGCTGCAGGAGAGGCATGCCTTCCTTAGCTGAGAATCCAGACACAGTGCTACAAGGCAAGAGCTGCTAAATAAAGGAGCAGAAAGCACCTTCCCCATAGCCTTGGGATGCCCCTGCCAACCACTTCTGCTTTGTACCCAAATTAGTTTAATCTGATCCATGGCCCTAAGCAAGCTGGGCCTTGGTTTGACAAAGAAAGCTCAGTCCATTTATAGGCTGAGGGAAGAGGGGGCCTAGAGCCTCCTGACTAACCCCAGCTTCCTGGGAACGCCAACCAGGAGTGATGGAACGGAACCCTGAAGCACCCCAAGGGAAAAGCTATGAGAAATACATGGTCAGTTGTGCAGGACCAACCTCTGGGGCCTTCCTGCTTGGGGAAGAATATTGCCATGGCAACACACTACATCCTTTCGAACCAGCCAACTCCAAAACAGCCAGCGAGACGTAGGCCAACAAAACCAGACATGGCAAGAGTTTTAAAAATTTCATGGAGTTTTAAAATTTTCATACTACCTTTCTTGGACATCACCATCTTCCTTTAAACCAGCCCATCTGGATTCTAAACTAAAGGCCAGGTTGCAAGTTATTGAGAAAAATCACCAAATGTCTATTTATATACTGCTCATGTTTCACAATATTTAGAACGGTGGTCCCAAAGTGTGGTCCCTAGACCATTAGAGTCGGCATCACCTGGGAACTGGACAGAAATGCAAATTCTCAGGCCCCACCTCAGACCCACCAAATCTCACTCTCTGGGGGTTTGACTAGGGCCCCCCCCCCAGATGATTCGCCCGCACCACAGATTTTGAGAACTGCTGATTAGAATGTCTCCATGACTCAGATAGGGAGGTAACTAGTAAAGGAAACTGGCATTGGCTCGTTAAATATATACTTGCTCTGTGCTTCTAGGCCTAATATGTTAATATTTTGTTCTCCTTCACCGAAGGCCAATTTTCCTAATGGTGGGAACAAAAGAACCTTATTGGGCAACATTAGTATAAATTCAAAACGCCTGCCCAATGACTTAATGTACATTATGGATAGAAAGGGCAAGAGCGCTCAGCAACCTGACCTCAGATTTAAGTCCTCCCTGGCAAAGTTAATTAATACTTAAGCAGGTCGTCCCTTGACAGGTCTCTTCTGGCTTCCTCAGTTTCCTCAAACTGAGTGCTCAGCCAAGGAGGATTGTGACACCCAGGGCTGCAGACCTGGACGAGGGAGATGGGCAGATCTGGCCAGGCCATTAGACAGGCTCCTGCCTGGGTGGGCTCCCTCAGGTGAGCTACTGAATCTGACTGAACCTTGCCTGTCTTCCCCCTAAGCCAATTAAATAGACCCCCATCCAACTGCTAAGGGATTTCAGTTCTGTCATTTCCATTGGAACTTCCAAGTCACTTGCTGGTAATAAGTTATACACTTAGCAAGGTGGGCTCACCATTTCAGGCCACCAGGGTGCCAGTTAGTGCCCCCCCCACCACAATATTAGCAGCATATGCCTTCCAGCAACAATGAGGCCTTGATTGACAGGATGTGGCTAAATAGCAGGGACATTGCTCAACTGGGTTCCTACGGTAGAGGAAGAAACCACACAGAAAGTCCTTAGGATGTGCCCTTTTGGTGCATTTCAGATCCAGCTCTTGATAAGGGGTAAAAATCAACAAGACTGCCATCAGAGGAGAAAGTCAGTCAGCAGAACCCACCCCTGGGGAGACATACCTTCGGCTAACCATTTACAATGGACTTCAGGGGGCTGATTGCACAGGCACATGTGAGGATGCCCCTCCATCCTATCTGGGCCAGCCCGCTAAATGGCTGCCATTACAGACAAAAGTTACTGCAAATATCAGGGGCATGCTACTTCCAGCTTCTGGAACTGTGGCTGTCCCTCCTGTCCCTCAAACCACACTTTAATAAATTCAGACAGGACTGAGGTTTTGCAAGTGCAGCATACCAGTTTTTGGGGGGTTCTTACAAAGTCTCCTTCCAGCTCCTGGCAGGGCTGGAAGAAGACCCAAGGAGAGGAGTCAGCCTCCTAAGAAGAAAACCAGAATGAAGACCCGCACCCAAGTATCAAGAAATTTCCTCCTCAGAATCCCCAAGAAAAGCTGGTCATCATTCGTAAAGACAGGCAATCAGGTATTGAGGGGAGGGTATTGCCTAAATAGAACAAGGATGGTATTTGAATAGCTCTCAGTTATAAATACTACCTACCGTGCACTGGAAACCAAAACCAAAACCAAGCAAACAAGAAAACAACCTTCCGAAACAGAGATCTGCACCAGAATTTTAGGACCCATAGTAGCCATGAGCTCTGGAGGCCGGGATGGGTGAGGGAGGAGACCACACCCCCGATAAATAAATAAATACATAAACAAGGCGCTGAGGACTCAGTGCAGCACCTGCCTCTTCACCCCTGTGCACAATCTCCAACTGTTAGCGCGGAGCCGCCACCGCGGCGCACCTGCCATCTGGAACAGGCCTCACATATTCCAAGCCCTCCTTTCTGCTTCGCTGAACCTCCATCTTCTTTCAAATCACGCTGGGGACCGAAATGCACACCCCGGGCCACAGAAAGGTGCCTGGGATCAGCCCCCGAACGACAGCGCTACCTTTGAGGGATGCCATATCCTTCAAGCAGCTCTGAATATATTTTTTTCTTTTTCCTTTCCTTTTTTTTTTTTTTTTTTGGTTAGCTCTGGAATATCTGGAAAGGATAGGGGGAAGGGTGGGAAGAGAAAGGGGTGCAGGGGGCCCAAGTGTCCCCCTTTTGGCAAGAGAGGGCAATGACCCCAGTTTAAGGGATGAAGGGAGGGGGGAGCACCGAAGGGCACTGTCAGGCAGGACAGCGTCAGGGGACCTGGCTGGGGGTTGTGGCCTGGGGGTGTCCACGAGGCGCACGTGCCCTAGGGGTGAAGTCACAGGCCTGAGGACAATCCAGCCCTGAGCCTGGCCAAAGGGCTGGCCTGCCTGAGCCTCAGTCTTCTCCTGTGTTGAGGTGACACAGTGTGACAGGACGGCTGTGGGAACCCCAGTGGTGCACAAATAGGGCCCACTCTGGGCGAGACACCCATAAATGACCTTTGTCGCTACTACTCTGAAGGGGCGCGCTCCAGGACTCTGGGGACCCGCCTCCCTCGGGAGCCGTGGCCAAGGACAGGGAATGGGGTCGCTGAGGGGGGGGGGGGCTTCTAGGCGGAAGGGGACGGCCCTGAGCCACGCAGGCCCTGCGGGCGGGTCCCTCCGGGGCCGCGGCGGGCGGCCGGGCGCGCTAACGAGCGGAGGCCCCAGGTGCGGGCCCCACCCTGCGCTAGGGTGGGGGGTAAGGGGGAGCTGGAGGGGGAGGGGAGGGCCCGCGCGCTAATGACTGTTGACAGCGCGCGCAGGGGCTGGCCGGGCCGCGCGCGCCGCTGACAGCTGCTCGGGCGGGGGGCGGGGCGCGGGGCGGGGGTGAGGCTGCTCTCGCTCCCCCCACGGCGCACGCGCGTGCGCCTCGGCGGGGAGGGGCGGGGAGAAGCGGGGAGGAGCGGGGAGGTGCGCGCGCGCCGGGCCCGGGTTCGGAGGGCCTGCTGGAGCGGCTCGCGCGGGCTCCTCGCGGGCAGGCAGGTAATGAGAGTAACCATGGCAACCCACCAGAGGAAGTGTATTCTGCAGGAGACGTTAATCCCCTCTCCCCGGAGCTGGGACAGCCTGACTTTCCATTCTCACACAGTAATTAGATACCAGCTGTCAGTGCAGGGGGGACAGCTCCGCGGCTGCAGCCCTGCTTGTGGGGGGGGGTCGCACAAAGGGGGCGGGGGGGACGCAGGGAGGAGGGCGTTAAAGACACAGGGACGCTTTCCGGCGGTGGGCCAGGGCGGCGCGCCTCCCCCAGTCCGCAGCCTCCAGGCGCGCGTCCGCTCACCTGGAGACCCCGCCCGCGCGGGGCCCCGCCCACTCCACACGCACCTGCTGCGCGCCCGCGCGCCCGCCTGCCCGCCCTCGCGTTCCCCTCTCCCAGCCCCGCCTCCCCACTCTCCGCGCACCTGCCCTGCGCCCGCCTCCCCCCTGCCCTCCCGCCCCCCCCCCCAGGGACGCTGCCCACCTGTCCTTTGTGCGGGCCGGTACCATTCGATCTGGCCAGCTCCCCTTCAGGGAGCGCCCGCTGTGTGCCAGGCGCTGTGCCAAGCCTGATCTGTGTAATCCTCACAGACCCTGTGTGGTAGGAGCCTCTGCTGTTCCCCGCCCAAGGCGCAGTGGGGTGTGGCCGTTTGCCCAGGGTCACGCAGAATTGAACCCCATCCCGATGCCCATTTCACCATCAAGCTACAGCGCCTCCCCATTGCATCCACATCCGTTATAGCTGGGGGGGGAGGGGGGCTCCCAACCGCTCAGGGAGACAAAACAGTCACACTGGTAGCTGGCATCATGGTGCACTTACTGTGTGCCAAACATTCACTGCCTCATTTCACTTTCCCAGCAGCTCTGGGAGGTTAATTACCCCCATCTCAGAGGTGAGGAAACTGAGGCACAGAAAGCTGAGGCGACTTGCCCACAGTCAAAAGTGGCAGAGCTGGGATTCAAACCCAGGCAGTCAGACCCCAGGATCCATGCCCCCAGGTACGGGGCACTATTAACTCCATCCCCAGGTTCCTGGTGGCTGGAATCCAGCCCAGGTCTCTCACTGTTCAGCCCACCCACATCCCACATCAGGGAGGAGCCATACCTGAAAAACCTAAGAAATTCCTAGGCCTAAAGCCACTGCCACATCCCTAATTTCTGTCAGGTCTCCCAGAAACCCTTGCTCTCAGCATGGGTAGCCACTTGGAAATCATTCTAGACCAGCCTCTCCATTTCCCAGGTAGGAAAACCAAGACCACCTAGGCCAAAGTCTAGCCCAAGGAGGAGATAGGCTGGTCAAGCCTTTGGGGAGACTTCAGTCCCCAAAGGCCCCAGCTGTACTTCCCTGATGTGCCCACCCCAGATCTGATTCTGAGGTGCTGAGAAGCAGAGCAGGCTCCTGTCCGCAGTGGCAGCCGGTGTCTGGGGCTGGAGGAGGCTATCTGATCCCTTCCCCACTGCCCCGGCCATGACCTCCTCCCTCCCTCCATCTCTCCCTCCTCCCTCCTGGCCAGAGTAGCCAGCACCCTGGGCTGCAGCTGAGAACCCTGCGTTCCCCAACCTGGCCCACATTCCTGTGGGAGGAGGGGCAGGGGGAGGCTGGGCCAAGGGCTTTAGGGACAGGGGTACCCCTGGGTCCACCCCACCCTGTGCAGGCCAAGGCAGGGCTGCCTCCAGCCTCACCGTTTCCTGCCTCCGCTCTCCCCATCTCTCAGTAGCAGAGCTGCCTAAATTTGGCTCCAGGAGGGAATGGGGGAGGCGGCAGCAGGCGGGTGCTGTCAGAGGCCAGGGCGCAGCTCCCTGTCTAGCCGGCTGGCATTTTTGCTGTCTGGAGGAGGGCAGGGGGGCCCAGCAGCTCTCTCTGGGAAAGGGAGATGTTCGTACCTTCTGACATGCTCTGAGTAATGTGCAAACGACATACAAACTGAGCTTCAAATCAGCATCCTAGCCAGGGAACAGCTTGGGTGCTGCTTTTGGGATGAGAACAGAAGGACCAGTGGCCCAATCCCTGGGGGCTCCAGCGGGGGCTGAGTGGAGGGGTACAAGAGTGTCCAGGGCTGGGAGTTGGGAGATGTGGTTTTTCTCCAGGTATAGCTTTGGGGCTTCAGATCAGCGGCTGGACCTTCTGGGTCCCAGCCTGAGGACACAGCCCTGGCTTTCTCTGCCTGCTCTGGCATAGTGCTTGGCACACCCTGTCACGTGGTCAAGTACATGAATTCTACAACCACTTTGTGCAGGTTTGAACCCTGACTCTCCATGAGCCAACTGCGTGAATTCCTCAACAGGATACCCAGGCAAACAGGTAGTGAGATTGGGCATCCCTTTTAGTACAGTTGCTTCCCTTCCCTGGAAGTCGGGCAGGGGGCATAGCCTGAAGGAACACAGGCTTTGGAACCAGACCTAGATTCCAGATGTGGCTCAGCTGGCAAGGCTCTGTGGGTCTCATTGCCCTTATCTGGGAAATGGGTTCAGGGTCAGGATCCCAAGATCAGTTGTGATGTTCCTGGGAGGGCCCGGCACACAGTGGGCATCCCAGAAATCTTCCCACTGGCCTAGTCTCATTGTTCTCCGCATTCATTCGACTACTTGCCCTGTCTTATTCTCGTCTTCCCTCTCCTCTTTGCTCTCTGGCCTGGTTTTTCTCTTGTCTCTAGGAAGTTACACATTTCTTGCAGTCTCTCTTCTCCCTTTCTCCCCACTTGTCTTAGTGACCTCAGGCAAGTCATTGCCTCTCAGAGTCTCAGTCCGCACATCTGCTAAATGGGGGTCACGGGAGGTGGATGAGGAGCTCCGTCTGGGATCTGGGGCCCCGTAGCACCTGATAGGTGGCAGCTCTTCTTTACAAGGCCTCCACCTCCCCACCAATCATCCCAAATGACCAGGAGGGGTGGGCTGTGCCCCCAGCTCTATCGGGTACAGGGCGTTGGGGCCCTGCTTCTCGGTAACTCTGTTTAACCCCAGATAACTGCTCTCCTGCCCCTCGGCCGGGGCTGATATGAGCTGAATCCAACTTCCTGCCACCCAAAAGCCACTTCCTGCCAAACTCAAGCTGATACCAGAAGAACTTGTTTTCTGTGCACAGAGCAGTCCTTGGTGGGGCAGCCACCCGCCTGCCTGCCCCGGGTGTGAACATTTTTTCCATTTGCCTGTCTGCCTGGTGGGGCTGGGTGGGGGAGGATGGGGACTCTGCCCTCTTCACCTCTGAGCCTGCCCGACCTGTCCCGCCACAGTAGCCTCCAGTCCTGCCAGTCCAGCCATCCCTGACAGGGTGCCAAGTGTCCCCATGGGTCCCGACAGACATGTGAAGGCAGTGATATACAGTCCGACAGAGTCACACAGCCATGGGGCATTTGGGCAAGGACTCCAGGAGACAAGTGTGTGACACCGTCAGGCACAGTCACTTGAACTCAGTCATCAGATAGAGCCACATTCAGAATCCCACAGTTATACCCAGTCTCAGAGCCACTCATACACATGCACACAGATAGGAAGCTCCCACGGAGCTCCCCACACTTGCCCCGCACCCCCCTTCCAGATGTGTTCACTGATTCAACAAACAGTCTTTGAGGATCTGCTCTGTGCCAGGCCTTGGGTAACCCATAGTAAGAATTATTGGAATAGTAACAAATAATTAGCTGACCGGTGGCTCTGCCTCAGTTTACTTATCTGTGAAAGGGGGAAAAGAGCCCTACCCCACAGGGCTTTTGGGAGCTAAAGCATGCAAAGCCCCTGAGCCGTCACCCCAAGTGACCAGGAGGAGTGGGCTGTGCCCTCAGACTCAGAGAACACCATCTAAGTCAGGCTATCTTAGTTAGCCAGGAGCATCCTGTGCCCAGTACCATGCTGAGATCCCATGTACATTATCTCCTGCATCCTGGCCCGAGCCCTGGCGGCTAAGGTCATTGTTCCTGTTTTTGCAGAATAGGAAACTGAGGCTCAGGGGAGAGCCCCAGAGTTCCTTAGGGTGCCCCCAATGACCTTGTCCCCTGCCATACTCTCACTTTCCTGCTCCAGCCTGTCCCACGACCTGCCTGTGCCCCTACCCACACACACTGTTGCCTCTGCCTGGAATGTCTTTGCCATCTGTTTTGGCATGACCAGCTCCTTCTGAACTGCCTACTTACAAAGCAAGTCCCAAAAGCCCATGTCAGGCCCTGTTCGCTTCCCTCAAAACACTTATCATTTGGGAAACAGTAAACCCCACTGGACATTAAGGGCCATGACCAAGGACCATTTTGTCCCATCCTCTGGCACATAGTAGGTGCCCCACAACTTCAGAACTCAATGAGTCATTGAAGTAGCCTTCTCTTCACAGCTACTGAGGACAGAGCCTGGAATCAAACCCAGAATACTCCGAAGCTGGAGCTCATTTCTATGCTACACCACCAGCAGGCGCTTAATAACTGAATGAATGAATGAATGAATGCATGAGTGAAACCAAGATCTTGGGATCCCAGTCCAGTGCTCCCCAGGCTAAGCCTTCTTCATTTCATGGCAGTGGGGACAGGAGCCAAGCTCCAGCCGCCTTGGATGGTGGCAGGGCTGACGGGCCGCCCGAAGCCGGCTGTCAGGAGCTCGTCTGGCCACAGCCGCCAGCAGGGAAGACCAGCTGGCGGGGCAGGGTCCATCGGCCCAGGCCTGGAATCTGAGCCGCCCTGAGAGGCCCAGCTTCTCTCCAGGCCCCCACAAACTGGCCTTTGTTCCCCAGGCCAGCCGAGACCCAGCAGCTTGGGCTTTCTCTCTGCCCGCGGCACCCGCGCTGAGCCGGCGGGGTAAATGGGCCAGCCTCCCCTCTGTCCATGCCCAGGACGTCGCTTCAGGACTAAATGGAGATGTAATTTTCTATACAAATCCATGACAATTTAGATGGAGTGATTGTAATTGGCTTTTCAATGGGGGTTTTGTCCAGCGCTGGTGGCTAGAACTGGGTGGCCTGTTTAAGGCAGGCTCCATTTAAATGACAATAAAGCAATAATATTGAGGACTTGTACAGTGCCCAGAGCCCCTCCTGGGCCCAAGTGGAGCCTCATGTTTATGGATCTGGTCCTTCCCCGGGACTGTCTGGACAACTGGGTGGGGGGAGCACCGAGCCTGGGAGAGGGGCTGCTGCATCTTTGAACTTCCAGGCACAGCTCTGGGATGGCTGGGGCAGGGTCCCAGGTCCACCACTTACGTACTCCCTCCTCTATTACACACTCAGTAACTGGCGCCTGGGGGCTGTCTGTTCTTCCAGGTGTTGGGGGTGCCAAGATACAGAAAAGCCTCCAGGTGGATCAGAGGGAGGAGGCTCCAATGGCTAGCACAGCGTGATGTTTGCGAGCATGACCTAGAGCCAGACAGCACGGGTTCAAATCACACTCCTGAGCTTCACTGAGTTACTTAACTTCTCTGTGCCTCTGTTTCCCCAGCCATAAAATGGAGTTGTGATGAAAGTTACTGAGAGGTGGAAACACCTGGGTAGGCCTCAGCTACGTGCCTGGCCTGTGGGAGACACTGTATGTACGTTATTGCCCTTGTTCATTAAAACCTCCAGCTCTGGGGTCAGATTTGCTGGGTGACGGTGGGCGCGTGACTTAACCCCTTTCAAGCACGTGGCTTCTCTTTAAGGTGGGGCTTTTAGGGGAGCCGACCCCACAGGGTCGTGAGGATTTAAGGAGAGAATGCAGGAGAGCGCTTAGCACAGGGCCCATGCTAGCTCCATAAACATCAGCGATAAACATTAGCTCTCTTCACCGTGAGGCTCCTTGGCCTTGAGGAGCTCGCCATCCAGTGATAATTATAATGTTGAGTGTGGGAGACAGAGAGAAAAGAAAGCTCACAGGAAGCTGGGATGGAGCAGTTTCCCCCACCCGGCAGGGGACGGACCCGGAGGGAATGATCCTGAGGGGCCTCAGGAACAGGCTGGGGCGTGGAGCTGTGTTAAAGAAGGAAGAAGGCTTCACCGAGGAGGATGACCTCGGGCTGGGCCTTGAAAGATGAGTGGCATTTTTGCCAACAGAAAGGGTAGATACTAGTGCTGGGCCCTGTGGCTACAGAGTCCCAGGTGGACCCTGCGGCCCTGCCTCCCAAACAGGTGATTCATACCTGAGGGGAAAGCTGAGGTGGGCAAGATGTGAGTGGGGGGGGAGGCGGTCAGGGAGGCCCTTCTGAAAGGGGGAAACAGCATGTTTCCCTTCTGGAAAGCCTCTAGGGAGGGGAAACAGCATGTGCAAAGGCGGGGGGGGGGGGGCGTCTGCGGCAGTGGGGAGCTGAGAGCGGGGAAACCCTACAACGTGGCTGGAGAGATGGGACAGGGTTTGTGGCTTCCCTCACAGTGAAACAGGCAGCCACGGAGGGATCTTAAGCAGGCAGGTGACACCATCCAAACTGTATTTTTCTCAGGATCCCTCTGGCTGCTTGTGGAAAATGGGCTGCAGAGAGGAAAGGGTAAGAGGGAAGGCGGGGAGACCATGGAGAAGCCATCGGTCACTGCGGGAGGGAAGTGGCTGGATCCAGGAAGGGGCAGCACTCAGGGACTGGTGGATGGATCACGGGTGGGCAGAGCTGGGTGCGGGGCTGTGTGCTGCTGGTACAGAAGCAGGGCTGGTGGAAGGAGATGAGAGAAGAGAGGTGAGGGCGGTCTCCCACCTCCTCACGCCAGGCTAAGGTTCTTGGGCTTTTTTCCTAAAGGCAGCAGGGAGCCAACATGGTTTTTCTCCAGGCAGGGAAAGACCATGCTGAGATTTGTGCTTTTGAAAGATCATTCTGGCTGCAGGGTGGAGGGGTGGGAGGTGGTGGGTGGGTGAGGCTGGAGGGAAGAAGGCAGGGAGGGAGAGTGGTGGGTGAGGACTCAGAGGCCTCAACAGGCATGCTGGCCATTGCCCAACTCCAGAAACAACACACTTCTTCCTCAGAGAGGTCTAAAACCTAGTCCTAGGTCACAGAGCTTGTTGAGAGAGATGGGATACCACCCCAGAGCCCAGTGCTCTTTTTCCTTTTGGCATCATCTGCCTTGGTTGCCAATAAAATCGATCACAAATAGTGCTTCATCCTCACTGTCAGGTATAGAGCCCTTACTATGAGTCCAGGAGGTGAGTACTATTATTGTTCCCATTTACAGATGAGAAAGCCAAGGCTCTGAGAGGCTAAGTCACTTGCCCAAGGGCACCCAAGCTGGGAATGGAGAGCCAGACTCAGACCCTGGCACTCTGACTCCAGACCCACAGACCAGATGTCCTAACCAGGCCACAGGCCAAATGAGGCCTATGGACATATTTTGGGGGGCATGCAGAGATTTATCACAATTTCAAATTTATTGCTATACTTAAAAATTAGTAAATTTCATGGACGGAGAAACCCTGAACTTTGGATGGAACCTCCTGATGTTGACAGCCTCAGGACCCAATCCTTGAAGCTCGTCCATCTTGTAGCCTCCAGGGGAGGTCAAACCTCCAGCCTGGGGCTCTCGTCTGCCTCCATATGGCTAGCTGGACAAATCTGAAAGCAAGTGAGTAGGGCCCCTCTGGAGGGCCAGGGAAAAGCATCGATCCATCCATCCATCCATCCATCCATCCATCCATCCATCCATCCATCCAACAAGTGTTTGCACCACCACCACCCACTCCACTGCCCAGCCAGCACCAACTCTCCTGAATCAGAAACCACCTCCATCCCCACTCACTCAGGCCAAACCCTGGAGTCCTCCTGGATTCCTGCTTTCTCTCACGTGCCACCAGGCCCATCCCATCCCCCAGCAAATCCTGTTCACTCTACCTTTAAACTATAGCTAGAATCCAAGTGCTTCCTACCAGTTCCCCTGCTCCTGACCTCCGGTCCCAGGGCCTGTGGGGCACCAGGGAGGGGCATACACTGGCACTCCAGGGGCCCTGCAGCCTAGCTTCTGCCTCCCCACTCTGGGTCTCCGTCGCTTCCTCTGTAGGAAGAGTGAGATAAAGCGGGTCATTTTGACTCCTGTTATCCTTTTGTCCAGATTCTGGAGCCGGACACTTCATGTTAAAATCCTGATTCCTGGGGGCGCCTGGGTGGCTCAGTCATTAAGCGTCTGCCTTTGGCTCGGGTCGTGGTCCCAGGGTCCTGGGTTTGAGCCCTGCATCAGGCTCCCTGCTCCGCGGGAAGCCTGCTTCTCCCTCTCCCACCACCCCTGCTTGTGTTCCCTCTCTCGCTGTCTCTCTCTCTGTCAAATAAACAAACAAACAAATAAATAAAATCCTGATTCCTTTCTGGCATTGGGAGGGCACCCTGGGGGCAGGTCAGAAGTTCTCTGGGATGGAGGCTGTCTTGTTTACCACTGACTGGATCCTCAGTATCTACTAGAGCCTGGCACAGAGTAGGTGCTCAGGAAACATTTATTGAATGAATAAAGGAATGAATGAACCCCTGACTCACTTGCAGAGGGCCTTAATTTTCCCATCTGAGAAACAGAGTAATCTAATGCCTGGACTTCCTTCTTGTAAAAGTTAACATTTATTGAGCATTTACTCTGTACTGTCACTGGGTAAGCGCTTTACATATAATAACTCGTTTACTTTTTTTAAAAAATTTTTTAAAGTAACCTCTACACCCATTGTGGGGCTTGAACTTACAGACCCCATCAGGAGTTGCATGCTCTACCGACAGAGCCAGCCAGGCACCCACTCATTTACTCTTCACTGTAACCCTAGGAAATATGAACAACTCCTTTTTATGGTTGCAGAAACTAAAGCTCAGAGAGGTTAAGTGGCATGACCAAGGTCACACAGCTCATCAGTGGTTGGGCAAGAGACCAACCCAGGCAGCCTGACCTCAGAACTCTCATTCTTAAACACTGTTCCAGACTGCTTTCAAGACGAAAGGAGGTTTGGGAAATCCTGCTCCAAGGAGGTAGCCCAAATTGCAGATGGGGGACTATGCTGGGCGGGGCATAATTCCATGGCTCCCTACTGCTGGTCAAATAATACCCAACACCCACATCTGGACATAAGGCCCCTGGAAGTAGCTCCAGCTGCATCTCCTCCTCACTCAGGCCCCCGTACAAACCTGACACACCAGCCGTCCTAGCTGCTTCTCTTCCCCATTAGACCAGGGGCAGTCCTGCCTCTGTGCCTGGACATCCACGGTTTCCTCTGCCTGAAATGCCATCACCTGGCTCCTGAGCCATCCCTCCTCTGAGTTTCATTCCAGTGCCCTTCTACCCACTCCCCCGTGAAGACTTCCCTGATCCCTCACCATATTTCTTGCCTTTGATGTCTTCTAGCACTCTGCCAACCAGGATAATAGAGTTAGTGTATTTTGACATGCCAGGAGGTACTATCCACAATGTCATTTTACAAATGAGGAAACGGAGGCACTGAGAAGGGACGTGAGTTGCCCAAAGTGACATGGGGCAGAATCAGGACTGAACCCACATTTACCTGACCCAAAGCTAGACCCCTGAGCCCCTGAGTCAGACCACATCTCCTGAAGTCTGTCTTTGAGACTTCGC
The DNA here is from genome assembly GCF_009762305.2 of Zalophus californianus. Classification (NCBI taxonomy): domain Eukaryota; kingdom Metazoa; phylum Chordata; class Mammalia; order Carnivora; family Otariidae; genus Zalophus; species Zalophus californianus. Next base: position 114,166,756 of record NC_045602.1, read on the forward strand.
TGCCTTGCTTACGAGGAGGGACACAGCCTGAGAGCAAAGGCCACTTCGCACTTCTGGGGACAGTGCCAAGCATACCATAGTTGCTCCTTCCAGACTCCCTAGTGACCGGCCAGCCTCAGCCTTCTGCTTGAGTAAGTGTGGTCTTAGAAAGAGATGTGCCAGGCACCACATGCAGAGTCTGCGTTCCTCCAGGAGTCCCTTTGGAAGGGGTTCGAGGTGCTCTGAAGGCACAGGGAGGATCGGATGGTGGGAAGTCAGGAGGCTCAGGAGGTGGACAGACCATATGATGTTAGATCATTGTAAAGCGAGGATTTAAATCTGACCATGAGAGTCACTGTGAGGGGATGCCAGTGCCAGTATATAGTGAGCACTCAGTATATAGTAACCATGGTTATTCACTAAATGGTTCATATTCTAGACTTTGCTGCCAGGAGTGGAGGGACTATTAAAGACCAAAAAACATATCCCCTCAGACCCAGCAATTCTACTCCTTGATATAAACTCACATGTGTATGGAATGGCCATCAATAGTCAAGGATGTTCACTGAAGTATTTTTGTGAGAGGAAAATACTGGAAACAACCTAAATGTCCATTAGCAGAGGACCATGTAAATAAATTATGGTATATGCACAAAAGCAAATACTATGCAGCTGTAAAAAAGAATAAGAAAGTTCTTTATGTTCTGACCTACTTATGCACTGACAGTACATAGATTTACTGTTTAACGGAAAAACAACCTGAAGAATGTAAGGGCTAAAACTATAAAACTCCGAGAAGAAAACATAGGGATAAATCTTCGTGTCGTTGGATTAAGCAATGGTTTCTTAGGTATGACACCAAAAGTGCAAGAAAAAGTAGGCAAGTTGGATTTCATAAAAATAAAAACTCTGGCACTCCCAAGGACACCATGAAGAAAATGAAAAGAGGGACGACTGGCTGGCTCAGTCAGTGCAGCACATAACTCTTGATCTGGGGGTTGTGAGTTCGAGCCCCATGTTGTGCATAGGGCTTACTTTAAAAAAAAAAGAAAGAAAGAAAACGAAAAGAGAATCACAGACTGGAAGAAAATACTTGCAAATCGTACATCTGATACGGACTTTTATCTACAATATATAAAGAAGCCTTATAACTCAATAACAAAACAACAAATAATACAATTAAAAATGGTCAAAGGATTTAAATAGGACATTCCTGCAAAGATATGCAAATGGCCAATGAACAAATGAAAAGATGCTCAATATCATTAATCATCAGGGACATGCAAATCCAAACCACAATGAGATATCACCTCACACACGCTTAGGATGGCCCTCATCAAAAAGATAGTGTTGGCGAGGATGTGGGAAAATCGGAAGCCTCATAATCTACTGGTAGGATTGTAAAATGGTGTGACCCCTTTGGGAAACAGTCTCGCAGCTCCTCAAAAGGTTAAACATAGAATTCCCATATGATCCAGCTGTTCCACTCCTAGGTGGTAGAGAATTGAAAGCATATACCCAAAAACTTGTACGTGACTATTTGGAGCAGCATTATTCATAATAGCCCACACGTGGAAACGACCCAAATGTAAATCAACTGTTGGACAGATAAATAAAAGGTGGTATGTCCATAACATGGAATATTATTTGGTAATAAAAAGAATGAGATACACGCTATAACATGGGCACATCTTGAAAAAACTATACTAAGTGAAAGTAGTCAGCCACAAAAGACCACATATTATATGATTCCATGTATAGGAAGTGTCCAGAGCAGGCAAATCTACAGAGAAAGAAGCAGATTAGTGGTTGCCCAAGACTGGGGGGGAGGGGAATCAGGGAGAAGTGAAGAGCGACTGCTAATGAGTATGGAGTTTCTTTTGGGGTGATGAAAATATTCTAAAATTTATTGTGGTGATGGGTGCACAACTCTGAATATACCAAAATCCACTGAATTGTATTTTATTTTATTTTTTTAAGATTTTATTTATTTATTTGAGAGAGAGGGAGAGCACAAGCAGGGGGAGCGGCAGGCAGAGGGAAAGGGAGAAGCAGGCTCCCCGCTGAGCAGGGAGCCCGACGTGGGACTCGATCCCAGGACCCCGAGATCATGACCTGAGCCTAGGGCAGATGGTTAATTGACTGGGCCACCCAGGCGCCCTGAATTGTATTTTAAATGGGTGAGTTGTGTGGTATGTGAATCATATCTCAATAAAGCCATTATAAGAAAAAAAGCAACCTACATATTTGCACAACATATTTTGTGTAAAAATAGAAAGAAACCCCACAAATATATGTGCATATGTGTTTATATATATGTATAAAATATCTCTGGAAGGATACCCAAGAAATAATAATGGTTGCCCCCGGGGAGAGGAGTTTGGTGGCTGGCAGACAGGGCTAGGAAGGAGACTGTTTTTCACTATACATTTGTACCTGATGATTTTTTTTTTTTAAGGGATGAGATTCTATTACTTTTACAAAATGTTATACTTTAAAACAACAACCAAACAAACATCCAGTGGTTTATTACTGGCCCTCAGCCAGAGGATGGGTTGGGCCAGGCAGCTCTGAACACAGGACATGGAGAGGGAAACCCAAATTGACAGTTTTCCAAGCCTCACTAACGTCACCCTCTTATTCCTCACACAAGCCCTGCCAGAAGGTTTCAGCACCAGCCCTGTTTCCACCAGCAAATCCTGTGGCTCCTCCTTCAACCAAGCCTAGAACCTGCCCACTTATCACCCTGCATGGGCACCATTCGGGCCCAGGCTGCCATCCCCTCTTGCCTGGCGCACTTGGATCATGGCACCAGCCTACTCCCAGCTTCCACCCTTCCACCTCCACACAGATCTGTCCTTGCCACTCACCCCCACACCCTGGGCACCAGCCCACTGACCTCCTCACTGTTACTCACACTCCCTAGGTACTACACCTGCCTCAGGGCCTTTGCACTTGCTCTGCTCTCTGCCTAGATACTCTGCCATCAGATACCCACATGGAGGCTCCCTCACCTCCAACATGTCTCCGCTCTAATCTCGCCTCAAAAGGAGGCCTACCCAGACCTCGCTATCTCAAATAGCAGCTCCTAGCCAATCTCCTTTCCCTACTTTATTTTTCTATATAGTACCTGACATATTTAATATTTACATTTGCTTGTTTGTGACCTGGGTCCCAACCCCCAAATGTAGGCTCCATGGAAGGAAGAATTCTTTCTTTCCCCAGCACCAAAAACAATGCACATTGTAGGTGCTCAAAAATATTTGTTGAAATAAAACTGGGTCCTAAGAAACTGTCATAGATCAGTGGTTAAGGGCACATGCTGACTAAATGTAATGTGGTATCTTGATTGGGATCCTGGAACAGAAAACAGACGTTAAGGAAAAACTAGTGAAATCTGAAAAAAGGATGAGTTTGGTTCCTAGTGATGTACCTGTGTCGGTTCCTCAGCTGTGACAAACGTACCATCATAATGTCAAACGTTAACAAGATGGGAAACTGGGTGAGGGTTATACAGGAACTCTCTGGACTATCTTTGCATCTTTTCCATAAACCTAAAATTGTTCTGAAATAAACGGTTTATATAAAATTTTTAAATGTGTCGAATGAAAGCACAAATGTACAAACTGAGGCCCAAATGTGCAGGCACTTGCCACAGCCACGCAGCCAATGAAAACCAGTGACCTGTGGGCAGAGAGACCCAGCAAACAGGCCCCAAGAGAAGGAGGCTACTATCACTGGGGATCCATTTGTTTTGCAACAAAGGGGTCAACGTTATATTGAGGGAGGGTGTTTTTCTTTCCAAATCCCTCAAGAGGCTCAGACATTTCGCTGAGAATCCATGCCTGGCCCTACAGAGCTCAGAAGTCAGGCACACTGAAATAGCCACCTCCCCAGAAAATTGTCCTTTCCTCCTGGGTCCCCAGGAGGCCCAAACAGCTTCTCCAAATCATGATAATGTTTGCTAAGGCCTTTCTTGGGTCCGTAGCTCAGGATCTCAAGCTGGGTCATATAAACCAGGGTAGGGGACAAGGAGGGGACTAAGAAAGAACAAGAGTGGTCTAGGCAGGGAAGAGAAAAGGGACGACTCAATACTGAGCGCCTACTAGGAGCTGCCATGGGACAAGACATTTTAGGCCTATGTGACCTCACTCCAGGCTCCCAGCCCCACAAGGCTGATTTGGTTACTCCCATTTCAGCAGTGAGGAAACCAATGATTGGAAAAGGATGCAGTCAGGGCGTGATGGAGCAGCTGCACGGGGACTCCATCTCCTGGGCCTCATCCTGAACCTCTCTCCCCACCCTCCCCGAACTCCAGCCATGCCCGCCAAATGCTGCCTCCTGCCACCTGGCCTTGGCCCACGTTGTACCCTCTGCCTGAAACACTCTTTTTTCCCCTATTACTAAGCTAACTTCTCCTTGGCTTTGAGGCTTCGGCTCAAGTATTACTGCCTGTTATGGGCTGAGCTGTGTCCCCCCCCGCCCCAACTCCTCCCCACTGCAAATTCCTATGTTGAATCCTACCCTGTATCTCAGAGTGTGACTGTAGGGAGACAGGGTTTTTAGAGAAGGAATTGAGTTAAATGAGGTTATTAGGGTGGGCCTAACCCAATGTGACTGGTATCCTTTTAAGAGGAGGAGATGAAGACACAGAGACACAGGGTGGGAAGCCCAGGTGAAGACACAGGAAGACAGCCACCTGCAAGCCAAGGAGGCAAGCCTCACGAGAAACCAACCTCCAACAACTTGATCTTGGATTTACAGCCTCCAGAACTGTGAGGAAATAAATCTCTGATGTTCGAGCCCCCAGGCTGCGGAACTTTAGATGGCAGCCCTGGCAAATGAATCGATTGCCTCAGAGAAGCCCTCCCTGGATGCCCACCCCCCCCCCCATCACCATGCACAGGTCCGGCCCTTGTGAGCACCGTTCCCTTCATGGTACCTCTCACAATGGCGGCACTGTGTGTGTGTGTGTGACAGTGTAGTCAGTGGCCATCTCTCCTGGTAGATGGTGACCATTGCGAGGGCACAGACGGGGCCGGCCATGGTCTCGGCCAGGGCCTAGCACGGTGCCTGCACACAGTAGGCGCTCCATGAGCAGGTGCTGAAGGAGTAAAGGACAAGCAAAGTTCCACGGCCGTGGGGCGTTTTCTTGCCTTTCTTTGTGCCTGTTTCCCTGATCATGAAACAGCAAGTCCAAGGCTTCTGGAACTTTTAAACTTCGTTCCTCTTCTGAAGCAAATATTAATTTATGGAGTGGGGGCCTTCCCTGGGACCCCTCTGCTCTGCCGGGCTTGGTTTTGCCCAGTGACTTTTTTTTTATTAAAAAAAATTTTTTTTAAGATTTATTTATTTATTTGACACAGAGAGACACAGCGAGAGAGGGAACACAAGGTGGGGAGTGGGAGAGGGAGAAGCAGGCTTCCCGCGGAGCAGGGAGCCCGATGCGGGGCTCGATCCCAGGACCCTGGGATCATGACCTGGGCAGACGCTTAACGACCGAGATCAAGGCAGACGCTTAACGACTGAGCCACCCAGGCGCCTCAGCCCAGCGACTTTAAATCAAATCCTTGCTAAAAAAATGTAAAATTAATTTCCAGAGTCAGCAAAAGGTGCCTCACCCTCTGCTACCTGTCCCTATGTCTCCTTGAATTCTGTTCTTCCTGCTCCCCAGGTCCGGTTCAGCTTCCTGCTCCTTCCAGTTCTCTGGGGTACATCCAAAAACCTCCCTCCCCAAAAAGCTCACCCTCAGAGAACCTGGAGACATGAACTGGAGGCTCAGAAAGGGAAAGACAGTGGCCCAAAGTCACACAGCCAGGCAGGGACTGGTACCTCTGTGAACCTCTGTTCAGGGCCCAGTTCCATCTCATGGGGCATCAGCTGTGGTAACTGCCCACAAAAGTGTCCTCTGCCCTGGAGAAATTACCCTATCCCCTCCATTCACCCGACCCAGCAAGTCTGCTCTGGACAGAGAAGGGACTGGCCAGAGTCAGCCTCAGGCACAGCAGATATCCCCGGGGCACGGAGAGAACGTGGCCTGCCCAAGGTCACACAGGCTGGAAAGAGTGGGGCCAGAGAGCAGGAAGTCCCAGAGCCCGGGCTGCAGACCACACGGCCATCCTGCCCTGGCCGCTCTAGCTGTACAACTCTGCACGAGCTGGGTTATGGGATATTGATTCAGCTCGTGCTGCAGGCTGGAGCGGGGGATCTTAGGACTCGGGCAGACCTGAGTTCAAATCTAGCCATGTGATCTTGGGCAAGGGACTCCATGGCTCTGGGATGTTTTTCCTCAACGGTAACATGGGGTTAATGGCGTCTACCTGGCGGGGATATGATGAAGGGAAAGTGAAACCGTATTAAGGTTAACATTCACGCGTGCATGCCAACGTTAGGGTGAAGCCATTAACACAGAGCCTATCTACTACTTAAGGTGGGGTCCACCCACTCAGCCCATTCAGTAAAGCAGAGTCCACCCTCACCCCCCACATCCCGCCCCTGCTGATGGGCCCCCTTGCTGCTGAGCGGCCCTATGGTCCCATCTGCTGAGTCATGGCACCAACGCCCTTCGTCATTCGGTTTGTGGACGGTGCTGAAGGTAGTCAACATAGCCAGTTAGAACATTCTCAACACCTCCTTGGTGTTTACTTACTACTTTACTATAGAGACAAGACTCTGAAAGAAGGGTCCTTGGCCTCCTCTGCAGGGACTTCAAGAGCAACCCAGCCGGCTTCCCAAATCTTCCCGTTTGGGCAGGCCCAGTGCTTGGGCAAGTGCGAGGAATGGTAGGAGGCTCTACACTCCCCTCCGCCCTCTCCCCCGACCATGAAGCACTGTGATCTCTGGCAAGCCCTGAATGATGGACAAGGGGGCATTCTTGACATGGACCAGTTCTCTCTAGGTCTAGAAACAGGTTCTGTACATATGATGCCTCTGTATGCATCAGATACCTCTGGAAACACAGACAAGCTAGTCGCAGCCGTGCTTTTGGAGAGGGGAAAGAAAAGGGGCGGGCAGGGAATTGTTACCGTATCTTTTTAAACTGTCAAATTTCGCATCATGTGAATGCACTGTGTATTTAGACAAAATTACAAATATAACAGAACCTAGGGTTCTGGGTGGAAGGATTAAAACCCCCAGCATTCCAAGTTTGAATGACCCTTCTGCCATTCCTGTGGATATAACTGAAAACTGGGCCAGAGGGGCTTGGCTGATACAGAGTGAGTTGAGAGGGGGTCATTTCACCTTATGGGCCTCAGTGTCTCCTCAGGATCAAGACAGCTGTTGAAACCCACGTTATCATCTAACCCCCATTTGCTAGTCCCTTGGGATCAGCTCAGGGTGGGGGGAGGGCACGAAAGATAGAGGGCAGTCTATCATGGGAGCCATGAGCTACGGGGGCGAGTTCCCAGAAGCCCAATGGTCCAGCACTGTGAATGGGACTCTCAAGAACATCACCCAGGCAAACCCCTAAGTTTACTGATGGGGCAACTGAGGCACAGAGCTGGCATGGCACGGTGCCTAGATGACACCACCAGACTGGGCATGTCACCTGCCCATAGCCCAGCACCACTTGTCTTGTGACAGAGGCATTTGGGGGGCTTCGTCTGTACTAAATTCGCCCCTGCACCCTCAAGAGGCCACATGGGCAGGTGGAGGATCTGGTCTGCACACGGCCCTTTCCGCAGCCCGGGGAAGCTGGAGGGTCGGCTGCACCAGGCCCGGCTGGGCCTTGCAGGCTGCGGTAGAGTCTGGTCTTTGTCCTAAGAGCCCCTGGGGAGCCACTGAAGGGTTTAGGCTAGGAACTAAAGTTGTCTGATTTATGTTTCAGAAGATTGCTCTGGCTGCTGAGTGGAGAATGGACTGGAGGGGTGAGAAAAGGAGCAGAAGACGGATGCAGAAGCCAATGCAGCCTGGACCAGATGAGGAGCAGTGGGAGAGTTGTGAATGGGTCCAAGGAAGGTGAGCTGATTGTAAATGGCAAAAGTATATTCCTCCTTGGGTAGTAAGTCCCCTATCCCTGGACTTGTTTATACCGAGCCCAGGCCACACCATGACAGAGCTATTATAGCAGGGACTTGATAAATTGGACAACAATGCCAAGATTCCTGGTCACCTCCTCCAGGAAGCCTTCCCTGACTTCCAAGGCTCGGTCAGCTGCCCCAGAGCATCCCATGTCACAGCACTAATTATCCTGGGTTATAATCACTGGTTTCCAGATTTCTATGTCCTTCTCCACCAAGAGAGCAGGGACTACTTTGCTCCTGTCCAGATTCCCAGTCCTCAGCAAAGAACCTGACACACAGTAGGACCTCATATATCACTTACCCTCCCTTTCTTTTCCTTCTCTCCCCAACACCCCTTCTCCCAGGTCTTTCATCTGGGTATCCCCAGTGCCCAGCCCAGACGCTGGCATACCGTGGGTGCTCTGTAAACATTTCTTTTCTTTAAAAAAAAATTTTTTTTAAGATTTTAAGTAATCTCCACACCCAATGCGGGGCTTGAACCTACAATCCCGAGATCAAGAGTCGCACGCTCCACCAACTGATCCACCCCAGGAAACGATTCCTGAAAGGGATCGTCTGTCCAGCAGATGTAGCACACAGTAGGAGCTCAGCAAAGGTTCAGCCCCTCCCTCCCAAGGGCAGGGTCAACGACAGCAGTAGTAACACTTACTGAGTGCTTCCTTTGTTCGGGACTGCCCTGAGCGCTCAGGGTAGGACTAGTATGTTTATTTTGCAGACCAGCGAATGGAGGCCTAGAAGGGTGCGGGGGCTTGCCTGGGCCGCACAAGCTGTCAAACAGCAGAGCAGGGATTTGAACCCGGACTGTCTGGCTCCAGGACTGAACTGTGCGGCCGAGTACTCCGCAGTCCCTGGCGCGCTGCGGGTGCAGGCACATGTCTGTAGTGGGCCTCAGAAGGACACAGTCACCCCCCCCGAACCGGCTGCCACAGACAGCCGTGGCCCGATCCCATTCTCTGCCCAGGCTTGGGTCTCCCTCCCGCCCAAGTGGGCCAGGCCGTCCCTGGGGGCTGCCGCCTGCCCAGGCCTGTCCAGGCCCCGCCGCCCACGCGGCCTTCGCCGAGCCGCCAGCAGGCCGGCATCGTGGCCTGCCCCAGGGGACTGAGCCCCGGCCGCCGGGCAGCCCAGACAAAGGCCGGCAGCGTGCCCGATCCCCTGGCACTCGGGCTGCCGCCGCCACCGCCCCCTCCCCCTCCTCCCTCCAGGGCCCTGGGCTGGGGGCACTGGCAGACGTTGTTTTCAAATAGGAGGTGGAAGGAAGGATGAGGGACAGAACTGGGCAGCCCTAAGGGCAGAGGCTGGAATAATCAGAGCGACGGGCGAGGGACAGGGCAGTCCCGCGGAGCTGAGCGGCCCAGAAATCAGGTGGCTGGGGGGCTGGTGCCAACCGCGGCTTGCTGAATAATGACCACTCTGGGTACTGGGGACAGTCACATTGGGGCCTCATTGATCCTTCCAGCCAGAGATGGGGCTTCAGACTTCAGCCCCAGAGAGCAGGTATCAAGCTATGAATTCTCCCCCCGATTTAGTTAAGAGGAAACAGGTTCAGAGAGGCAAAGCCACTTGCCTAAGGTCATAGAGTTGCCAGTGGGGCAAACATGAACCCCACCCAGGTCTATGTGATTGCAACAGACCACATGCTTCCCACTGCCCCTATGGTCTCTTGACAAATAATTAATAATAAAAATAGAAACAACAATGAACATTTATTGACCATTGACTAGGTGCCAGGCACTGTGGCGAAGGTATTACCTATATTAAGTCATTTAATCCTCATAACAACTCGATGAGGTAAGAGCTATTATTATGCCCATTTTACAGATGAAGAAAACGAGGCCCGGGGAGGTAAAGTAACACGACCAAGATCAAACAGCGAGTGTGTGGTGGAGTGGAGTTTCAATCCAGCCATCCAGAGCCCGCACACTAACCCACTGTTCCATCCCGAATGGATGGATAGACAGATGGACGGATGGATGGAGGGATGGGCAGATGGATGGATGGATGGAGTGGCTAACGCGTGTGAGCTCTGCTCTGTGTGCTCCAGCCCCGCAGCGGGGCACCCAGTAAGTGTTTGGCCAGCAGTAGCCACGACAACGCTGGGTTTTCTCCTGCAGCCCCTGTGGAAGGGGCCTCATGTCCCCAGCGGGGCTGGAGCTCGGGGGCCATGGGCCCTGTGCCCGGGCTGCTGGGGCGGCCTGAGCTCCCTCGCCGAGCTGAGCTGCAGCATGACGGATGTGCCCGCCGCCGCGGGGAGCCCGGGGTAGAGCAGTTGCCTGGAAACAGGCTGCTCTGGCGGCCCACACTCAGACCTTTGTCACCATCTCAAGGACCTTTTATTCCTCCTCCTTTCTCGCTGGAGCCAGACCCGGCACACAGGTGAGAAGCTGCAGCCAACACCACCCACAGCCCCAGGCACAGGGGACCCACGGGGGGGGGGGGGGAGGGGAGAGGGGGGGAAGGTCCACGGCCCCAGGCGGGGGAGAGGGAGGCAGGTGCCGGAGAGACTGGGGAGCCCGTGGCGGGGGGAGATGGCGCTCTGCGGGCAGCCCAGCCGCGGCTTGGAAAAATCCTGACGCCGGGAGGTTTCTCTCACCAGCTTTATTTCTCCCAGCTTCTCTGACAAAAAAACGAGCCTTAGTCCTTTTTTCTTATGGCGCAGTACTGGAAATCTCAGCTTCTGGAGACCTGGGCAGAGCCGGGCCTCTGAGGGGCCCAGGGCAGGGGGACAGGTGGAGTGACCCCCAAAGAGCAGGTGCTAATTGGCCCTTGTGCTGGGGCGCCCTGAGAGGGGATTAACGGGGCCCTAGGGGACTGGCTGGGGACTGAGCCACACCCAGCCAAGGCCCCGCTTGGGGATGGGGTGTGGAGGGGCTAAAAGTAAGCACTGTGGGGCCAGACCAGTCTGGGCTCAGGTCCCAGCCCTGTCCCTTAGGCGGGTCATTTCTCTGTGCCTCGGTTTCCTCCTCACTGAATGGGGGGACCTGCCTAAAAGGGCGGCCAGGAGAGTAAGATGTATAAAACACGCGTACAAAACACCCAGCATCTAGTGGGTGCCCAAAGGAAGATCCCGCGTGCCTTCTGCTGAGTCGCCTTGGGGTGCCCAGCCCCAGGTGTGTCACAAGGACGATCTCAGTGCCCCCCCCCCCAAGTGCTCCGGGAGGCAGGAGCTCTACAGCCTACTCACTGGACACATGCAGGTGCTGAGGCTCCAGGAGGGGATGGGGTTTGCCCAGGTGGGACACCCAGGAGGGTCAGATGCCAGGCTGACCCTGTCAGGTTTCCCAATGGCAGAACCTCCCCAGCTAATGGGGTTGCAGGTAGACTTTGAAAATCAGATCTCAAGCTGCCTGCCCCCAAACCCTCCTTGGCTCTCCAGTGCCCAGATAAAATCCAGGCTTATTTGCTGGGCTTTAGAGGCCTCAGCGGTGCGACCCTGCTCGCCCCAGCACTGAGCAGGGCTTTGTGCCTCTGCAAAGCTGTCTCCTCTGCCCAGGACGCCCACCCTCTGCTTAGCTCCAAGATGAGCTGAGTCTTAGCTCCAGGACTGACTCTTCCAGAAAGCCTTCTCAGCCCGGCATTCCCTAGACCAAGCCAGGGGCAACGTCTCCTGTGCTCTGAGACACTCTGTTCACCAACCCCACCCCCCACCCCATGGTCCTGGGAGATCCCCTCTCTGGAGTCCCAGGCCCGGGGGGGGGGGGGGGGGGGGGGATGTACCTGGCCTGGCATCTGAGCCCCTGCAGGCAGATGCCATCTCCCGAATTCCTGCCCCACCTCAACCTGCCACAGCTCCCCGGTTACTGCCTTTGTCCTGGGCCACACGCCTCATAGTCTTGGCCCCTGAGCAGACTACTCGTTGGTGCTCTGCTCCCGCACTCAGCCCACCCCACCACGCTGCCTTCCCCGCACTGCTCAGCAGCCCCCTGTCCCGCTGAGTCCAGTTCAGACCCTCTCTCCTCAGGAGCCTTTTCCTGACTACCCCAGACCACCGCAGGCAGCCCTTCGATCTGCTTTTCCTGCCTCCCGCCTGTGTGCTCCTGAGGCAGGAGGGAGGGAGGGAAGGAGGGAAGGGGGGAGGGAAAGGAGGCAGGGGAGGAAGGAAGTGAAGAGGGAAGCAGAGCAAGGGGAAGAAGCCCCACCTTTATTAGCACCTACAGGCCCGAGACTGGGCACACGACCACACCGTATCTCAGTTATTTCATTCCTTCACTCAGAGGCCAGCAAAAGGAAGCTCAGGCTCAGGGAGATTAAGCCTCTCAATGGCTTAAGGGCCTGAGGCCTCGCTGGGCTTCTCCTGCTGCCCACGACACTAAGCGGCACTACAGGGTCCCCAAGGGTCGCCACAGGGCCCACATTCCGTGCATTCTCCCACCGAAGCCAGCACAGACCCCAAGCAGTGGCAGCGGCAACAAGAAGAGCAGTAGTAACACTACCCGCTGATAATGGACACTATTTTGGTGCCGGGCTCCAAACCCCCACAATCCTACAGTTAACTACATGAGACCGTCACACAGAGAGGCAGAGCAACTTACCCTAGGTCACACAGCTAAGAAGGATCTGAACCTCGTGACTGAGAGGCCCATGATGTCCCAGAGCCCAGGACACTGCTGGGTCTCCCAGCTGAGCCGGCACCAGCTGCAGGCAGCTGTAGCCCCAATTCTGGCCACCAGGCCCCGAGCCTGTCCCTAGAGGCTACCCGCTAATTAGCCAGGCGGCTTCTGCTTGCTCAGTGGCTGCTGGGCCTAATTCTCCCAGGAAAGGCCGAGCTTGCAGGAGCGGGGAAAGGTAATTGCTAATTTGCACGAGAGGAGACAAAGGGGACAAAGGCGCCGCACAGCCTGAGCTGGTCTCACATTCACAACCCGGGGCTGCCCACTGACCACCACTCACCACCCACCATGACAGGGTCCCTGGACGTGTCTGTCCGCAGAACACATCCACACAGTCCCCGGCGGGTCTGGGTCACTGGGCCACGCCCCAGGAAGAGCGAAAGACAGTATGTACATGGCCCCTGGCCTCCTTTTGAGTCCTGCAGGAAGCGGGTGGGTGGGCGGGGAGCTCAGTGATTTCAAAACGGGTGACCCCCTGTAAGAGCTCTGTCACTTTCTGGGCACTTTGTACTGCTGCCCACTGAACCTCACAACAGCTTGAGGGTGATACTGCGCTCAGCCCCATTTCCAGGTGAGAAAACTGATGCCCTGGGAGGGGAAGTGACTGCCCAAGGTGACCGCACGAGGAGGCCAGGCAGCCAGGACGCACTCTGCGGTGCACTCGGCTGAGACTGTTCAGTCCCCATCTCCCATTTTGCAGAAGAAACTGAGGGCTGGAGGCTACGTTACAGAAAAAGTACAGGCTTTGGGGTCCCAGCTCTGCTCTCATGGCCTGTGTGCTTCAGGACATAACCTCGGGACATGCCTCAGTTTCTTTGTCTAGAAAATGGGCCTAGAAACCCGAGTTGTGTGGGCCCTGAGGAAAGGCACTGGGGCCTTAAAGGTGCTGACTACAGATGGGCTCCCAGACCTCTCCTTCCCAGGGTCACAAGGTATGCAGGGGGCTGGGGCAGGGTGGGGCTAGAACAGGGGCCCCACGTGATGAGGGGGGAGGCTGCAGCAACTAAGGAGCAGAGCCCGGTGGGCAGGGTCTTCTGTCAAGGACCAGGCAGCCAGCTTGTGGCCAGGAAGGTGGGCTGAGGGAAGAAAGGGCCCCCTGCACAGAGCCTGCCTGCCGGTACCTGGCTGAGCCGTGACCCGCTCCCTGGGAGGACCGGCCTGGGCTGGAGCTAGGTCAGGCAGACCCAGTCCAAATCCTGGCCCTTCTATGCCAGCAGGGCATGCACTCTGCACAGCTCAGCTTCCTCATTTGTGATGCTCCATATCCCCCCACACACACACACCCCCGCAGAGCTATCCTGAAGCTCAGAGGCTGATCAGGACGGGTAAGGCACCCCGGCCGGCTGCGGGGAGATGAGTGTGGGGATCCAGCCCTCCCTGCCCAGCAAGGCCAGACACCGGATAGACAAACAGGCCGAGTGGACAATCACATGAGCTCAGACCTCTTCCTCTTCTTGAGGACCCCAGACGCCGCCTGCCTGTGGCCTGAGCTTCTCCACGCTCTGGGCCTTTCAACATCCTTACAACAGAACTCCTGACCCAAGCCAGGCCTTACAAAACCTGCTCAGGGACCACAAATCTGAAAGTTGCTATTGTTTCGAGGTGCCAGTGATAGGTACGCACGTGTCCGTGCGCGCTCATGGTGGGGGCGGCGGGGGGCAGGCTCTGGGCAATCTCCATTCCCCTGGATCCCCAGGGTTCCCTGAGCCAGGAGACCCACATCTTAGCCTTCTAGTGGCCCCACCTCACGGTCACCCTGGGCAAGTCACTGACCCCTCTGTTCTCAGTTTACCCCTTTGTAAGTTGAGGCTATTATTTCTGCCCCCTCTTCCTCATGGAGTTCTTCGAAGACTCAAGTGATGTGACAGATTCCAACAATGGTAAAATAGTTCAAAGTCATACAGATGTTAAGGGCTGGTTTTAAACATTTACTGAGCTCCTCCTACAGGCAAGCACAGAGCTGGGCACTTATATACATGCTTTCTGGCATGTTTCCTGAGGACACCGAGATTCAGAAGATTTGCCGAAGGTCCCGTAGCCAGAAAGTGGTGGGCCTGGGATTTGAACCCAGGGCCATCTGAGAGTCAGCCACATGGAGTGAGGAGTCAAGACAGTGGTGTTCTCTTTTCCAAGCCCCCATGGGTCTTAAAATCCACCCTCCCAGTTGAACAAATAGGTATCAGGGCCCCTGCGGGCATCACTAACTCTCACTGGGATTGGGAGAACTCAGAAGTAATTTTGTTCTGGGTCCTAAGGTCCTGAGGGACAAACTGTAGTCTTTTGATTCCCAAATACAAGGTGTGGGGGAAGCCAGTGACACTGGCCTCCTTGCTATTCCTCAAACCCACCTGACATACTCCTGCCTCAGGGCCTTTGCACTTACTGTTCCTTCCACCTGGAATGCTTTTCCCCCAGATACCTGCATAACTTGTTCCCACACCTCCTTCAGGGCTTTGCTCAAAATGGCACCTACTCAGTGACGCCCTCTCTGACACCCTGATTAAAATTCCAATACCTCCCTCCCCAGCACCTCTGATTCCTCTAGCTCTGCTTGATTTTTTTTCTACCGCACTTGGCAGCATCTGACAAGCTGGGGCGCTTTCCTCGTTTATTACGTAGTGTCAGCCCCCACTTGAATGTAGGCTCTCTGAGAGCAGAGATTTCCATCTGTGTCTCCAGAGCATGGCACAGAGCCTGGCAGAACAGCCACCCCATAGATATTTGGACAACTGAATTAACACTGGGGCTCAGAGAGAGACAGCATTGGGCCCAGGCCACACAGGGAGCACAGAGGTAGTATGTGCCCAGGCCTCCTGCTCCCAGGCCTCACCTTCTGTCCCCTCTCTTCTGGCATGGGATTGGCTCAGATTTGCTCAGACTGCGGATGCAGGGGCATGGGAGTCAGCTGTGGGTGGGAGAAGAAAAGCCCCTCCCCTGGTGTTTATGTAGGGGAAGCAGCATGGGGGGTATGTACAGTCTGTCCAGGGGCAGAACTCAGAATAGAACCTTCGTTTCCTTCTTGACTCCTGATTTATAGAATGGGGTCTCCCCCTGGAAACATCAACTTCTACAGTGAAGGTGGTGGTTCCTTGGCTTTCCGGAGGCCTCTCTGGGGGACAGTTCTCCCCTTTCACATACGAGGTGCTGGGCAGAGGAGCGAGGGCACTGTTTGCTCAAGCTTGCTGGAGCAAAGCCAGACCTTAAGCCCTGCTAAGGCAAGTCAGGCTCAGGCACCTTCCCCTGGACTGGGCCCCGTGCTGGGTGCTGGGTGCTGGGTCCAGGTCCAGCGAGCCGCCTGCGACTAAGGTAGGGAGCTGCCTGCTGGAAGTGGCAGGTAGCCACAGCTGGGAGCAGCTGCTGGTCAGCTAGCCTGCCTGGCCTTACATCCGGGTGCTGCCCTTTGCTCACAGTGGGCCTCAGGCGAGTTGCATAAGATCTGTGCCTCACGGGGCTGTTTCGGGAGCCCAGTGTGCAAATGCACAGGAAGCACTTAGAGCAGGCCAGCACCTAGGGGGCACTCAATACATGTGCACCAAACACCTCCAAGCACATCGTCCCCTTCTCATCCTCATTACCGCTCCCCCACCGTCGCCGTAACTGCCACCACCCCCAGCATGACCAGCGCCACCATCCCTGGGTCCTGTAGCCTCCGGCCCCCATGAGGCATCCAGAGCTCTAGCAGGGCAGGAGCCACATATGTGGGGCTCACCGCTGTACCTCAGGAGGCTCTCTCCAAGTTGTTGAATGAATACATGAATGAATGAGTGAATGAATAATGAATTGGCTTGTACTGAGAACAAAGCAGCTGATACGAGGAGGACACAGACCCATTCCTTCAGCCCCTCTCCAGACCTTCCCCTTATTTCTGTAGCTTCTGCTCCCATTGGGGCTATTGTCCCCCCTCCTGGGCCTCAGCCTCCAGTCTCTGCTCTGCACACACCAGACTAGATTCGGCTCCCTAGATGCCTCCCTCCCCATGGTCCCCTGCTCTGTGATACTCAATAGCTCCCGCTGCCTGAGATCTGGCCTTCTGGGGCCCCATTAAGGGACCGACCACCAAGCTACATCCCCCAGCCCCAGACCTCCCTTCAAACCAGTGTCTCTTCCCCTTTTCCCACAGCTGTGTCTCTGCCTCACTTGGTCTTCTCAGCATGGCCAGGAGTGAGCCCAAATGTCTCTGTGACCACCTGCTGACCCTGCCAACCTCCTCGGGCTTGCTCGGCCCTAGGACTGGGTGGCGGCTCAGACAGTCCTGGATGGGACCCTGACCATTGAGTCGGCTCTCACGTCAGCCCCACAACAGCCTTGGTCCTTTCATTCTGCAGAGGAGGAAACTGAGGCACAAGAAGAAGAATGAAAAGGTTCGAGACATTGGTTTAACAAGTATTTACTGAGTGCCGACTAGGCACTAGGTGCTAAAAACGCAGCAGTGAGCAAGATAGCCAATATCCCTGGCCTTGTGAAGCCCAAGAGGACCACACACAAATACAGCATTGGTCAGATGTTAATAAAGGCTCCGGGGGGCGCCTGGGGGGCTCAGTCGGTTGAGCGGCCGACTTTTGATTTCAGCTCAGGTCCTGAGATCCAGCTGCACTGGGCTCCACGCTCAGCAGGGAGTCTGCTTAACTCCCTCTCCCTCTGCCCACACCCCAACCCCGGGTTCATGCTCTCTTTCTAATAAATAAATAAACTTAAAAAAAGAAAAGGCTCCAGGGGCGCCTGGGTGGCTCAGTCAGTTAAGCGTCTGCCTTCGGCTCGGGTCAAGATCCCAGGGTGCTGGGATCGAGTCTTGCATCGGGCTCCTTGCTCAGTGGGGAATCTCCCTCTCCCTCTGCCACTCCCCCTGCTTATGCTCTCTCTCTGTCAAATAAATAAATAAAATCTTAAAAAAATAAAAATAAATAAATAAATGAATAAATAAATAAACAAAAAGGCTCCAAAGTTAGGGGAAGGGGCCGAGAACATGGGGACAAAAAGCATTTTGGAAAGGGAGTCAGGGGGTACCTGGGTGGCTCAGTCAGTTAAGCATCTGCCTTTGGCTCAGGTCATGATCTCGGGGTCCTGGGATGGAGCCCCAAATCGGGCTCTCTGCTCAGTGGGGAGTATGCTTCTCTCTCTCAAATAAATAAATAAATAAAATATTTAAAAAAGAAAGAAAGGAAGAAAGAAAGGGGCTCCTGGGTGACTCAGTCCGTTAAATGTCTGCCTTTGGCTCAGGTCAATAATCCCAGGGTCCTGGGATGGAGCCCCACATCGGACTCCCTGCTCAGCAGGGATTCTGCTTCTCCCTCTCACTTTCCCTCTGTTCTCTCTCTCAAATAAACAAATAAAATCTTAAAAAAAAAAAAAAAAGAAAGAAAAGGCAGTCAGGGAGGGCCTCACTGAGGAGGTGACATTGTAGCAGGGCCCAGTGAGGGCTGGGGGAACAGCCTGGAGGACAGTGTGCCTGAAGGTAGCGAGCAGTAGTCCGGAAGGTGGAGAAAGCCTTGGTGTCTTTTGCTCAGAGGCTGATGGGGACCCACAAGAAGGTTTTGAGCAGAGGGAACATGGTCAGCTTTGCCTTTTTAATACAGTAGTTTGGCTACTGTGTGAAGAGGGAGGAGGTAGGAAGAAAGACAATGAGCTTTTGCTGGGGAGGAGGTGACGAGAACGGGGGTCGGGGGTAGAAAAAGCCCTTCACTCCCCACACCCCTCAGAGTTTACTTCCCCGGAAAAGGGACCCAGAGGAGCCAGACAGGGCTAGCTTGGGAATGCCAGGCAGAAGCAGCCCCCTTAAGCTCAGCAAGCCTGGCACAATGGGGAGAGGGGCCTTGGTGCCTGAGCTGACCAGCTGGATGGCACGTCAGGCCCTAGGCTGCCCCCAGCCACCGGCCGGTGCGACTACCTGAGGCTCCCAGGTCTGGGAGGGCGAAGATCAAGTCTGTCCTGTTCGCCACTCTCAGCACGTAGTAGGTGCTTAGTAAATCTTGGTGGAATGAATGAACAGGGCCTGGTGCAAAGCAGGTGCCAATCCGTTTGCTGAATGAGTCCGTGAATGAAAGGATTGCCTGCAGCCCTGTACTGTTTGCCAGGGGTTCTCAGATTAGTCTGAGTGCCTTAAAATAATTGCAGCTGCTGCTGACCACAGAGCTTTACCGTGAGCCAGGCCCCAGGCTGCCTCTGAAGCTGCATCCTACAACCCCACACAGCAGCTTCTACTGCTATGCCCATTTTACAGAGGAGGAAACTGAGGCCCAGGGATGTTAATTAATGCCCCCAAGGTCACTCAGCTACTAAGCAGCAGAGCTAGGATTTGAACCCAGGGCTGGGTTATTCTCAGCTCTACTGTAATGCCTCCTAAACTGGGATCTTACGAATGGCACCGTCTTCTCAGTCGTAGATCCCGTGAGGGCAGGGACCTGCACGTGGGGTGCCCCGTGAATAACCCCAGCGCTCTGTCACATCTGAAGGGTTGCCTTGGCTCCTCACCACAGCTCGGCCACCATCCTGATAAGGAAACCAAGGCTAGGAGCTGGGAACTTTTTCAGTAACGGTAGGGCTGAGAAGTGGCAGAGGAAGGCTCCGAATCCCCGCCTTCGGAGCCTGGACAAGGGCTCTCTCCACAGCTCACCTCATCCCTCCTGTCCTCACTGCCACTTCATGTCCCCAGCACAGGAGCGGGGGGGATTGAGTCCCCACGCCCCCAGACTGGATGAGGCAGTGGCTAGCTCCTGAAGGCCAGCTGATGTCAGAAACCCGTCCACACCAGAGGCCTGTCTGAGGATCCGGGGCCATTGGGTGGCCCTCTCACCTCTGCCTCCTGACTCACCCGGCAGAAGCCATGAAAACTGAGCCTCAGGCCCCGCAAGGGAAGCTGGGTGTTTAAACCACACGCATGGTGTGTATGGCTACGCATGCGCAGCAGCGAGCCCAGCGAAGTGGTGGCCGCCGCAGCGACCATCACTGCTCACGGAGCCCTCGGCCACGGGCTCGCCTCTGAGGGGCGGGAGGCGACAGTCCAGAGAAGCAGGCCCTGATGTCACCCCCGGCCCGGCTGTAGGAGCAGACACGGAGATGTTAAGTTGCCCAAGTCAGTGAGCACATAGGGGATTCAGGATTCAAAGCCAGGCAGCCCAGCTCAGAGCCAAGTGCACCAGGCCGGACACATTAGGGACTGGGCCTCCCCTAGGTGGAGGAGCTTGGGGTGCGCTGGGCACTTTTCACCCCCTTGCCGGTTGCTGTTTTGTTGTTGCTGCTTTCGGTCATGTGTGTGCTTCTCCTTGAAAAACATACCTCTGTGCTCCTTTGTCCACGTCACCCTTTCCCCCTTTCGGCGGGGTGGGGAGCTCCCAGCCCCTCATCTCCCATTTCTTGGCTCATTTCCTCCTAAGAGCCCTCCCTAGTTCCCCCCAGTCCCCAGGGTACTCTCTTCTTGCCTTGACGCCCCTCAGTGCCTCCCGGATTAGGCACTGGCCACCTGCCTCCTCTCGGGGCTGCTGGCGGCTGGCTGTGACCTTCGTGGTGAGCTATGTACCCTGACTCATGCTGGTGGGCACAAGGCTCCCCCTGCCTCAGCCAAGTGCAGCATGCCGGCTGCCCACCTGGCTGTGAGGCCCTGTGCCACCGCCTGGCCCTCCCTGAACCAAAGAATCCCTCGGGGACCCTGAGGGTCAACACTACCAGTAGATCCCGTTTGCACCTTAGTAGTGCGTCCCGGGGGCCTCACACTCTGCCAGAGAGACTCATGCCTGCCTCTCTGGTCTGGGAAAAGGCGCGGTCCAAGCGCGTGTAATACCACAGGGGACCCTGGGATCCGACACTTGCTGTCAGGAGGACGGCGGATTGAGGGAGCCGAGGACACGACCCTTCTGCACTGTACAGGCTCAAGTCCAGGCTCTGCCTCTTATCAGCTGTGTGGCCTCGGGCATGTTACCCAACCTCTCTGAGCCTCGACATCCTCATCAGCCAGATGAGTGCAAATGTAGCATGTTTGGACCGTCGCATGGAGTCACGTGCATGAAGTGCTTAACAGTGCCTGGCTCTTCGTGAGCACTCCATGAACACTAGCCGGGTCATGATTGCCACTGTTTGTGCTCAGTAGCAGGCATTCGCTGCATACTTTATGTACTTCAAATTATCGCCCACAGCCCTAAAAGGGCGTCGATATGACTATCCCCATTTTACAGATGTGGAAGCCAAGGCCCAGAGAGGAGGTGGCGATGTGTCTGAGGTCGCACAGCTGGATGATAAGGCAGGATTTAAACACACGGCTCTCTGGCCCTGGCACCATGCCCACTCTTAGCCCCAAAATGGGCAGCCTGGACCCTGGGAAGCCCACGGCCCCCCTCCTTCCCTGAGAGGCAACTTCTGACTGGACCAGCGGGACTTCTGGCCTCTACTTCCCACCTACTTCCCATCCCGCTTTGATTCACGGTGCCTTGCCTCTGCCCCTGGCTTCTGTCAGGGCTTTCTCTCATCCAGATCTGGGGCTGGGGGTCCGCCGATCCTCGGGGGCAAGCCAGCTGACCACCCCTCCTGCCGGAAGTCTTCCCTTCCGGTTTCCCCGCACACACCCCTGCTGTACTCACTCCCTTCTAGCTCTGGCCACTGCCCCTCCTGTCCCTCTCCGCTCTGGCATCCCCTGCCCCATCCCAGACCCCAGATCCCAGGTCGAACTGCTATTCGCCATGCTGTGGGTGCAAGAGACAAAAGCTCCTATTTCCTGTGCTGAGCACCTGCCGTGGAATCTCTCTTCACCTTCCCGCCAGCAGCCCTATGAGACGGGTAATACCACTGGGCCCATTTTACGGAGAAGGAAACTGAGGCTCCGAGAGGGGAAGTGACTTGCCCAAGACTGCACAGCAGTAAATGGCAGAGCCTGGATTCAGCCTCTGCCTCTACATTCCCCACTCCTCCTCTGACTTGCAGGGGCCTCATGTTCAACATAAAACCCTTTGTCCCCAGCCCACTCCTGTCCCAGCTCTGGATCTCCCAGAGAGGCCCCATCCCCCATGGGGCTTCCCAGCAGGAACTCTCTGAGCTGAACCCCCCCCTCCCTTGGCCCAGGCTTTCCTGTTGCCCCACAAAGTGCTCCTTAGCTACCCTTGAGAGGTTGATGGCTCTCTGGTTTGGGGATCTTTGCACGGAGGAGAGGGGTCCTCCCAGCCCCTACTCTGTGGCCTGCCTGGCAGGCTTGGTTTTGGGGCATCATCCCAGCTACCCCACAGGGTGTGGGGTATCACCACTCATACACAAGGGGTCGAGGGACGACAGCAGGCAAGCCATTTGCCCAGGACCAGAAGCTGGTGGCAGAACTGGGGTCCAAACGCAGGTCTATTGTTGGCCATGTTACTCTTCCGTCCTCCCTAATTTTGCTCTACCCAGTTAGAGAGCCCCTACTGCCTGGGCAGACCCCTCTCCATATCCCTACAAAAATGACAATCCCACTATTAAGCGTTTCACAGGATTCTCTCCCTTGGTTTTTCCCAACAAACCTGTTGGGGAGGGACAATCATCAGACCCATTTTTCAGATGAAGAAACTGCAGCACAAAGTGCTGACTTAGCTAGGTGCCCACATAGGCTGTGCCTTGGTTCGCTAACCTGCCTTGGTTTGCTAACCTGTAGAATGGGGTCATAACAGCCTCCTCACAGGGTGGCTGAGGGCCGCGCAGGATTGTGGAAGCCAGGGGCTCTTGGAGACACGCCCTCAGGAGGCTCAGAGATGAGGCCCGAGTGTGCTTTTCTCCACCCGCCAGCATCCAGTCAGGGCCTGGCCTGCCAAAGGAAGGGCCCCATGTCTCCTTGAACATTTCCTCAGCCCGCCGATGCCGGGATGCCGAGAAAACGATGAGTCATCCACCCAAGCACAGGCCTCCCAGAAGCCTGCAGTCGGGTCCCAGCCGGCGCGCAGAAGGTTCCAGGCTGGTAAGGGGGCCCCGTGGACACGATGACTCCCAAGCTGGCCCCACCGAGCCCGGAGTCACCAGCTCTCCACAGCCCCCCACTGCCACATGCTACTGGCCTTAAGGACAACTCTTAGACTCTGTAGGCCTGTGGGCCCCTGCCCTGCCCCCCAGGTCTGTACATCTGTCCACGTTCCTGGTGCCTTAACCTCCCCTCCTTCCACCCAAGCAAACTGAGTCACCCTTGACCTTTGAACAGCATTCTCCCCCTGACCTCCCCTGTCACCCAGTCCCAGTCCCTTGTCCTATGAGGAAAGCAGCCCCTCTTCTTCCTCCCAGGCTGGCCTTCTTTCTCTTCACCTTGCAATTCCTTCACCTCCTGTTTCGCCTTCATGGAATACGCCTTCCTCTTGCCCAGTGTTCTGAGGGTTCCTTCTAGAACCCAAATCTGACTCCATGCTTTCCCTCATGATGACACAAGGAGATAAGGACACACTAGTTCCTCCGAGTGGCTTTCCAGATCCTTCTCTTCCATCTGGCCTCAAAGGCTTTCACCAGCTCATCCTCTCAGGACCCCACAGCAGTTCTCGAGCTGATTTACCCATCCCCACCCCATGTGAAATGCTCTGCAGGACATGCTTCCTCGGGAAAGCGGCCCCAGTCACCATCATACGCAGCCTGCGCTAGCCTGTGAGAACCTGCCCCGCCTCCAAGCTCTCGCTCACAACCCCACCCCCTGGAATGAGCTTCCCCATGTTTCGTTCTCGCTTGAAAATTTGGTTGGGCCCTCAAGGTCCAGCTCCTTGGACACTGCTGGGCAGAAGGAATGGTCTGGACCTTGGGGCTCCCGAGGCCCTCTGAGTACAGAAGTGGATGGGCGGTTCTCAGACTTCTGCTCTGAGGCATCTGCTGCCCCCCACAGTGGGGAGTCCCTTTGGGGCAGCAGCTAGTCTATGTCCTGGGGACACAGCAGGAAACAAGAGAGACTAGTCTGCCGTGGCAGGGCTCACCATGTTATGGGGAGACAGATACCAAACTTATAAACTGAAAACCATACATAATGTCAGGGGCTAATAAGAGCTAGAGAAAAAAATTAAATAGAAAGGGGGGCCGTGAGAAGGGCTCAAGGGACTTAAAATGGTCCTCACTGAGTATCCAGGAGGGCCTCTCTGAGAAGGTGACATTTGAGCAAAGACCCAAAAGAGGAGAGGAACCAGCCATGTAGAGATCTGGGGGAAGAGTATTCCAGCCTGGGGGAACAGCCTGTGCAAGGGCCCTGGGGCAGAATTGTGTTTGGTAGTTTTTAGAACAGCAAAGAGATCAGTGTGGCTGAGACCAAGTGGGCAAGGGGAGAGTGGAGTGTGGTGAAGGCATCAGGCAGCTGGGGCAGATCATGCCAGGCTGCGGAGGCTTCAAGAAAGACTGGCTCTTGGCTTGAGTGAGATGGAGTCTTGGAGGGTTCTGAGCAGAGGCAGGTGAGAATCCGGTTTGTTTTCTACAAAGTTTTTTCTGGTGTGTAAGTTGGAAGGGATTACAGGGGGGCCAGAGTGAGCACAGTGGGGTGGCTGGAGGGGTGGAGGTGGTGAGAAGGTGAAATTTGAGATGTATTTTCAAGGTCAAACCAACAGTACTTGCACACAGCTGGATGGGGACGAGGAGCTGTAAGAGAAAAGAGTCAACATGACTCCCGGGGGCAGGATGCGGCTGCTGGGATGGCGACAGTGGGGGAGCAGATGAGGGGCGAGTGACCTGCCTGTTCACACCCAGCTCCGGTGCTCTCTGGGACCCTGCGCAAGCTCCCTCCATTCTCAGCCTTAGTTTTCCCCTTCCCAGGCAGGCCTAGAGGGCCGGATGCTGAGGGAGTAGGTGACTTCGCAGGGAGAGGACAGGCCCAGCCTCCCAGCTGCTCTGTCTCCCCACCCCTGCAGCCCGCCCAGGTTGGGTTGGAGTCTGGGGCCGTAGCTGAGGTGAGGGGGAAGGATGGGGGGGCATCTGTCTCCCAGCAGGCTGGATCCTGGGCAGGTCAAGGGTTGCCTTGAGCTCTGAGAAGCTTTTGTGGAGTGCCCTCAGATGAGGGGGCCCGATGCGCCGGGGGGGGGGGGGGGGGGAGGTGCAGAGAGCCGAGGCGCCTGTGGACCCCCACTTCCAAGTCCTGAGGCTTAGAGGGTCAGACAGCCATGGAACCCAAGCCCGACCACGTCCTCACTGTGGGACTCGGGCCGGTTCCCTGGCCTCCCTGATGCCAAGTTCTCAACTGTCCCACAGAATCTAGGGGCAGTTAAGTGCCATAAAGTGTCTGGCCCATGGCAAGGGCTAGGAAACACAGGAGATGGGCTCAGGCCCCTGACCAGGGAAGGCACTCATTACAGCAGCCTCCTGTGTTCTAAGATCCCGGAGCCCAGAACTCGAGTTCCTGGCCAGGGACTAGAGCAGGGGTGGGGACGGGTGGGGGGAGAAGGGAGGCGGCCTCCAGGATGCTCATCATCCTACTACCTTTCTAACTGCTGGATGCCTATAAGCCTCGGCAGAGTCCCCAGCCTCACCCCTCCAGCACCCCTCCCGGACCTCCAGGACCTGGCACCCAGCACCAGGAAGGGATTCAGAAGCAGGAGGGACCAAAATGGCATTCCCGTGTAATAACTAAGGAAACTGAGGCTCGGAGCAGGGCAGGAGCCAAGCAGGGCAGAGAGACCCTGAGCTTTCAAGTCCCCAGCTCTGGAGGCTCATGCCACACCTATGCTCCTCATCAAGACCCTTCTGGTGTTCTGTGCAATTCAGTACAACACTAACCAGCCCCTAATGGCGCTGGAGACACAGAAATGACTCTGACACAATCTCTCGGGAATTAATAGTTACTGCCCACCAACTATGTGACCGGGACTTGGCTGCGCGCTTCTCTCCATGGGCCCATTTAATATCCACCACGGCTTTCATTGCCATCCCCATTCTCCAGATCAGGAAACTGAGGTTCAGTGAGATCACACAGCAGCTAACATTTCCTAGGACTTGCACATTCTTCAGACTCTACATTGCTAAATGCATTAATCTTCATACCAGTGCTATGAGGGAGACAGAACGATCAGCTCCATTTTACAGATGAGCCAACTAAGGTCAAATTGGTGAAAGGGCAGAGCTGGTATTTGAACCCAGGGCCCTGTGGCTTGAAACCCCATACCCCTCCCCTCCCCTGTATGTCAGGGTGGGCCAAGGGCAGGAAGTGGCCTCAGGAGTCCTCGTTCTAATAAGCTGTCCACCATGGCAGGCCCTCACTCAGCTCTCTTCTACTCCCCCTCCTGTTTACGGGCCCAGTTAGCAGACAGATACAGGTTACCAGGCAGAACCCCGCAAATGACAGCGCAGCTTTTCCAGTTTGCTAAGCCTCCTGGTGGTGGGGCTTTTGAGCCCATTTTCCAGATGAGGAAAGTGAGACCCAGGGAGGTCAGGCAGGATACTTGCCCGAGGTCACATGGCAAGGAAGTGGTTGAGCTGGGATCCATCAGCCTTGACCTCCTCACTTCAAGTTCAGAGCCCTCTCTCCCAGAAGGGCACACCACCCCCCTCCATGGTGCTTGGCTTTGGGCTCAGTAAGTGCCCTTGTAGGGCAGGGAGTGGGGGAGGAGGAGGAGGAAGGCTGGAAACAAGGAGGTGCCCCGGCCCTTGTTATGGGGATGGGGACAGGGGCCGGGACAGGGACACGGCATCACTTCTCACGTCCACTGCCTCCCTGACACTTCACTTCGGCAGCTGCTGAGGCTCCGGGGGCAGCAGGGGCCGGGGCGGCAGCTCGGGCTGTCTCTATGATGATGAGGGACACCCGTCAGCCCTGCACTGCCAGACTACTGGGGTTTCTTCAGGAGGATCTGGAACATGTGTGCAGGCACACACTCACACTCGTGGTCTGCCAATGCTCACGCTCCAGGTGCTTGCACATCAGCCAACACAGACGCCTGCAGTCACACACATTGCCAGGCAGGTAGTCTCCTCCCTACCTGTATACACGCGCGCGCGCGCGCACACTGCTCCGGGCACACAAGCATCCCCAGCCTGCACAGGGACAAACATATGCACACTCACACCCACACAGTCACACTGCTGCACACACACACACAGAGTCTCCTCGTGCACACACATGCTCCATCTAGCCCACGAGCACACGCGCCTGTGCACAGTACTCAATCCATCCCACAATCTCTAAGAGCTGGCTTTGAGAAGCCCAAGCTTGCCTGAGGCTGGGTCAGGCTCTGGACCTTTGTCCCTGGGCAGCCCCAGCCACAAGCTGTCCACCCCCCAGTCTTCCCAGCAGCATTTTTAGGGTCCCCGATGGGCCTCCTGACTTTCAGACACCCCAGGAGAAGAAGGCAGTCTTTGGGGGCCATGCCAGGTTTTATCCAAGGAAGAAGGAGGTGTGCGGTCCCCATGCCCAGTAGAGAGTGACCTAGGACCTGGAGGGGAGGCCCCGGGAAGGCAGAGTCTGATCCTCCAGCATCACCCAGGCTCCAAAACACAGCCCCTAGAGTGCCTGAGACCACATTCGCCCAAATCACCGAGGCTTAATTGACAAAATAGCCCACTTCTGCCACTCATGAGAAATCCAGATGGGGCCCGTGCCAGATGTCACTGTCAACCTTCTCCTCAAAAGTCCCCCGGGACCCAGGACACCGGAGGTCTCCTCCCTTCTTCTCACCCAGGACCCAAGACAACGGGGCCCTCTGCTCTTCTTTTCACCCTATACCCGTCCTTGTGAGCCCCAGGTAAGTCCCCAGGCACCTCACGGGGAGCCAATCCTGCCTCCAGCACCAGCGTGTGATTACAGACATCTTGAGCAGAGGGATTCTTGTAAACGAATTCAGATTAAGGTGTAACGGACTGAAAGCTTGTCACGAAGGACTTTCCAAGGGATCGGGCCGCAAGACCCCTCAGACGGGGTCAGAATGGGACGTGTACAAGCATCAGCCAAGCTCGGGGCCTGCCCCTGTCAGCAGCGAGGCCTAGTCCTGCACCTTGCTAAGCCTCAGTTTACTCATCTGGAGGGAAGCACAAATAGCAGCATTGACCTCTGGGGGATGGCGAGAATCTGACAAGTCGATGTGTGTCAACCCCTTGGCACAGTGACAGGCACACTGTAGGTGACTCAGAAGCGGTCACTGTGGTGATAACTTGGAGAAAAGCAGGAAACATTGAGGAATTCAAGCGAAGGTCACAGCATACATTACACCGGGCTAAGTCAGAGGCCCTTTCCCGCCCAGACCAGTGGCCGCAGGTGCCAAAGGTTTTACACAAAAGCTCTGGGGAGAAAGACCGAAGACTGAGAAAATGCTCTCCACTAAATGAATGTTGTCTGCAAACTGGGAAAAGACCACCATTAGTCAATTTGGCCAGCGGAACACCTGGGGTCCGGCTCGCAAAAGCCTAATGTTGACAGTGGGGTTTGGCAAGCTGGCGTTTCCCCTTGGGGAATGGGGCTCTAATGGGGGGATTCACAGCCTGTGATGGGCCCACGATGCCCACAGTGGAGCACAGAAATCTGCATTCCAGTCCTGGCTCCCTACCAATGGGAAGCACCTCTCTCGAGGCCTCGGTCTTCCCATCCGGAAGATGGTAGAGCTGAGCTGAGAACATCTATCTCCAAGGAGGTCCTGGGAGTTGACAGATAGCCCGGGGCCCCGCCCCAGCCGTAACCTGTGGCCCTTGCAAGCCCTGGGGGAGGGGGACAGCCCCACTCAAAGAGACCAGAGGAAAAGGAAAGAGGTTGGTTCACTTTGTGGCCAATGCTGGAGCGGAATCAGAGGGTCTTGCCTCCACGGGGTTTGCTTCCCCTGCTTGGCAGCACACAGAGGCCAGAGCAGGCCAAACACAAGAAATAATAAATCCTAACCAGGCTTTGCCCAGTCAGGAGGCCCCGGCTGGCTCTTGTCATAAAAAGATCTTATCCCCATGAGCACCCCGTGCCGCGGGGTGGAGGACTCCGCCCTCCTCCCCTCAGCCCTCAGCCCTCCGCCTCCACTTCTATTTCCTGTGACAACCTGCAAACTGAAGACCAACTTGCCTCTCCCCCACGCCCAGGCTCTGGCTCGACCCCCGCCCCGCCCCGCCCCCGCCCGGGCCCCAGCTGCAGGAGGGCCCCGGCAGAGTGTAATTCCCCGCGCCCTCCTCTCTGCCCTGGGCCCGTCCGGACAGATTAAGCCTTTGTCACACACACCCAGAAAAGCTCAGGGCCAGATGGGACGGGACAAGTGGTGTCAGATCATCGACCCGCGGCCGGCCGGGACTAGGGAAGGGCCCGACCACAGCACCGCATATGGCTGTGGGAGGAGGCAAGGGGGCCCAGGGAGGGGGCAGCCAGAGAACAACATGGAAAAGAGATGACACACCATGGCCACCCTTGGGACCGCACACCGCGCCAGGGGCCCTGGTTCAGCGGCTGGATGACCCAACACCCACACCCCCTCTTCCCTGCAATAGGTTTTGCTGCCCGCCCTCCCTTCGTGGCTCGGAGAGAGCTTCTTTATCACATCCTTAGCTAGGCCCACCTCCCCCACCAGCTGGGTGCCCAGGGGCAGGCAGAGTCCCACCGGCCCCAACACCCTGTACCCAACACAAGGCCTGTGGGTGCTAAACAAGTGCCTTGGGCAAAGGTTTACGGCCCGATGACCTTCACGAAAACCCACCCAGGACAAAACTACAGGATGTCTCCCAACTGCCACCAGAGGCCGTGGCAACTCTGTGTGTGTGTATGTGTGTGTGTGTGTGTGTGTATGTGTGTGTGTGTGTGTAGGCCAGTGAAGGCAGGGGATGTCCTTTGCACCTTTCAAAGCTGGTCCCATTCAGCCCCTCCCAGGAAGAGGCCATGGCTGGCCCAGAATTCCCAGCAGGATTTGTTCCTCTTAGATCAGTGGAAAGAAAAATGGAAATATAAAAATAATTACTGAGACCCAGGAAGGTGCTTGGAGATGGGGGTGGCAGGACTCGGGGCAGCTCCTGCGGCCGGCTCCAGTTGGCTGGGCGAGTGGCAGGTAAGTAACGGGCTCTCTGGGGACCAGCAGGGCAGGCAGGAAGGCACAGGGAGCTGGAGGGGCAGGCTGTCCAAGGAGGGCACGTCTGCTCTGTTGTGTTTGTCATCCTCCTGGCAGCCTGGGCCGGGAGACCTGGGGACCTGGGTCCCCTTTCTCTGCCTCCCAGGCAGGTGGTCCCTTGGGGAAGGCTTATTATTGGTCTGGGAGCCAGGGTGGAGGCTTGTGAGGCCCCTGATGCCAGGGATAGGTGAGGCAGGCCAGCATGGGCCTCACGAAGGATCTGAAGAGACTGGCTGGGCTGGGAGGACCTGGAGCCCAGGCCCAGCACCCAGTTTCTGCATGTGGCCTGGATGGGTGTGTGTGTGTGTGTGTGTGTGTGTGTGTGTGTGTGTGTGTGTGTGTGTGTGTGTGTGTGTGTGTGCGCGCACACCGTGTGTATGGTCATGCTTGCTCTGCCTGACAGCAGTGTTGCTAAGAGGGTAGAGGGACTGCCCCATGATGCCCACTCCCTAAGGGAGAAATGGACCCACACAGAGAACCAGTGAGCCAGCTGCCAAGTCTGAGGGTCACCTGCCTCCCAACTTCAGTAGTGGGTGGAGTGCGGATCCTGCCTCCCGCTATGTGGAAGGTTGAACCAAGACTCTCAGCTCCCTGGGGAGGGATAACCAAGCTGGGGTAGGAGGTGCTAACTGGCCTGGATGGCTGAGGGCACTGACCCAGGGGAGGAGGCACAAGACCCAGTCAACCACCTGGAGGGTCACTGACCTCAAAAAAAAAACCACACTTAGATTGGGGACACTAGCCCAAGATGGGGGAGAACCCAAGGGGGTATGGAACTGGCAGGGTGGGGAAGACTGACCTAAGCTGGGGAGAGGCAATGGCCCTTACTCCCCATAAGGGAAAGTGGGCACTGATTTGGGCTGGGGGAGGGGTGCCTGACTCGATCAAGGGAGGGGACAATGACCAGTCTCCCCGGGTTTGGGGGAGAGCACTGATTGGGGGCTGGGGTGGGAGGGGGGGTCCCTGACTCGCGCAGGGTGGGCCACTGCTCCAGCCTCGCCCTCCGGGAATCCGGCCCCGGCGCACCCCCGGCCCGGCCCCATGCTCCGGGTCCGGCCGGAGGCGGCAGCGGCAGCGGCGCAGATGGGCTGCTGGCGGCCGCAGCGGCAGCGGCGCGGTTATCAGCGCTCCTCGCAGATGGGCCGCCCGCCCTCCGCGCTCACGGCTCCCCACTCCCCGCGGCCTGCAGCCCCGTCCCCTGGGCGCGGGGGGGAGGCGCCTCCGGATCCGCTCCCTGGCTCCCGCCTCCCTCCCTCGCGGCCCCCTCACCCCGCGGGCCCCGGCCCGGGCGACCGCCGGAGGGGGAGGGGGAGGGGACAAGTGCACTTTTCGTAACGACCGAATCAATTGTGTGTGAAGAGCCCGCTCCGGCCGGGGACGGGGCTGAGCGCGGGGCGGGCGGGCCGGACGGGGGAGGAGCACGGAGGGGGGAGCGGGGGAGCGAGGGAGGGAGGGAGGCCGGCGCGGGGCGGCCCCGCTCGCTCGCTCGGGCCGGGCGAGGCCGGGGAGGGAGCGAGGGGGGCAGGGAGGGAGGCCGGCCGGGCCGGGCCCGGCCGGGGGCTGAACGCACTAATGGAGGGTCTCTGCGACGGAAAGTTCAAAGCTCAGCGGCGCCCCGGGAGCAGCCGCCCCCCCCAGCCCCCACCCGCGGCAGAACAATGAGGTCCCGGCGGGGGAGCCGCGGGGCCCGCGCCGCACGCCCTCTCCAGGGCGCCCCGGGCCGAAGGGGACGCCCCCGCCCGGCCGCCCGCCTCCTCCCTCCCGGCGGCTGCGGTTCCCCGCCCCCTCCCCCACGCCACCCCGCCCGGGCCGGGCCGGCCCCGGGGACGGGGGAGGGGAGGGGATGGATAGGTCAGGCCGCCCCCGTCCCGGGGAGGGGGGAGCTAGGGGCCCGGGGGGCGGAGGGGGCGCCCCACCCACCCGCGCGAGGCTGCTCCTGCGCCAGGCTGCGGCTCGGGCCGCCCCTCCCCGGGCCAACCCCGGGTGGGGTCGGAGAGACAGTACCCGGGCGGGCCCCCTCCCCTGGCCCTGGGAGCCGAGTGGACTCCCTGTCCCGTGGCTACCCCTGCCCCCCCTCCCGCGGCACCACCCTCCACACACACACACACACACACACACACATACACACACACACATACACACACACACACACACACACACACACCGCCCAGCCGGCCCGGGGGCGGGAGCGCGAGGCGCCCGGGACAGGCAGCCCCGGGGCGGGCGGGGGGGGGGGAGGCTCGGGCTTCGGAGCAGCCGCCTGCTGGCTGGGGGAGGGGACGGGAGGACGGAACATGCTGGGGTGAGCTGCCCGGGACAGCCCGCCCGGCACCGCCACGGCCCGGGCAGCGGCGCAGAGGGGGGCAGGGACGCCCCGACCCCGGAGCGCTGCCTGGGCGGGCCGGGGCGGGCGGGTGAGCAGGGACGCGTGCGCCTCGGGCGGGCCAGACCCACGGACAACCTCAGGGACACACGTTCGCACACACATCCACACCCCCCCACCCCGCCCCCGCCCGCCCCGAGCCCCGCGGTGGGACCGGCCCACGGCCGCCGCGCGCGCACTCACCGAGCCCGTCTTGACCGGCACATACACCACTTGGCCCATCTTGGGTTCCCGGCCGCTGCCCAGGCGGAAGCCCTTGGAGCGCACCCAGAACTGGAACTTGCCTTTCTCGCCGGCCGCCGGGCCGCTGCCTGCGCCGGTCCCGCCGCCGCCCTGCAGGACCTCGGCGATCCGCTGGTATTTGCTGCGTGTCACCGTCTTGGTTTTGGCCGAGTCGCCGTAGGTGCGCAGGCACCAGTCCCGGAACTGGCGGCCCAGCTCCGAGTCCCCGGGGCTGCGCTCGCGCTCCCAGCCCCCGCGCAGCAGCAGCGTCGGCTTCGGCATCCTCCCGCCGCGCCCGGCGCCCTCGGGGGCGGGCCGGCCGCCGGGCCGCCCGGTGCCGGGACTGGGCTGGGCTGGGCCGGGCCGGGGCGCGCCGCGGCCCGGGCTGTCCCGCGGTGTGGCTCCGGCGCGGCTGCTTGATGGGCACGGGCGGCGGCCGGACGCGCGGGGCTGCGGCGCGCTCTGTCCTGCTCGGGCGGCGGCAGCGGCGGCGTTGGCGGCGGCGGCTCCGGCTCGCCTCCTGCTCCGCCTCCTCCTCCCCCCCCGGCCGGGATGCGGGAGCGATGGAGGCAGCTCCGGGCCCGGAGGTGCAGAGGGGGCGGGCCGCCCCGCGGGCGGCCGGGGGAGGCGGGAGGCGGGGAGCGGCTCCGGGCGCGGGGAGCGAGACCGAGCCTGGGCGCGGGCGGCGGCGGCGGCGGCGGCGGCGGCGGCGGCGGCGGCGGCGGCGGCGGCGGCTGTCAGCTCGCGCGGCTCATCCTGCTCCTGCTCTGGCTCCCGCTGCCGCTGCTCTTCTTCCTCCTCCTCCTCCTCCTCCCGCGCCCGCCTCCACCACGCCGCGGGATCCCACCTGTTAGAGCGTCGCAGCCTTCGCCGCCGTCCCCCCCCCTCCCTCCCTCCAGCGCCCGCCCGCGGGGCCCAGACCCCGCCCCGGCCCGGCCCCTGGGGGCGCGGGGGCTGCCGCGCCCGCAGCCGCCGAGAGGGCAGGAGCCGCAGGCGCGCAGTGCCCAGCCCAGGGACCGAGTTCCCTCCGGCCGGGGCCTGGCCCCGAGCCTCGCAGGCCGCCCTCCGCCCGGACCCGGCGGTCTCGCAGGGAGTAGGGCGCAGACCCCGCCCGGCCACACGCGTTCCGGCCTCCCCGGGCGGCCCCGCCTGATTTTAGCCCGGCGCGGGCGGTACAGGGCAGGCGCCCTTCCCTCCCTCCCGCAACTGGCCTGATTTCTCCGGTGCGAGCCCAGCGCCAGAAGAGCAGTGTTCCCCCGGGGAACCCCAAACCGCCGCCCTTCGGGGGCCCAAACTTCCTTCCCTCTCCCGTCACCCCGAATTCCCTGAAGTTTGGCCGGCCTTACTTCTGCCAGCCCCACTGCTCTGGGACAGCCCCAGGCCCCAGGGAAGTTGTCAACATTGGCCCGTGGCCTCACTCAGGCCAACCCCACCAAGGCTTCAGGCCACACGCAACACACCCACAAATTCATCCCAAGACATCGTGCCTTCACGGGTGCACCGAGACCTGGAATCTCTTGCTGAGTAAACTGAGGTGGCCCCCTATCCCCTTCCTCTCTGGGCAAGACTGACCTTGCAGAGAGCTGGCCCCCTCCCCCTTAATGCAATCAGGAACATAAATAAAGGCACAGGCCAATTCCCTGGACTTTCTGCCCTCCTTTCCTAACCGGTAGTGAGGAATCACTTGGCCTTTCTCCTTAGTGTTCCGAGGCCCACTGCTGTGTTCCCAGGCCACTCCTGCCGGCAAGTTCCCACTCAAACTGGAGGCCCAGATTTTGACCAGTGCAGGGCCATTTTCTGTCTAGGAACCAGAGGTTACTCTGTCCCAAGGTCCCCCACCCTGGAACCTACAGTATGCCATGTCCTGGCATCTCAGAGGCAGAGGGGATTGGCCCATTTTGCAGATGAAGCCCTGGGGCCTGAAGAGGTAGCCTGACCTGCTCAAGGTCATGCAGGGAGGAGGGGAGGGTTTCAGCCCAGGGCTGTCTGTCTCCTGCTACCACATCACACAGGAAGTCTCTCCTTGCCATCCCACGGGGAAGAATCCCCACACTGTATGTGCCTGCCTCGCTTATCCCAGTAGACAGGCAGTTCCAGATCCTCAGGGCTCATATCTGACTCATCCCTACAAGCCCAGGCCCTAGCACAGTACCAGGTACACAGTAGGTGCCAATAAATGCTGAAAGAACCAAAGAGGTCTTCCAAGTCCCAACCTCACTCTGCATTTCACATAGAAGATTTATTTTTAGATAATTTACATTTCCATGTTACTTTATATACACCAACAACTCCATAGTCATTTTTCCTCTTCATCTTCCCAAAAGCTCTTTTTGGTTCCAGGCTGGCATGCCCATTTTTCAGAGATGACCACTGGGGCTTAGAGGGGGGAAGGCACTGCCTAAAGGCCACCCAGCCCCAGAGGTGCAGGGGCTTCTGCATGATTTGGAAGCCTATGCCTTGACTTTTCCAATATATCCCTTGACACTTGCTCCCACAGCTGACTTCCTTCCCAACAGGAAGAGTGCCCTTGCCCAGGCATGCTTTGCTGACCACTCTCAGCAAAGGTGCCGTGGTGCCTAGGTGGTGGGGCCCCATTTGAGCGAGGGTCTCTCTCTTCAGTTCCAAGACCCACTTCAGTAACCACTAAGCCAGACCACCCATCCATGCAATCTGGGTCTTTGCCTGCCTTTCAGAATCTAGAAACCTGGTTACCAGTCTTGCGCTGAGTTCTAGTGTGGCAGAAGGTATCAGCGCAGTGAAAAGAACATAGGCTTCCGGTAGAGTCAAACAGATCTGGGCTCGAATCCTGACCACTATTTGCCGTGGGCATTCTTCACGCCCCCCGGGCCCAGTTGGCTGCTCCCCAACGGAGTAAACCCATCAATCCACCCTTCACTGAACCCCAACTTCATCTTCTATTTAGTGGAAAGGGTGTCATGGACGTAAAGTTCAACGGAATAATATACATGAAAGTGACTGGCATATAATAGGTGCCCAATAAATGCCATTTTCTCCTTCCCAGAGGCTGCAAAGTGTTCAAGGAGGAAAATGGGCATTGTTGATACTTACTGTGTTTCATTCATTCAACAAACATTTCTTGAGCAGCCATTATGCACCAGGTGCTGGGGATGTAGCTCTGGGATCCTTGCCTTTGTGGAGCTAACTAATGGGGGAAGATGGCCACGGAATATATCAGCTATCAATAATTAGCTTGTGGGAGGAGGGGTACCTGGCTGGCTCAGTTGGTAGAGCATGCCACTTGGGGTTGTGAGTTCAAGCCCCACACTGGGGTAGAGATTACTTTTAAAAAATTGAAAAATAAAATCTTAAAAAAGAATAATAATTACACCTTGGGGAAAGGGCCTTGATGGAAATAGAGAGCTGAAAGAGCAGATGGACACGAGGGACTGCTCTTCTCCGGGCGCCAGGAGCATGACCAAGCCTGGGCGCAGGCGGCGGCAGCAGGGGGATGAGGGAAGACCCCTCTGAGGTGGCATATTTGAACAGTGAGTTAAATGACAAGGAGCCATCTACGCTACATTCTGAGGGAAGAGCATGCCAGGCAGAGGGAACAGCATGTGCAAAGGCCCTGAGGTGGGAAAGAGATTGGCATTTTCCAGAAGCTGAAAGAAGGCCAGTGTGGCCAGAGTGAAGTGAGTGAGGAGGGGTTAGAAGGCAGGAGACAGTAGGAAAGACTTCGAATTGCATTCTAAGTGTGATGCAAAGCCACTGGTGAGTAGTAAAGAGGGGAGAGACTGAGGAGTAAAGAGGAGGTGAGGGGTGGAGGCCCTGGGGTCTGGGGTCAAGGGCCATGGAGGTCAGAGGCCTTGTTTTCTCCTCCCGTATGTCAGCTTACTCTATACTAGGCACATCTCAGTCTCGTGCCCCAAAAAGTACCAGGCAAAAAGTGGAGGTGGCTGAGCAGAATGAGAGAGGCCTACTGCAGCCCAAACCCACTTCTGCCAAAACAGATCCCTGGACCTCTAGCCTATTCGTATCAGCGGCGTCCTTTAGCGGGGGGCGGGGGGGGGGGGGTCCTGCCCCAGAGCATGCTGGGTGGGAGGTGAGTTTCTCACAAAGTCCAGCTTGGGGAGGGGGGCAGTCATGGTCCTAGGGGGCAACTGCTCTTCTTTTCTTCCCCTCCCAGCCACCTGCTGAAAGGACAAAGTAGACTGTCCCATTAATCAAGGTCAGTAGAGCCCTGGGATTTGTTTCTCTACCCTCAGTCCAGATGTCCGAGGGAGGCTGGAATTGAAGCACAAGGAACTCAGGCCCCCAGGGCTCACGTCCACTTGGGATGCTGACAGGAATGTCCTGGGTCACAACAGGTTCCAACGCAGGGTCTGCAGAGAGTATCCAATACAAACTCTGCCTTTTACAGATGGGTAAGCTGAGTCCCGCAGAGGGGAAAAGGCTCAGAGCCACGGGCGGAGCCTTTCCCTGATTTGGCCCAGATCACCCGTTTTTCACTAAGCTCTGACGCTGGGCCCAGGGGAGTGGGAATGCCTACACCTCAGAGGCGAGGTGGCCCCACCCCAGCCTGGGGTGGGGCATGGTGACCCAGGCCCCACCGAGGCCTGTCCACCAAAGACTGGGGGGAACAGGAAGGCCCTGGAGCCTTGGGAAAAGGTGGTTGCCACTGCCGGGAGCTGGTGCCCCTTCTGCCAAGAGCACGTGCAGCCATCGTCCCCTCCCACTCCAAAGCACCTCCCCATCCCCCTGCAGTCGGCCTGTGCGCGCAACCCCCCGCCCCCCCACCCTGCCCCAGGTCCACCTCTCCCAGAAGGGCTTCCTGATCCCTTGGTTTGGCTCCGGGGCTCCCATGGTTGCTCACAGACTCCTGGGCTCTCCCCATCCTTGCTGTCACCACTACAGCCTCACGTTTGCCTGGTTACCTGTACCTACCAGGGCCCAGCACAGGAGCTGAGGTTTAGCAATTATTGAATAAATGAATACATTTTTTAAAAAGTGAGGGAATGAATGAAAGAATAAATGGGCTGGTTCTAAAAATGCACAGCTCAGATGGAGGTCGACGGCATTTTGCACCATACTCCTCGCCACACCCTTACCTTCGGTGTGGTGCTCGGGGCAGGCTCTGCTGACGGGTGGCCTGACGCGGGTTCCTTGCTCCAAGCCTCGGTTTGCAACGCTGGTGAAGTGGGGACAGTATATATCCCTAACTCACAGGGCTACTGTGAGACTAAGCACTCAATAAACGGTAGCTCTTATGATGACCATGTCTGTCAACCACGTGTTGGGACATTCCGTTGTGAGTGTCCTGTGTGCGTCAGTCGCCACGCATGGTGTGGGGAACACAGCAATGAATGAGACTGACCTGGACCCAGCCCTCATGAAGCTCAGGGAATAGCTGACGTTTCAAAGACAATGACAGACGGGTTGAGAATTAGAAAACAAAAAGTTACCACGGGAACACAGGGCAGGGAGACTCGGTTGAGCATCGCTGAGAAGCCCTACCCAAGGGCTCCTAGGACAGAGGTGTTCAGGGCAAAGAGCAGAGGAAACAGAATAACGTCTCCACACCCACAACGGCCCATGCCATGGTGCCCGTGGAACCGCAGTCCACTGGAAAGTGTTCTGCCTGCCTCACAGAGCTTGAAAATCTTTTGAGTCCAGCATCTCCCTTCTCCAGAAATGAAAGCGTCAAGAGACAAGAAATTTCATTCAAATGTCACCTCCCCAGAGGAGCCCTCCTTGACTGCCCTTTTCAAAATAGCCCACCCCCACCCCCGCAGTGATTCTATCCCCTTGCCCTGCTCTGTTCATCTCCACAGACCCAGCACCACCTTGCAGTCTAGGGATTTATTTGTTTTCTTGTTTCTGTTCATCTCATGCACGGGGATGCATGTTCCGAAAGGGCAGAGACTCTCTCGACGGCAGTATCTCCAAGTCCTCACAATGGCCTGGCACATAGTAGGTGTTCCATACGTTGCTGTTGAATAAATGACTGAGGAAACCCCAAGTGTGTGTGTGTGTGTGTGTGTAGTGTGTGTATTATAACTAAAATTGCAATGAGATCCAAGAAGATTTATGTCAAATTAGAAAGGAAGGAGGCTTGTCTTTGTTATTAATTTTGTCTATTGCTAGTCACTTCCCTTCATCAAGCCTCAGCTTCCCCACGTGTAAATGGAGCCGGTGCCTGCTTCGCAGAATCATCGTGAGGCATCAGTCAAATGTAGTGCGAAGTGCCCAGATGGGGCCTGGCACACAGTAGGTGCAATTCTATTATTCTGATGGTGCCCTTGGTGGGAGAGGCTCATGGAGGGGACCCCCTGGGCCTGAGCCTTCCTGCATGACACAGAGGAAGCTGACACTGGATCTGTCTCGTCACTTGAACTTGCCAGTAATTTATTGATGCTGGATGCTGGCACCTAGCAGCTCGCCGGGTCAGCCTCGGGGAGCAGGTGTGGGGCCAGCGGGACCTACCCCCAGTCTCAGGCCGGCAGAGCGGGATGGGGAGAATGGATCCGCGTGGTCCAGGAAAACTGATAGGTCAGCCCTTACAAATCCTCTGCTATGTGCCAGGCACGGAGGGACTGGGAAAAAAATCCAGGTGGGTCCCTACCCGGCCTGAGCTCATAGAGGGTGAGATGGACATAATTTCTAATTTGAATAACAACAAAAACAGTGGTGGGAACTGCATGAGATCCTATATGCCAGGAACTTTTTACATATAACCACATCAAAGCCTCATATGAGGCCTTGTTCATATTTTATATTTGTCATCAAGGAGAGGTCAAATGATGTGCTCAAGGTCACACAGATAGTGAGTGCCACAGGGAGAATTTGAACCCAGATCTGACCAGCTCCAAGGCCCAGGTACATGAGACTGCTACCCTGCCCCCACCAGGCAGGTTGGGTTAAGGTGTGTGTAAAAAACAAACTAACTAACAACTAACTAATAACTAACTAACAACTAACTAACTAACTAACTAACTAACTAACTAACTAAAGGGCTCTGGGAGTTCAAAGTAAGAAGTGAGTAGAGGCTCATTCCACTGAATGAGGCTGAGGCCTCTAGTTGGCTTTCAGATGATGGGTGGAAATAACAAACAGGAAGTGTGATTCAGAGCAGGGAGACATCCCGAGCAAAGGCTTGAAGGTAGAAAGGGAATGGTGTGTTTGGAGTGTGGTGGGCATGGCCACCTGGGTGAGCGTAGGCGCCCTGTAAGGGGGCAACGGGCATGCTGGGGCCCTGAATGCCTGGCCAGGCTTTTGACCATGGGGACCCATGGGAGGTTATTGAGCAATGAAGCCACTGTTTCCCCCTGACCTCGGTATTCGAAGAGACTGGCCGGTTAGGTCAGAGAGAGCCTGGCATATAAGCACATCTGACGTCAGGCCCAGCTTCACCTCCCTCCACCCCCCTTTCATCAGCCCTCGGGGCTCGGCGTGCTCACTGGCTCCAGAACACATCCTGCTCACTCTCCCCTCCGTGTCTTCGTTCTCACAGATCCTTCCTCCTGGCGTGCCCACTCGGTCCACCGCAGTCCTACTCACTGCCAGCCTCCCTTCCAGGCTCCTTCCTCCGTGAAGCCCACCCTGACCCCCACAGCCCTCAGGTGCATGCCTCAGCCTCAGAGGCCAGGGCGAGGCCAGGGCCCATCCTCCAGTCAAAGCTGCAGTGCTCGGGGCACCTGGGTGGCTCAGTCGGTTAAGCGTCTGCCTTTGGCTCAGGTCATGATCCCAGGGTCCTGGGATCGAGCCCCACATCGGGCTCCCTGCTCTGCGGGAAGCCTGCCTCTCCCTCTCTCACTCCCCCTGCTTGTGTTCCCTCTCTCACTGTGTCTCTCTCTGTCAAATAAAAAAAAAAGCTGCAGTGCTCACCAGCCACCGTGGTCAGCGGTCACTTTCACCTGCCAAGCAACATCTTTCTCCCCGGTCATCTGAAGTTCCTTTGAGAAACTGCCCTTTCCCCATATTCGGAGCATGTAGCTGGAGCATGACTGACCTGAACACTGGCCATCGAAGACATCCCATCCCCTAGACCAAAGTGACTGTGGCCAGATTTCCGACAGCACTACTTGAGCCCCTGGATTCAGTCATGCTTGAAGGCCCTTTTCATTTTCATCTTGGTCTCTTTGTGCTGGATTTCTTACAAACCAAAGATCCTTGTCAGATGGACCATCTGTTCAATGCAGTTTGGGTCTCCTCTGGTCTGGCCCAGACAGCAGTACCAGCCTCCTCACTGGACTCCTGGCCTATAGATTTTCCCCTCCACCCCAACCCAAAGGGTCTCCTCTCTCAGTTATGACCTCTATTATGCCCCACAATGAACTCCTTGGCTTAGCATTCAAGGCCTTTCACTGTCTTGTTCCAGCACCCTCCACCACCCCCACCCCCCGGCTCTGCCAGACACACTGAAGTCTCCATCCCCTGCAATAACAAACCCTTAACACGACTGACTCGTATGTTCTGTTCCCACCCCTGGGGCTGCCCTTCCTCTCTAATTCTCTTCTGGAGAACTCCTACTCATCCTTTAAAAGCCTATTTGACTGTTCACTTCTCTGCCATACTTCCCTTGACCCTCAGGCAAGGTGAGAGGTCTCTTCCCCCAGCACCTCAAGCTCCCCGGATGGTCTCCTTCAGAGCAATGACCATACGGTGTGGTCATTATCTTTGACTTGGCTACCTTCTCTCCAGAGAAGGAGCTCCTCAAAGACAGGATCGTGTCCTGTCCATTTATCTCCCAAAGGGCCCGTTAACAGTCATCAACTTACTGACTTACTGATAGGAGTTCAGCTTGAGGTTGTGAATCGTTAGGTAACACTTTCTGCTGGTCAACTCTTCCAGTTAACCACTGACTGGGTTTTCTTTACTTCAGAATTTCTCAGAACCTTTAATGTGCTCGTGGGCACTGTGAACCTCTGTCCCAGCTTCAAATCATCTTACCCAATTGCCCCATTTCAGGAATGACGAGGGACAAGAGAGAGACAAGGGCTCATCCAGGCAGTTGACAGCAGAACAGGGCCTGGGGCCCAGCTCTCTCCTCTGCCTATTTGCCCCTGTACACCTCAGGCCCCCGCCTGGGACCAGTCACCTCTGTAGCAAAATGTCAAGAGTGAGGGTCTCTGGAGCCAGACTGCCTGCATTTGAGTGTTCTACCCCCTCTCACTAACTGTATGACCTTGGCCAAGTGACTTAGCCTCTCTGAGTTTCCATTTCCTCATTGGTATGGTGTTGACCATAGCAACACCCGCCTCATGGGGTAGCTGTGAGGGTTCCAGGGAAGTGGTCCACCTAGAAGCACTTAGCACAGTGGCCAGTGCACAGTAGGCCCTCAATACGTTGCCACCAGCGTCTCTATGACCTCAGCTTTCTCAGGAAGTACTGGGCACGCTGAGCACTGACACCTTGGGGGAGCTGTGGGTCTCTCTGGAGAAAGAGGCCAACCAGATGCTAGGTCCAGCCCAAGCTGACCTCCGCAGGGTTTGAATACAGGTCTTAGCACCGGGCCTGCTCATCCAGATGTCCAACTCTTCGTCCTCCTGGATTTGAAAAAGACATTTTTGTTTAGAGGCATTTTCCCCCACTTCATATTGGCTCCATAAATTGGATTTTGTTGAGTGGTTTCTGACAAGCAAGTCTAACAGGCATGTGTGTGGAGGAAATGCAAGGCTGCCTCTGGCCACGGGGGTGGATCCGAGGCCTTGGGTTCTGCCGGTTGCTGGCCGCGAGCTCAGTTCCCCGACAGCTGCATCCTGGGGAGAGTGTGTGTCCTTGGGGTGATCCAGAAGGACTTATTCCCCAGGGAATTCTTTCCAGAGGTTTCCCAGAACCTTCCCTTAGAGGGAAGGCCCTAATGGCAAGTGGTCTGGCTACCTACCCCACCCTACCAAGCAAAGGAGCTTCATGGGTTCAGATTCATGGGGGGGTGAGTGGAGTCTGCCTCTGAGTCTCCTGCCCCCAGCTCCGTCCCCTCCACAATAATGGACAAGGACCATGAGGTGGATCACAGTGCTTCTCCACATCTTCAGGCATCCGGACAAGGGGAGGCTGATGTAGCAAAGCAGGAGAGATTTCAGCTAGACAACAGGAAGGACTTCCTCCTGCCAGATAGCACAAACCTGGGCTGTGTATGACCTTGGAAAGAATATTCAATTAGGAGTCAAGACAGCTTTGGCTGATGATTACTGTGGGACTTTAGGTCAGTGCCTCATTTTCTCCTGTTGGTTTGCTCATCTACAAGGTGGGGATTATAATTTCTATTCACTACAGAGGATTTCAAATGAAGACAGTGAGATGAAGCCTTGAGGCCA
Source organism: Zalophus californianus (assembly GCF_009762305.2). Lineage (NCBI taxonomy): Eukaryota > Metazoa > Chordata > Mammalia > Carnivora > Otariidae > Zalophus > Zalophus californianus. The sequence continues at coordinate 114,209,203 of NC_045602.1, forward strand.
GTGGCAGGAGGCTGGATCAAATGACCTCCTACGTTCCTTCTCCTTTCTTGTTTGGAAGGGATTCCCAAGGCTATGGTCCTGGTCTAAGGCCCAGGGACCCACGGTGAAGTGTGAATGGGTGTGTGTGTGTGTGTGTGTGTGTGTGTGTGTGTGTGTGTGCGTGTGTGTGCTACATAGTAGGTGTTAACAATTTATTTTTCCCCCTTCTCTTGGGCCACTCACCAGTTGCAGAAAGAGCCACGGACAGATGTTAGAAAGCCCGGATTCTAACCCTGGGTCTGCCCCCAGCTTGCTTTGACCTTGGCCATGTCTCTTACCCAAATGAATCTCAGTTTTCCCATCTGTATCATGAGGAGTTTGGATGGTTTCCAAGATCACATCTCTCTTGAAACTGGGAAACCCATGACTGACCCAGGGAGGTCTGACCCCTGCTCTCCCACCTTCCCCACCAGCCCTCACTGGCAGTTCCGGATACACGGACCTTCCTTTGCTTCCTTGAATTTGCCAGGGCCTTGGGAATGGGCTCAAGCCCCTCTCACAAGACGTGTGACCCTGGATGTGTCACTCCCTCCCACCCCAGGGCCTTTGCCCAAACCCTTCCCCTCTTGCCATGAGTTCACCTGATTGATTCCAACTCATCCTTAGAGTGGCCAGCCTGGGTGGAGTCCTAGAGGGAGGCCCTGGGATGGGTGGGCTTCGCAAGCCAAGGAGAACCTGGGCAGTGTGTGCCAGGGGAACGCACAGCTAGAGCCCCCATCTCCCCTGGGGCGGGATCCTGGGGGTAGCTGACTTGGTAATCACACCAATTGCCTAGTGCCTCCTGGGTAAGCTCTGTCGAATGGGTGGTGTGCCAGGCATTCTGCTGTCGCTGGGCCTCTCGGCAATCAGGAGCACCACTCTGCAGGTGAGGCTCTGAGTGCGGAAGGTCTTGCCCCAGGCCGCACAGGTCTGTCTGAAACGTTCCTCTCCTCCAGGGACGGGATCCCAGGGACCATGTGTCCCTCCTCCAGCAGCCAGCACCTGCAGCAGACCCTGGAAGGCAGGTGAGACCGAAGGGAATGGAGAACATGAAGCATCTTGCCCAGGGTCTCACCAGGCAGAAACAGAGCAAAGAAGGGTAGCTTCTCTGTGGCTCCCAAAGCTCCCAAGAGTGGAAACTTAAGGACCCTCATTAGGGCTCACGGACTCCAAGCTACCCCTTTTACAGATGGAGAAACTGAGGCCCAGAAAAAGGATGAGCTACATCCAGGGCCACCAGGCAGGTAAGGCACAGACCAGAACCCAGCAGGGCAAATACAAAGGCCCTGAGGCCGGCACAAAATATGAACTAAGGCCAATAGGCTGAAGGGAGATGAAGCTGGAGAGGGGGGCTCAGGCCAGACCAGGCAAGGAATTTGGGCTCTAGGCCACAGCAATGGGAAGTGATTGGACCAGAAAGGTCTATCCAGCACTGGGCCTGCAGGAGGGCAGGAGGGGCATAGGGAGGCCTGGGAGACGACACGGGCACTGTTCCTGTTTCCCAACTTCCAGACCTTCTGGCCCACCTGCCGACTCCGCATCACCACTCCAAGCCTGAGGTCCCGATTTCCACTCCCAAATTGGTCCTTCCCACTGCCTCCCCCTCTCAGGAAACACCAACTCCATTCTTCCCATTGCTCAGCCAGAAAGCCTGGAGTCACCCTTACTCTCCACCCTCCTGTCTCTCGCCCTGCCACCTGACGCGTCAGCAAACCTCTTCAGCTCACCTTCGAGATAAAACCAGAATCTGACCACTTCTCCCTGCCCTGCTGCCGCACGCCCCCGCCCCCACCCTGGCCCACAGTGTACCCTCCGAAAGACAGCTGGAGGGAAACTGTCCCTCCCCTGCTCTGAGGCCTCTTGTGGCTCCCCGCCTCCCTCTGAGTGAAGTGCTGACCTTGACCTTGACCCTTCATGTCCTGGCCTCCCTGTGCCTGTCCGGCCCTGTGGTCCCCAGTGCGTCCCCCTCTCTCCTCCTGGCCGAGTCGGTGTTCGTGCCCCATGGTATTTGCCCGTGCTGCCCCCTTCCCGGGGCTCTGCAGGGCCGGCTCCATCACCCCCTCCAGGTCATCCGATGTCACCTTCTCAGGCTCCCGGGACCACCACCCTAGTTAAAAATGACAATCCCTTCTCCCCCCACTCACACATCCCTTTCTCAGCTTCGTTTTCTCCGTAATTCACCTCACTTTCTAAGATTCCAAGACACTATTTACTAGGCCCATGCTGTGGCTCGTTCTCTGCCCCCTCGACCGCCTCACCCCACATCAGGGCTTCAGCTTCCCCAGGGCAAGAGTCTTGGAATCACCGGGGCCAAGAGCGGTGTCCAGGCCACAGTGGTTAAATTCGTGTGGTTCTAACAAGGTGGGAGGCCGCCTTAATCTCCTCTCACGGGAGGAGGGAACAGAGGCTCAGGGAGGATGGAGAGCCGCCTGAGGTCATGGGGCCAGGACACCGTGGGGCTGGGACCTGGACCCCGGTGGTGGCTTGGGCTGGGAGCAGGCTGGAAGCAGAGGCTGTGGCGGGGGGGGGGGGGGGGGGGCCGAGCGGCTCCTGCCAGCCCGTGTGGCCAGCCCTCCCCGAGGAGCCACGGCGCCCAGCAGGGAGAGGGCTCCAGGGCGGTGGTGTAAGAGGGGCATTGGGAAAGGCCCAGGGGCACCAGGTCCATTCTACAGTTGCCCGGTCCTCAGAGCCTGAACGGCCATGAGTGAGAAAGGAAGTCAGCAGGATCCAAAATAGGTCTGTGTTTTGGGAAGTGAAACTGGGTGCTGGGGACATGGCCAGGGGGAGACCTGGGCCTCCTGGGTTGAGGCTGTTGGGGTAGGGAGTCTTCCCCTGCCTCCTCAGCCCAGGAAGGGTGGGTCTCGGGGATGGGCTCAGGCCCCTCTCACAAGCATGTGCCCCTGGACCTGTTATGTCAGCTCTCTGACACTCACTCTTCTCATCTCTAAAATGGGACTAAGGTATTGGGGACTGGAAAGGTACAGTAAGACCGTGTCCTGAAGCCCGAGGCTGTTGTTCCAAAGATGGTAATAGTTACCGTTGGTATTCCAGACCCACTGCAGTGCCTCCTCCTCCAGGAAGCCTCCCCAGATCCTTAGATCAGAATGACTCTCTCCTCTTTAACGTCTGTGTTTCTGTTCACATGTGTCTTTTCCACCAGAGGAGGCAAGGACCCCATCTGAGTCCTCTTAGTGTCCCCAGTGCCCAGTACAAGGCCTGACATGTGGGAGATGCCACAGCCTGGGACTGAATGGGGGGACGAGGGCAGAGGCTTATGTACACCCTTGAGGGTCTGATATCTGCACCCTGAGAGCCAGCACCTCAGGGTGGCCTGGAGTTGTGGCAAGAGGAGGGCTCTGAGGGTAGGTGAGTTATATTTCCTCTGAGGCTCCAGTTTACTCATTCATAAAATGGGGACCCTTGGAAAATAGGCCCCACAGCTTCTCTGTTCTGGATCAATGAAACACAGGCCAACCGACATGCTACCCCAGATGCCTCAGAGTGTGCCTGGGGCAGGGCTGCCCCAAAGTGGGATCCTTCAGACCCAGGGGGGCTTGCATTCTGCTTGTTCCAGCCCCTGTCCTGCTCTGATGAGAAACAGGCCTTCAAAGCTGGAAAATTCCCCAAGGGTAGCTGGGGGCTTGCCACCTAATGAAATCAGGAAGCTCTAAAGAATGATGGAGTCAAAGAGCCCAGATGTCCATCAACAAATGAATGGATAAAGAAGATGTGGTTTATATATACAATGGAATATTACGCAGCCATCAAAAAAATTGAGATCTTGCCATTTGCGACGACATGGATGGAACTAGAGGGTATTATGCTAAGCAAAATAAGTCAATCAGAGAAAGACAATTACCATATGATCTCACTGATACGTGGAATTTGAGAAACAAGGCAAAGGATCATTGGGGAAGAGAGAAAAAAATGAAACAAGATGAAACCAGAGAGGGAGACAAACCATAAGAGACTCTTAATCTCAGGAAACAGACTGAGGGTTGCTGGAGTGGATGGGGGGTGGGAGGGATGGGGTGGCTGGGTGATGGACACTGGGGTGGTTGTGTGCTATGGTGAGCGCTGTGAATTGTGTAAGATTAATGAATCACAGACCTGTACCCCCTTTATTATATGTTAATAAAAATAAATTAATTAAAAAAAAGAATGATGGAGTCATCAGTCTGCAAGAACATGTACATCATCCAGGTTTTACAGATAAAGCCCAGAGAGGTTAGGCTACTTGTCCAAGATCACACAGCACATTAGGGCAGAGCAGGTAGGTGCCCAGCCCTCCTGATTTTCAGTCCCAGGGCTCAGTCAGCACATCTTACAGTCACCGCGTGTCCACAAAGTGAGAGTGAGGCCGCTCATCCTATAGACGAAGACCTCAGGCTTCCAGAAGCAAAAGGTCTTTCCCCCAGAGCCTCCACCCTTGGAGCTTCTTAAGGGCTCCCTGGGTCCCTTGGAGGCTGGGCTTTCAAACCCAGGGACTACCACAGAGCTGAGGCTTCTCCAGGAAGGATCCCAAAGGGTCTGTGTGGCCCTGAGTTTCCCATCAGCCCACTCGTGCTGCTGGGCTCTCCCATGAGCCAGCTGCTGGTGCACAGTTCTGAATGGAAGTCTCACTGTGCCTCCAGCCAGACAGCTCAGAATAACGAGAACAGACACACTACATGGCGTTTATTGGGTGCTGGGCCCTATTCTAAGGGCTTTACCTACATCTACTCATTTGAGTCTCAATGACTCGGTGAGCTCAGCACCATGCCCCATTTTCTACATGGGAAAACTCGTGCACATCCCAGGCTGAGCTCAACATCTTCTAAAAACCTGCTCCTCTCCCAGTCCCCAGCCCAGGGAGAAGCCTCCAGGCAACTGCGCTGGGTACCAGAGTCACTCCTGATACCTCCAGCTGCCCCTCCCTCAACATCTGGTCAAAGCCACCTCCTAACCAGGCCCCTAACCTGCTCTGTGAGCTGTGATTAATGACTGAAGCTCTCTGGGCCTTATCTGTCAACCAGGATAACAGCCCCACCTATGAAGGGTATGGCAGAGTTGTGGAGATTCGCCATCACTCCTGGCTGTGTGACCTGGGCCCGGAGAACCAACCTCTCTGGGCTGCAGTTTCCACGTCTGTGAAATGGAAACAGTAGCATCGCTTGCCTCCCAGCGTCGGTGGGATGATTCAGGGATGTGGTCCCTCTGTGTTCCCTGAGACATTGCTCCAGCAACTCTCCCCTCTTAGAACTCATCAGCATTTCCCTCTCTACCCACTCACCCCGAGCAACATACAGACTGCTGGGTTTTCTCTTGGAGGCCGCATCCCCTCGCTGCTGTCCCGTACTCTCTCCCACCCTGCACGGGAGCTCCTTGAAAGCGTGTCCTTCCTCGTGGCCCCCTCTCTTCCCTTGAACCCGCTGCCCTCAGCCTTTCACCTCCCCTCCCAGGAGACCAAGGACCTGGGCATGGCTACACCAGGGCCATCTCTCAGCCCCTACTGCCCTGGACCTCCACCCCGGCGGCCTACGATGCAGCTGCCCTCCTGGAACACTTTCCTTGCTGGCTGTCAGGATGTTCTATTTGCCTCTACTTCCCTGGCTGCCTCTCCTCAGCTCTTTTCTGCTGCTTCTGCCATCTCACCCCCGCCTCTCAGGGTGGGGGGCCCCGGGCCTGTTCCTTCCGTCTACCTTCCTCCCTGGTAACCCCGAGCCCCACGCCGAGACCGCCAACCTGGACACCTCCCTGGAGCCCCGCAGCTCCTCCCAGCCTCTCTAGCTGACCTTGTTCCCATCTGATCTCCTGATATTTGCACATTGACCTGTTCCACCCGCAACCTTCTTCATCCCAGTGAATGGCAACTCCAGTCTTCCCACGGCCCTTGCCAAAACCCTGGCTGACATCCTGAACTCCTTCCTCCCTGACTCCGGCTCTGTCTGTGTGTGTGTGTGTGTGTGTGAGAGAGAGAGAGAGAGAGAGAGAGAGAGATCCCACATGGGCAGCACCAGCAGGTCCTGCTGGCTCCAACTTCTTGTTTCATCTCCGTTTCCAGCAGCCCTCGCCAGCCCCTTGCCTCCCCCTGGACCAGCCTCCATCCGGATCGGCCCCCCCGCCCCCCCCTCCCGCCAGCCACCTCCTGCCCTGCGGCCTGCAGTCTATTCTTCACGTGGCAGCCAGAGGGACCCTACTCCAAGGAGAGTCCCGCAGAGCCTCCGGAGCCGGGAGCTCGCAGGCCCACCGTGGTGCGCCCACAGAGAAGCCCCAGTCTTTGTGAAGCCCTTCAGGCCCCGCAAGCTCTGCAGCCCTCGGGCTGTCTCCCTCCTTCTGCCCGGGGCCGCCCAACTCCTGCTCCTGCTGCACCGTGTTGGCTTCCTGGAACATTCTCGCCCCAGCAGCATTCATGCAGGAATAAGTGTCCTCCTGGGGAGGCCTTCCCTGGGGCCTGATCCACAATTTCGACCTGCCACCTGCCCCTCTCTGTCTCCCCCCATTTTCTCTCTTTCCCCTTCACACTTACCACAGTCTCACACACCCTGTGTTTCACTTACTGTGTTTAGAGCTGGTCCCTCCCAGGAGGGCAGGGATTGGTCCTGGGCTCAGGCTCTCCTGCGGCCTCCCCTGGGCCTCCCCTGGGGCCTCCAGCAGGGCCTCCAGCAGGGCCTGGCCGTCAGGAGCTCCGATAAGCCTGTGGAAGAAGCGAGCGGGAGGAGGGCTTGTGTGAGAGCCTGAGTCTGCTGGGGATAAATGCGGCCCAGGTGTCCAGCCGCGCTGGGCCCTCTGGAGGCCTTCCAGGGCCCCTTCCGTGCTCCCCACCGTCTCCCTGCCTCCAGCCGTCCCCCTGGCCCCACTCAGATCCTCCATTCTCCTTGGCGGGGGGGGGGGGGGGGGGGGGGGGGGGGGCAGAGGGCTTTCCGAAGCCTGGATCTAATCACGTCATCCACCCACCCGAGCCTCCAACGGCTGCCCTCGGCCCTCAGGATAACGTCCCCATTCCCTGCCTGGCACGAGAGACCCCGCAAGACCAGACCCGGCCACTGGCCTGCCTCTTCCCTCCCTGCGCCCACAGGAGGGCTCTCCGCAGGCTCTCCCGCCTCCCGGGCTCAGACGTGTGCTCCCTGAGGGCAGGTGCGCAGTGCCCACCCCCCACCCCACCCCACCCCCGCCGCAGACAAGGAGCTCGGCAGCAGCCCACCTCCCCCAGCAGCCCGCTCAGGGCAGCGAGGGCTCCGGGCTTCCGTGAAGCCCCGCCTGTGTGCGGGGTGCCAGGAGCAGAGCATCAACGAGGACCCGCCTCCTCAGGGCCTCCGCCTTGACATCTTTCCCACAGATCGGCCAACTCTGCCTCGGCTTCTCCAGGTTCCTGGTCCTCAGCCGCTGTCTCTGTGAGGCCCCTGACCACCCTCCTGCCACCGAATTCCCCACCCTCTCACCACTTCCTTTGTCTTCATCTGTGTCCCCCACTAGAATGTGCCCTCTGAGAAGGGCAGGCAGGGACTGTCACCTGCTCTCTCCCAGCACCTAGGACAGTGCCTGGCACAGAGGAAGTAGGTGCTGAATGAAGGAGTACCATCTAGAAGGACTAGACCATCAAGCGCCACAGAGATACAGAGTGATGGGGTGGCTCTGTTTCGGCTGGGGTGGTCTCGGAGGCCTCTCTGAGGAGGCAGCAAGAGCGGAGACTCAGGACGTGAAGACTGAGCCTGAGGAAGAATGTTCCAGGTGGAGGAAGTAGTCAGTTGCAAAGGCCCTGAGACAGGCTGAGGTCGGAGTGTCACCAAACAGCAAGTGAGGCCAGAGCTGAGGGAGCCAGAGGACAGCGGGCTGGGTGGGGGCCAGGGGAGAAACCTTCCTACGCCCTTTCCAAGAGGGTCAGTGGAGGCTCAGGGAAGCTAAGTGACTGATCCAAGGCCACAAAACAAGGAAGTGGCAGAGGTGGGTCTGGACTCAGGCCTGCTGGGATATGGGGCCTCCTCCCCAGGTGGGGCTCCCCCCAGTCACTCTTGGGGCTCACCTGTGCTCTGCTCATTAATAGCTAACCCAGGTTGGGTGAGGAGCCAAGAGGTGTTGGCTCAGCCCCATGGCCTCTGGGACCAAGCCCAGCGAGTGAGCGACTGAACGAGAGGCCAGCTGGGGGGGCAGCTGGAGCCGTTGTCCCCTGCCCCCTTGAGAGGCCTGATTTGCTGGAGCTGAGGGTGACTGTCTAGGACAGGAGACATCACAGCCAAGGCCTTGAAACTGTGCAGAAGTCGGACCAGGTGGCCCCAGCTCAGAACCTTCCCAGGGCAGGCGGGCCCACCAGGCATTATGGGACCGAATCCGGCTAGGACCTCAACTTTTCCCCTCCTCTTGCCTCTGCACTTACGCCCTGATGACTACTCGGGCTTTTGGGCTTCCTTGCTACTCCCAGACAGTGGAGGCCATGCTCGCTCACCGCCTCCCCCGCCCCCGCCCGCACACACACAGGCTTTTGCCCTTGCTGGTCCCTCTGCCAGGGATTCTCTTCCCCCAGTGCTGTGTGGCTGGATCCGCTCAGCCTCGGGCCTCAGCTCAAGTGTCACCTCCTCAGAGGCCTTCCCTGACCCCCCCCCCCCCCCCGTCTAAAGCAGCTCAGCCCCCACCGCCTCTTACTCTCCATCAGAGAGCACTTTGAGGTCAGCCTGTGCGTTGTTCCCTTCTATTGTCAGTGTCCCCATCCTGACATTGGGGCGTGAACACCCCATGTATCTTGTTCCTTGGAGTCTCCTCAGGGCCTGCCATAGGGCCTGGTGCACAATCGATGATCAATAAATAGTTGTGGAATGAGAGTCTGCCCCCCTCATTGTACATAGGTAGCAACTGAGGTTCAGAGAAGTTGAGTCCCTTGCCCGAGGTCACACAGCAAACCAGAGGCAGAGCTAAGGCAGGAGCCCAGCTCCGCTCGCCTGACACTGTGTCCAGTGCTCAAGCACCCAAGGTTCAGCCAGGCCTGCCCCTGCCTTTCATATAGGACCTCTCTTCCTCCCCACTATCTTTCGGTTCCGAGGAGAAGGGAGAAGGGAGTGGAAAGGATAGAAGGGAGCAAACAGGGAAGTGAGTGTCTAAGGTGAATGGGTCCTCAGGAGTCACCGAGTCCCACAGGATGGGGTCCAGTGAGGTTGAACATCTGACTAGGGCCTCTGGGCCCATAGTCCACTCTTGCCCTTGCCTGCCTGAGCTGGAAGGGGTTAAATTTTGTGCTGCCGCCTCCTGGCTCACTGTGGACTGTGGCTGGGACAGAACATCTGTCTGTTGCTATGGTTGCCGTACATTTGAAGGGGATGGCTGGATAATTATGGCAAACGAGGCCGAGTGAGGGAGCAGGTGCCCAGAAGTGGCTCAGGACCCCTGCCCACCCAGCACCGGGGCCGGCCGCAGGCCCCTTGCCTGGTCCGTTCACCATCAGCCCTGTCCACCTCCCCAGGTGGAGGGGAGTCCGCCAGAGCCACTTGGCCTCTGCACAATGGATGGGCTAGGCCATGCGGCTTCCAGGAGCCATGGGACAGAGCAGGCACTCGTAACCTTGAGCACGGGAGCCCGGGGGCGGTGGGTCAACTGACATGAGTGCCGGGCTGTGATAACGCCCAATGCCTCTGTGGCCTGGGGGAGAAGCCCTGTCATCTGCCCCTGTCCCCGTGGGTCTCCTGGAGCCCAGGAAGCAGAGGGTGGAGACTGGTGCCTAAGACCTGGCCTCTCTGCTCTGCCTGCTTACTGGGCACCACAGGGGACCCACCGGCTTCCCTGGGGATGGGGACCCCCCCCATCTGCCTACGGAGGAGAGGAGCGCCTCCCCGGCAGAGCTGAAGGGGCTCTGTGTGGGACAGGGTTGGAGCAGAGGTGGCTCTGGGACAGGAAACGGGTGCCCCGCCCTGGCTCGTCAGGTAGCTGGCTTCATCACCTACAGAGCATGGTCTCGTGCAAAGGCTGGAGGCTGCTCAGCAGTGACCAGTTGTGTGATTTGTCCTTGGATCCACCCCCGGCCCTGATGAGCTGTGGGCAGGGCAGAAGGGCTTTTGCCAGGAAGGGCCACCCACCCCCTCCCTGCCACCCCCTGCACCCTCCCCGGCCCCCCCAAGGCAGGGATCTCAGCTTCCTGAAGACTCAGCGCAGACCCAGGCCGGCAGCCCCCAGAGGTCTGAGAACTACCGCTTCTGACTTCCTCTGTAGCAGCTGGGGACAGAGGAGAGGCGCCTTCCCCAAGGTCACCCTTGTAGGTTCCTGGCTCTCCCCTTGCCCCTGCCCCCTCCTGCTGGCAACTTCTCCCCTGTCCCCCATCTGCTTCCCTCACACAACAATTGCAAAAGTGAGACCACCACGGTGCAGGTGCTGGGCTCTACGTGCATTTGCTGAGTTACTTCTTTCAACCCTGTAAGGAGGATGCTTTGAATGCTGGGCTCAGATGGGGAATACGGAGACCCAGAGCAGTAAAGCGATCTTAAGTTCCCCTGGCTGGCAGTACTATAGCCCAGGAGGTCAAAACAGGGCCACTCAGAGCACCGCCTCTTCTTCTCCCATCTCCCCTCCCCCTGAGGAGGACCTCTTGATGTCAGAGCCGCGTCTGGTGCTTCTGTGCTGCCAGCTCTGGGCACGGAGGAGGCACAGACAAACGTTAAACTCTCTGTCCATTCATTTATGCAAGACTGCATGCATTCCTTCAGTAGGCACCAAGCACCTCTTACGTGCCAGGCCCTGTGCTGCGTGAATCAATGAATCCCCTTCCTCACACTGGCCGATCCAGAGGTCCCCAAGGACGTCTGACCCCAGGATCCAGAGGTCCCCAAGGACATCTGACCCCAGGATCCAGAGGTCCCCAAGGACATCTGACCCCAGCGCACAGAAACCGATTCAAATGAAGGATCGGTCTGGGCAGCCCGGAAGCTCCCCCCAGTTGGAGGGAGGCCGAGCGATGGCCACGGCCTCACAGTTGAGGAGGTGGAATTTCGGAGATCAGAGGATCTGCCCGAGGTCACACTTGTCCCGGGTGGGGCCGCCCCTGGGACCCAGGAGTTATCGGCCTGGGGATTGTTCTGGCCTTGATGGCGTGCTCGTAATACGGTGACCAACTAGCCCTGGTTTACCCTCTCAGCCTCATGCAAACTGGACAGTAAGTTAGCCTTGCCAAGGATCTCCTGGGCACCACAGACCCAAGCTTTGCAGTCCCGTTGCCTGGTCTGGGATCCAGGCTCCCTTCCTTCCTGGGGGTGTGATCCTGGGAAAAGGAAGGCCCTTCTGAGCTGGGGGTGCCTCCCTGTCCCACACAGGGACCTGTGGTCCCATCTCAGGCTGTCTTAACAGGTTGGAGTCACTAGGTCTATACCCAGGAGACACCAGCCCTGCCCAGTTCCTAGTCCTCAGGGAATGCTGGTTGGGTAAGGAGGCCCAAGCCCTCCTTAAAGAGACAGGCACAGACCATAGCCAAGCTCTGCATATTTAACCGGCAGCTCCTGTGAGCCATGAATCAGCATCCCGGGGGCCCTCTGGGTGGCACAGAAGCACTTTCCCAGCCAGACCCCTCCTGCAGCCATTGGGGGGGGTGAGGGGTGGGACAAGGAGATCTGCAAGGAGGGGGCTGTGGACCCAGGAAGGTTGCTTCCCTCCCAGCTGCGGGGCCTCTGTGGGGATTGACCGGTCCCAGGCAGGACCTCCAGGAAGCCTGCAAAAGGGCTGCAGTGGGAGGGAGGCATGCGGGCTCTCAGGTTCCAAGCCCCATCCTCCTGCTTCCTGGCCATGTAACCATGGGTGGGGACCTGAGCTTCTCCTGGCCTCAATGCCCCTGGAGCAATGGCATCTGGCCTCTGACCTCTCTGGCCCCTTCCAGCCTTGCTAAGATTCTCTAACTGAAACCAGACTTCCGGATTCCTAGTGAGAGTTCGATGAATGCTGGGCTTTCTGGACCCTGGGTCTCAACACTCAGTCTGATACACAGTAGGTGCTGAGAAGCACAGAAAAGAAAGATGGATGGATGATGGATGCATGGATGGGTGGATGGATGGATGGATGGGCAGGTGGATGGATGGATGGATGGATGAGTGAGTGGGTAAATGGATGGATGTATGGACGATGGATAAATGGATGGATAGGTGGATTGATGGATGGATGCATGGATGGATGGATGGATGGATAGATGGAGAAAGGGACCCCTGGGCCAGTGGACTCTTCAGTGCCCAAGAAGGGACGACTCAGTGGGCGAATGAAGGCTTGACTCCTCCCTTGCTCTTAGCCTCGCATCCACTCAACCCTCAGGGCCATCCATTTGACCTCTAAGTTTCTCTCCATTTCCCCTGCTATCTCCCATCTAAGGCCACTATCCTCTTTAGCCTGGACAACCATAGCACCCTTCTCGCTGGGCTCCCCGTGGCTTCCCTCACCGCTCTACCCCTTTCAGATCATTCTCCAAGAACAAGAGGAGCCAGGATATACGTTTGCTCCCACTTCCCCCTGCCTCAAATCCCCCCCAGCCCTCCTTACCCTGGTCCACAGGCCTCACGGGACTGAGCCCCCGGTCACCTCCGGACCTCCCCGCCTGCCCCTCCCATGCACCTCCCAACCTCTCCATGCTCTTCCATACTGACTGGCCTCCAGTTTCCCCACATGCACGATGCTCCCGTCCACTGCCCAGCCCCCTAACCAAGGCACCCACCCTTTACCCCCTTACCTCCTACCCCCTTCCAGACCTCAGCCGCCACCTCCTCAAGGAAGCCCTCCATGACCCCAGCCAGTGCCAGGCGCTCCCATGTACACTCCCACGGCACCCAGACCTTGAGTTTGCAGCTCTCCTTACAGCTGCAGGCGTGTGCCGGTGTGACTAATGACATCTGTCCTCCGTGGCCCTGCCCGGGTGGGGCCCTGTCAGTCTTGTTCCCTCTTGGGTCCCCTGCACCCGCACAGGGCCCGGCACATAGTGAAGACTCGCTGAGCATTTGTTGAATGGATGAACAAATAAATAGATGGGAGGAAGGAGGGATGGGAGGATGGCGGGCAGACAGAAGCAGAGCGAGCGGAGCAGAATGTAAAGGAGGAATTCACAGCGGTTTAGACAGCGCGGTTGGGGGCCCGGGGGGCCGTGGTAAGGAGGTGAGGTTTGGGAAGGGTCACAAAAGCAGGGGAGCATCTAAGCAGAGGGATGAGGACTGCCACCCCCCGATGAGAAGCCAGCACCCCATCCCCCGGGCATGTCCAAAGGCCGTGAGAGAGAGTTGAAGGAGCACAGGGCCAGGAAGGGTGGCGAGGGGCCGGGCAGAGCCTGTGGACCCCCCGGGGCTTGTCCCAAGTGAGATGGGAGGAGCCATTGGGCTCTGAACAGTGCAGTGGCTTCGTGCATTTGTCCCCCACACCCACACCCACCCCTGCCGCCCCGAGTAGAATATAGACTCAGGGAGGGCAGGCCCTGGTCTGCCTTGCTTGCTGTTATGTATGCAGCACCTGGGGGCTTCTAGATCACTTGGAGTAAAAGCCAAAGGCTTTGCAATGGCCCCCAGGGGCTTCTCCACTCGGGGTTGGGGACCTGCCTTGTCCCCCCTAATCCCACATGGTCCTGGACCTCCTTCTGAAAATAACACGTCCAGCACTGCCCATCCCTACCCCAGCTTTATTTTCTCCATAGCTCTCACTAGCATTCAACATTTCTCTAGCTCACTCGTGTGCTTAGCTGGTCTGACCTGCCACCTGGATGGAGCTCCATGACGGTGGGTGCTGGCTTTGTCCCCAGTGCCCAGAATGAGGTGTTCTATATATTTGTTGAGTGGGTGTCTGAATTCAGACCATCGGCCCCTGGTTTGCCTGAGAAAACTGGATCAGGAAGAAAACAATAAACTGAATCAGAGAGGTTTGGTGACTTACTTGAGGTCACTCTGCTAAGTCTACGGTGCCAAGACAACCCAGGGCCTCTGCGGCTAAATCTGGGTTCATCTTACTCTGTGTCTGCCTTCAAGGCCTGGGGCAGGGTAGGTGATGCACAGGGAAGCCAGAGTAGCTGAGTCCCAGGAAACACGATTCCCCTGGGGCTTGAACCCACAACCACCTGGCTATGAAGCCGATACGTGATCTCCCCACCAAGCATCACAGTGCGGGGCTGAGGGAAAGGGGACATTGCTGGGGGGTGGATGATTAATTCATCCTAATTGACAGGGCTTTATCGAAGTCCTAAAAGGCCCCAGGCTGGACATTTCGGAAAATATGGTTCCAGTGACTCCCTGGGAAATGTCCTCCAATATCAGGCAAGAAAGCAGATGCACTTTAAGATAAAAGTTTGTTGCGCTTACCCAGTAAACATTCCAGTTTGGGGTGGGGGGGCAGTGCTCAGAAGGGGGTGTGATTTCCTGAAGAAGGGAATGCACTTTTCATAAATTACCAGGAGGAAAATTGTATGTGTTGGGATAAACTCTATCAAGAAATATGGCAGGGCTGCCTGATAGTTAATAATTCAGAGCTGTTCCCCAGCACGACGCAGGATTTTAAAAACTATTTCCTTGGGATTGTTGTTTAAAAATACTGTTAATGGCTGGGAACCTTCTCCTTGCATTAGATGGTCATCATGGGCCAGCCCGGGTGGCGTTCCTGGGGGACAAAGACAGGGACCCATTGCGGTGTGTGAGTAAAGCTGCCTGCGTTCTCTGGGAAGGCACCACGGACACCCATCTCATTTTCCTCCCTCACAGGATGGAAGATGAGCTGGGGCTCAGAGAGGGCAAGGGGCCAGCCTGGACCACACAGCTAGGAAAGGGAGGAGGGGCTCGGAGGAGAACCCGGGTTGGGTGAATGAATTGCAGCGACTCCCCGCTGGCTTTGGGCAAGGGATTTCCCTCCTCTGTGCTTCGGTCGCCTCCTCTATAAACCGGGGATCTGTTTCTTCACCAGACAACACATAGTTATGGAGCACTTGTTAAAGTCCAAGTGTTAGAGTGGCGTTGGACCAAGACGGACCCAGCGTTCACCTCCATGGAGCTCAGTCAGGTGGAAGAGTCAGATGATGAGCAATTACATCCCACCCCAAATGGTAATCAATGCTATCAAGACAAAGAAAGAGGAATCGTGGGACAGGGTGGGAGAGTAGATGCTTTAGTTATAGGATAATCGGGAAGAACTCTCTGGGCAGGTGCTAACTGAGTAGAGACCGGAAAAAAAGAGGGAGCTGAGAGAGTCTGTGGAGGCAGAGAGCAGAGAGAACAGCAAGTGCAAAGGCCCTGGGGTGGGACTGTGCTTGCCATACTGGAGGAACAGTGAGGAGGCCACAGTGGTTGGGGCAGAGTGAGCCAGTAGGGGAGAGAGGGAGGCAAGGTCAGGGATGCTGGCAGTGGCCGGATCACAGAGCACCCTGTGGCAGTCTGGATATTATTCTGAGAATGCTAGGGATCCACCAGAGGGCTAGTTTGCAGGGGAGGGGCCAATTAAACTGTCTGTTTTTAAAAGACCCTGAAAGTTCTCCAGATTGATTGTCAAGTGAAAAAAGCACGGGGCAGAACCATGTGCATGGCATGTTACTGTCTGATTAAAAAAACCAAAAAAACAAAAAACGAAAGCGGAGATTAAGGTATGCATTAGCTTGTGTATGCATAAAATTATCTGTGGCATGATAGATGAAAATAGGAGGACACAGTGCCTGCCTCTGGGGAGGAGTTCTGGCTGGCTGGGACTGGGTCGGAGGGATACTTCCTGCTTTCTACATTTTTTCTTGTACCTTTCAAATTTTGAGCCATGCAAATTTGTCACCTATTCAAAAAATAAATAAATACTTTTTTGGAAGTGAAAGAAAGAAGAAAAAGAAAGGCCCCTCTGGCTGCCATGTGGATAATGGATTTTAGATGTGCCCAGATGGTGGTGGCTGGGAGCTGAGGCGGAGGCCAGGTGGGGCCCCTTGGTCAGAACTGTTTGCCCCACTTTACAGTGAGGACTGTGCACTGAGACGGGGCAAGTGCTGAGCCCCAAAGCACACAGCTAGGAAATGGAAGATGGCCCCAGATGAGAACCCATGCCTGGGTTCCCTGGGACTCCTCTCTGCCTCCTTCTGTTCTCTGCTTCCGGATCAGCGGACCTGTGATGTCCTCCTCTAGGCCTGGTGTGAGGGGTTTGGTTCCCCGGCCCTGTAGCGATGGTAAGACCTTGCCTGAAGTATGTGCCCATAAATATTTGCTGAGTGATGAATTCCTTCTCTCATTCATTTGCTCATTCACTCATTCGACGATCGTTATCAAGTGCCTTCTCTGGGAAAGGCACAGCACTAGGCCCTGGGATTCAGCGGCGAGCAAGACGGGCCCTCACTTTGGTGGCCCTGGCATTCTTGGGGGGCAGAGTGTGGGGAGGCAGGCGATTGCACAGTAAGGGAACTCTGTATAATACAAGCGCTAGGCAGAAAACTAGAGAAAGTAGAGGGGTACCAAGGGAGAGGGGAGGCACCCTTGGATCAAGGGCTCCTCCAAGGACGGGGCATTGGAGCAGAGGTTTCGAGGACACGTCGGAATGTGTAGGGATCTGAGGGAAGAGCATTGGAGGCAGAGGGGACACTAAGTGCAGTGGCGTAAGAGGGGTCCTGCTTGGGGTGTCTGAGGGCCAGGAGAGGATGGAGAAGAGTGGATCGGAGGGAGGGGCAGCTGTGCGGGGCTTGTGGGAGCTGAAATATCCCAAAACGGCAGAGTCATTCTGGAGGTTGCTGAGTGGGGACTTGACCTGCTCTAGATGAGTTTTGCCACGAATGCAGCTGCCCAACCCCCTCCCCCAGTCCTGGTGGTGGGATGGGGATGGTGGTGGCCTCAGCTGCACAGCCCACCTTATAAGAGATGGAGAAGAAAATCCCAGAGTGGTGAGGCCCGAAGGGATTGTCCCATCCTTCGAGGATTCTGGGGTGTGCTGGAGAGGACCCGGTCACGTAGACGGAAGCCAGTGACCATTCCTGGGGACTCAGCTGTCTGCCTCTTCACAGGGGGACAAGGTTACAGATGAAGAAGGGCCCCTGAAGGCTGGTGACACTTGGCGTCAAGATCAGCAGTGTGACCACCACCGGGGGAGACTGACCCGGGCAGCTGAGGCTCTGCTGGGAGGAAGGGAGGGCCTGGAGGCCGACGGCGCCCCTGGCCACCTCCGCGGCCCATCCCACCGCAGCCATGGCTCTGGCGTCGGAGACCCGGGGCTGGCCTCCTGTGCTGGTGCCATCTGTGCACCTCGGCTGGCCAGGCGTGCCCTGCTCTGGGGAGCCCATCTGGACTCCAAGCTGACAGCACATCCGGCTCGAGCGGGGCCTCTTACAAGCAATCATGCCCAGATTCGTCAGGCTTCCAGTGATTTGGTGTGGTCTCGTGTTTCGGTCCATCTCCCCTCTGGGTTGTGCTGCTGGGGAATGGGAGGGGACACAGGGGCTCACACTTCCTCTTTGCTCCGTGCAGGGGCCGGCTGGCCTCGACATTCATCATCTCCTTCTGTCCTCCACCAACCCCCCTTTACAGGTGTGGAAACTGAGGCTCAGACAAAGCAGTGGCTTGCCCAAGGCCCCCTAAGTGTTCAAAACAAAGCCAGAATTTCAACCTCTGACAAAGGGATTCCAGACAGCCACCTGGAAGGGGCCTGGGGTGTGTGGGTGGGGGCTTGACAAAGCCCAGGTTCTGGGCCAGGGAAGGCCCCAGGCCACGGCTTCTCTGAGTTATGAGGAAGCGCACCAGCCCGCAGGCCCGGTGGGAACAGGCTCCCTCCTCCCGTGGAGCAGCCACGACCTGGGCTCAGGTGATGCAGCACCTGCAGCTCGAGCCACCACCTGCTTGGCCTACCGGCTACAATATTCCCAGAGCAGCGGGCAGGCGGGCCAAGGGCTTCAGTTCACTGGCCCAGCCTCAGGAAGCCCAAAGAGGAAGGCCAGGAATGCCACTTCTGGGCTTCCAGAAGCTTCTCCAATTTCTAGAGCTACAGCAACTTCTGGAGTGGGCCCCGGGGCAGTCTGTCCCCTGCCCAGACCCCCTCCCAAATGCTGGTTCCCACAAGCACGCTGAAGGTTCACGACCACCGAGAATGGTGCCCTGTGCCCTTGGCTTGTTAGGGGCCTTGGAGACTGGGGAAAACCCACAGTGGTGGCCCTGGGCCTGAAATGCCACCATCAGCCAGCATCACTCTGGGTTAAGAAAGGCCTCGTCCCAGCCACCTTTAAAGGAAAAAGCCGCCCGGAATCTCACAAGGCAGAAAATGCCAACTCTTTTCCATATCAGTGAAAATATAACCAGCCAGAGGGGAGGCAAGAACACCAACTTGCGGTTAGGCTCGTCAGACTTGGTCTCTAGCCATGTGCCACGCCTCCAGGCCAGCAGTCTCTCTCTGCCCACCTGGCCTCACCTCTGCCCTTTGGCCTTCCTCAAAGGCCTCCCTCTGTCCTGCCCCAGGGCCTCCGTGGATCGAGCTCTCACCGCCCCTCACTTGCCCTGTGGTAGCAGCCTCTCAGCTGGGCTCCGTGGTTCCATCTCCCCTCCACAGAGGCCACAGAGTCTTCCCTCTCAAACACAGCTCTGAGCCTCTCTCTCCCCATCTCCAAGCCCCACTATGGCTCTCCACGAGCCCCAGAACTGGGTCCCGATGTTAGCTTGGCCTTCAGGGCCTTTTATGGCCCAGCTAGGATGGTCAGTCCAACCCCACCCCCAAGTGTTAGAAGTCATGGGCTCTGTGGTGGCTCTGTGACCCTGAGCAAGCTACTTGACTTATCTGAACCTCGATTCTTCATTCTGAAAGGTGCAACGGGCCTCTGCCCCAAAGGGAGCAGGGTTTACATTGTGTGATTCCCATGAGCTCATGCCTGTGGCCCGGGGACTGGACATACAGCAGAGCTCCATAAAGGTAGCTGCCTTTAATTATCACCGGTCCTATGAAAATACTAGAAAACTCCCCCATCATGCTGAGCTGTTTCCTGTTTCTGAATCTCTGCAGATACTGTGTCCTCTGCCTTGGCAATGGAGTGAACTCCTATTGATCCTTCAACACCCCTCTCAGACAGTGCCCTGACCAGTGTCAGCTCTCCTTTCTTAGAATGCTCCTCCATATTGGCGGAACAACTGATCTGGAATGTTCCCTGGCCCAGAACCTGGAGGATCATACTTGTTGATCCTCCACCACATGACCATGGGCTCCCAGGGTAGGAGCTGACACATGATTGAAGCGAACCAACAAGGAAGGGCTGGGGTAATGGTGGGGGCGGGGGGAGGTGGAGGGAGAGGGTCTCTGTGGTTGGCCAATGCAAAATAAAACTTCCATTCATTTAATCATGCATTCATTCCTCCATCCATTTAACAAGTATATACTGACCTCCTTCTCTGATGAAAACCACTTGCTAACTTTCTACATCTTCTAGAATCACACCCAGAAACTCTCCTCCATGGCTCACGAAGCCCTGGAGATCCAACCCTGTGTGACCTCGCTGACCTCAGTCTCCCTGTCCCTCTCTGCTCCAGAACTCTGGCTCCCCTTCAGCTCCTCAAGCAAGGCCATGTCCTAGAAGGTTCTCTTCCTGGTGTCTCCAGCCTGGCCCCCTGGAGAGGCCCTCCCTGCTCGCTCTGTGTAAATGGGGTCTCAGCCCTGCTCGGCATGCCCCGTCTCAGCCCCATGTTTGTCTCCTTCCTCACACAGCCCACACCCCAGACACACTTGTGGGATTAGGCGATTAGCACCCGCCTCCTCACTAGGCTGTGAACTCCCCACTCCCCAGCTCGCTCATCCTCTCTGCTGCCTGCCAGAGAGGCCTTGCCTTCAGAAAGCTGCCTGGAGAGCCCTGGGAGGCCGGAGCCAAAAGGGGCTTTGGTGAGAGTCTAGGTCCTCCTCTTTGTGTTGTAACAATAATAAAAATATTCATAATTCCAACAATAACAATAGCTAACACTTCCCACGTGCCAGGCACTGCTCTTTCCATGCTCGATTTTCTGTAATCCGTGCAACCAGCCCATAAGGGAAGGTTCATTGCATCCCCACTTTGCAGAGGAGAAAGCTGAGGCTGGGAGAGGTTGACTCACATTCTCCCCGACGCCCGCCCCTGGCCCAGGCCACAGAGGCTGCACTCTTGGCTAACCACTGGGCTACACCACCTGAGGACAGATGGTCAGGGAACAGCCACAGCAATGGCAGGGCAGTGACAAGGCTGGACTGGGTTGAGATTCCATATTTTTAGCTGTGTGACCTTAGCCAGGCTACATCACGTCTCTGGCCTCAGCTTCCCCAACTGTAAAACGGAGGTAAATGCTGTCCCTTTCCTCAGATCAAACGTTCTCCGGAGGAAGGCCTACAGAGCCTTTACTATTGAGCGGAGGGTGCTGGGTGCCATGGGGGCACAATTCTAGAGGTCCCCAAACACTGCCTCTGGGCCCAGGGCCTCCCCCGTAGGCACCCGCGCAGACAAAGCCAGTCCTGCCCGAGGCAGCTCCATGCCTGGTTCCACCAGGACCCCCGCAGGGCAGCGTGAGCCAAGTCAGAAACACCCCGCCCAGGCTGCGCCCAGTAACCACATGTGCCCCTCTGCAGAGGGGAGACAACACTGGGGGTGCACACACCCAAGGGTCCCGGGTGTGCGGCGAGCAGCCCACGTGCCCCAAATCGGGCCCTGGGCCACAGGAACCCCCCCCCGGCACCCCCAGTCCTGACACCTGCTTCCCTGGCCCCATGGGTCCTGGCAGCGGGAACGGGGCGTCTGCTGGAGGCTCCCCTGGGCCGTGCCAACCTCCCGGTGCCCAGACAAAGCCCCCTCCCCCTGGCCTCTGGGGAGGGGGCAGGCGGGAGAGGGATCCAACAAAGACAGCCAGCGGGGCTGCGCCTGGGGCTCGTGGCACCCCCTCCCCGACCTGCCCAGAGCGCCCACACCCCCTCCTGCCACTTGGCCGCTCGGCTGGGGCGCCCGGCACCGTTGCTATGGCGGCAGCTCGGGGGAAGCTGCAGCTGGGTAATTATTGCGAACATCCATCCTGCCTCCTGCCTGCCCGGGAGAGCAGGGGAGCGCGCAGCCGGGCCGGGGCAGCCCCTCCTCACCCGCCGGGTGGCCGCACCCTGGCCTAGCACGGCGCCACCCGAGGTATGCAGGGGAGGCCAGCCGCGCGGGCAGCAGGGGCCCAGGGCCGGCCAGGAGCCCCCCCCCACTTTCGCCCCTGGCGCCCCCCCCACCTCTGGCCCACCCTTGGAGCTGACCAACCAGCCCGGAACTTGTTTTTTCTAACTATAAACACACACCACACACAAAACCAGCCAGAGAGCCTCCTTTGTTCAAACAGAATCTTTCCTTGGCCTTTTTTGGGGGCAGTGGGAGCCAACAGCACCCAGTCTGGGTGATGGCCTCTTACACAGGGACTGTCCCCCTAGATGAGGAGGTGCCCCTGGGGCCCCACTGTGGGCTCCGCCGCCCTCTCGGGCCCAGAAGCTCGCCCTGGCCCCGGTGTCTAAATATAGCTCAGCCTGGCTGAGCCTGAGGTCACACACACTCCGACGGCCTGGGGTGGCCACGCGCAGGGTGACAAGGGACGTCCATCCGTTTGGGGCTCAGACAAGCACTTCGGGAGCCAGGCACAGAGCTGGGCTCCGAGCCCCAGCCACGAGGCTGCTGCGCCTTTGCCTCCGCGCTCACAGACCCAGGAGAGACTTGCAGCTCCGACATAAGGAGCTCACCCTGCCAAGGGGACACAGACAGGGTCCCTTGACGCAGACTGGAGACAGCGTGGCAAGAGGGCCCTGAGTGAGGCTTGATGCAGGTGAAGAGATGTCAGGTGCGAGGGAAGGGGTGGGGTCCAGGCAGAGGGGAAAGGGAGCAGGTACCGTCTGCACCTGGGGCAGCCTCTTGTGGGCAGGAGTGTGGGTGCCTCTCAGTCAGGACCCAGGGCCCAGGAGCAGTGGGAGGCCACTCGAGTGGGCCAGGGTTCCTCAGGCTACAGAGCCCAGGGACGCTCTTCCCCTGTTACCCCGTTGGGGCTCTACACTGGCCAGGACACTTGGCAGAAGGCACCCAGCAGGAGAGATCTGCCTGAATCCTTGATTTCCAAAGGTCTCTGGTGGCAAGAGTGGAAATGGAGGGGGTATGAGGGAGGGGGGGAAGCTGACAGGGGCCACAGGCAGGGCAAGGTTATCCCTCCTGGGATCGCAGGTTAGAGGAGAAAAGGGAGATGAGACAGGCCTTGGGGGCTGAGAGGGAGGGAGGGCTTGGCCTGCCTCTCCAGGTTTATCCAAGGGTTTGGGCTGCCTGTGTATCCTTCTCAAACCTGGGTTGCGATGGACATGCCAAAATAAGAGGTGAGATGTTGGTTGAAAGAGAGCCTAGGCCTGGCTGGCATACCACCAAATGTCAGGGCCCTGGGGAGAAGGTCATCTGCTCCTTCATCACTGACGGAGGGAGAGGGGCCTGGGCTCCAGCAAGGCCTTCTGGGTCGGGGCTGTCAGGCCCCGATGGCCTTTGGACCACACATTTACCGTCACGGCAATAAATCTTCCCAATGGGCCAAGTTTTCCATCTGCAAAGCTCTTTCCCATCCGGTGTGTTGCCCTGGCTTCACACAACCCTGGTGCGAGGTTGGGCAGAGGGGAGCGGCCATTGCAGCCGCCCAGAGCCTGGGGCCCGGAGAAGCGACCTGCTCTGCCCAGGCAGGGAAAGGAGGGGTGGCGATGTCAAGTGCCCCCTATGTCGGGGGTACCTGGCACCCTCACTCAGGCTGCAGCGAGAAGTCACCAGGAGTGGAGCTCGGACTCGCGGCTGACCCTCTGGTCCAGGGCTGCTCTGTTCCCTACTGAGACAGAGGCTTAGCAAGTGTCTGGGGCAGAGCCAGGTTGTTTTCTGAGACAAGAAGCTGAGGAGCAGGGGCCCAAGACAAGCATAAACACCCAGAGCGATTCTCCAGTCTGACAGTGAGCACGTCTATCTTACACACGGGGAAACTGAGGTCCTGGCTAGGACCAGACCCCAAAAGCCTACGGTTTCCCAGACCCTGGCGTAGCTGAAACTGGGTGGATAAGTCCCGTGGATTCCCAGGGCTCTGAGGGAGCCAGTCGTCCAGCAGCGCTTGCATTTGGAATGTGGGAGAAAGAACTCTGGACGCAAATTCAGGAGAGGGGGTTCTGGGCCAGCCTTGCAGCTAATCTCAGTCCCGGGGAGTCACAGGTCAGCGGGTTAAAGCAGCTCGGGTCCGGAGGGCTGACGAGGGCACACCACAGCCAGCATCGGCCATTTCAGAAATCTAGAAGGTGCAAGCGGTGATGATGGCGGGGTGGGGAGCCCCACGCCCCTCATCCTTCATCCCTTCATCTGCTTTTCTCCCTTCCCCCCTTCCCTCTCCCCCAGGGCTGGGGGCAGGGCATACCAGGGCGAGTCAGCAGCCCTGCTCCTGCCCCCTTGGGGCTCCCTAGTCAGTTTCCTCATCTGCAACGTGGGCAGCATGGTGGCCACGTCCCGGAGTTGTTGGAAGAGTCAGACGACACGTGTGGACCGCCAGTGGCACAGCAGCGGAGTTAGTGCTGGAGGTGGCACTGATGAGAGACGGTAAGCACAGTGGCGGTTCATTGCCAGCCAACTCCCTGCCCGGCATTCAGGGCTCCTCCCTCCCCCCCCACCTCCCCGCTTGCAGCTTGCACCTCACATCGCAACCCGCACCAGTCCTTTCTCCCATCAACATGCCAGGTGCACTCCTACCCTGGGCTTTTGTTCAGGCTCTTCTGCCCACCTAGAAGGCCCTTCCCTTCCTCCCCAAATCCCACCCATCTCTCCAGATCCCTCACCAAGACACACACACACACACACACACACACACACACTCTCCAGCCTTCATTTCTCTTGGGCTCCCCAGGGAGTCAGCACTACCTTCTGGCACATTTCAGCCCCTTGAGATTCTAGGACCTGGGCTCTGGGGCTGTCTCGGCCCAAGTTCAAATCCTGCTCCACCTCCCTCGGCGCCTTGGCTCCCTCACTTGCGAAGTAGGGGCTACTGCAGCGCCCACTGCGGGCTGTGTCTCTGGCTTGTGTGGTGCCAGGGGCACCGGAGGCGCGGGAGTAAGGAATAGGTCATTATTATGGTTCTCTTTCTTTTGGTTCCCCTTGTGCTTTCCACCTGCAAGCCCGCCCTTCTTTGTCCCATGCTCCCCGTGTGGCAGGAAGCCTTGGGAAAAAGAGCTTGCTCAGGGGGCAGGGCCTTCCACACGCTGGCTCTTCCTTTAGATGGGGGAGAAAGGTGGGGACTGGGGGGTCTCCCCGCCTTCTCCCTGCTGTCACCCCAGGCAGGAAGCCACTCAGTAGCAGGACAAACCAAGATGGCTGGAAAGTTCCCCATAATCCAGATTTCAAAAGCTATCCCAGTGGAACGACTGGAGGCTTGGGAGGTAAGGATTCTGCTGGGGAGAGACGGTCTGACAGGAAAATGTGACACGCTGGGCAGCTCAGCGGGGGTGATGTGCACAGGAACAGGCGGTCTATGTCCTTAGCTCTGGCTTCCCCGGGCTGCACTTCATTAGTACTCATCGCGAATGCGGTACCCAGGCCCTCCAGTAGTGCCGGGAGGTGAGCCAGGTGCCTGTCCTGAAGAAATCGCTCAGTGCACGATGAGGCCTGCCCAAGGCTGTTTGTGGAAGCAAAACGATAGAAACCATCTAAATGCTCGGTAAGGGACTGGACAAAGAAATGATGGGTCAGCTCACGTGATAGAATATTGCTCAGCCATTAAAAAGGAGGTGGTTGTATACATACTGACCCAAAGCAACATCCACAGTACAGTCAGTGAAAAGTAAGGCACCTTGCAGAACAAAATATACAGAATGTTACCATTGGCCCAGCGCCTCTGCATACACAGTTGGCCCACATATAGACAAAGGTGTACTTCCAGATATAGATAGAAGTGTACATACAGAGGAAGAGATACAGGTGCATACACACATGATGGTAAAAAGGTTCAAAAGAATACCCACTAACTGCCAGTAATATTTGAGGGGAATGCGGCTCAGGAAATGCAGGGGAATTACTTGGGTTTTCATTCGCTACATTTTATTAATGTTTGAGATATTACAATGAGAACATTTTCCTGAAATATGTGCGTCATCCTAAATTTAAAAAAAAAAAAAGAGCCTGGCCACGTGTCTGGAAGCTCAAGGCGGGGCTGGGCTGGGCGCTCACGGGAGGCTGGTCGGTGGGGGTCAGGTCCGGGGGGTAGTCTCAGGCTGCGTCTGGAGCCTCTTCCTGAACCAGCTGTGGCCCTTTCTCCCCAAGGCCAGAGGCAGAGAGAGCAGGCTTTGGCGGCCGAAGCGGCAGATGCAGGTTTCCTAGTCTGGAAGTATGTGAAACCTGAGCCATTTACCTTGCAAGATGGGCCTACCTCCACCCCAGGAGGCGGGGAAGGCCCCTGGATCCTGGCAGACGGCCACCTTGGACATGCAGCCACCAAAGTGGGTGGGGGTCCTATGAGCCTCAGGCCTGGAGGCAGGCTGCCTCGTGGAGCCCACAGGTGTCTTCCCAGACTGCTCTTGCACCTGAGCCTGATGAGCACTGGGCCCCTAGCATACCCAGACCAGTGATCAACAAGGTCTTGGGTGGGAGAGGGGAGAAGGCCATTCAAGCGCTTCCTGGGTGCTGGACCCTGAGCTAGGCACTTTTCCTACCCTCTATCTTTGGCCTTTTAATGGTTTAGAATAGTTTTTTGTTGGTTTGAATTCTGGACACACAGAAGTTGAGGAGGTTTTTCAACCTGATAATGACCACAAAAGGTTAAAATAATTCCAACAAGAAAGGATATATAGTGCAAAGCCGATCTTTTCCCCACCTCTTCTCCCCAGCGACCCAGGCCCCCCCCAGAGAATCCATGCACATATGAGCCTGTGTGTGTCTACTCATACCCCTCCTGTGATTCTGGTGGAAGCCCTCCACACAAAATGTGCTGTACCTTGCTTTTTTCACGAAAAATACGTAACTTAGAGCTTCTTCCAGAGCAGTATCTGTGAGTAGGCTCCTTCTTTTTCATGACTGGACTTCCATGCCACATAGAATTCTTCAATATTCATGTAATCGATCTAGAATTCTTCTCTGACTTTCCTGTGTGCATGCTTCTGTTCTGCACCACAGCCCCGGGGGGCAGGTGGCTCCCCATGTTACAGATGAGGAAACTAGGGGGACCAACCATCCCTGTTTGCCTAGGACTGCACCAGTTTTAACATAGACAGGCCCCCACCCTGGGAAGACCCTCCTTCCTAGGCAAACCAAGATGGCTGTTCACCCTAAAGGAAACAGAGGCTCAGAGGGGTGGGGGCATTCTCCAAGACCTTGCGGTGGGTCGGCACAGACTCCTGACAGTGACGATGCTGTAGGAGGCCGGTGACAGCGTTCCCTCTGTGCCGGCACCTCCTATGGTCCCACGGCAGCCTGGGAGGTGGACTGCGGGGCTCATGGGTGGACTTCGGGGCGTCCTGAGCAGAAGCTGCGGCCGCCACCTGGGTTCCATCTCAGCTGCAGGGCTGGCTTGCGTGTGGGACGGCGCTGGTCAGCTCCCTCTCAGTTTCCGATCCTGGGCCCAGAACAGACACTCAACAAGTGTTAAGCGAGGAAGAAAATGAATGAATGAATGAATGAATGAATGAAGTACTAGCATTTGTCATCCACATTTTACAGATGGAAAAACTGAGGCACAGAGAAGCTAAGTCACTGGCTCAGGGTCACATAGTTCGTAAGCAGCAGGGTCAGGATTTGAATCCAGACAGGGGGCTCCAGAGCCCATGAAACTCTTCTTTCTTCTGGAATGTTCTTGTCTGCATTACCCTGCACGGCACTGGCTGGGCCCCTGCTTCCAGCTTCCTTTCACGAGAGCCCTGCCTTCCCTGGTCCTTGCTCCTGACTCAGGGGCCCTGCTCTGCACCCCACTACGTCCCCCTGGACAGCATTCTCATCTGAAGTCCAATGTCTGCACTTCAGCCTCCCCCACAGACTTTGCTTCATTTGTTCAATTCATTTGTCCAACTCTCCACTCCTTTGCTCAACAAACATTTACTGAAACTGAAAGGAGCCAGCTCAACCCCTGAGTACTGGAAATTCAGAGATGAATTCAGCCTGGGCCCTGTCCTCAGGGGACAAAGAAAACGAGACAAAGAAGCAGGACTTGTAACCCAGCGAGAAAGCACTCGGATGGAGGTGGCCCGGGCACGGCTGCAGAGGGGATGGCAGTGGGGGCTCCCAGGCTGGGGGCTCCAGGAAAGCTCCCTGGAGAACCTTATGCCAGTGTCTGGAAAGATGAGGAAGAGTTAGAGAGAAGGGGGAAGAGAAAAAGCTGGGGGCGGGGGTTGGTAAACACCCGGACAAACTGGCCTGGAGGTAGGAGAGAGAATGAGGCATTCAGAAAGTGCAAGTTGTTCCTTACAGCTGGGGCCCAGGCTGTCCTCAGGTGGGGACATGTGGCCCTGAGAAACCCACCTCCTCCCCTGGTTACCCAGCCAGCTCTGCACTGGGCAGGGCTTCCAAGAATCTCATGTCTAGGAACTGATCAGAAAAAAACACCAAAATAATCAGCGATGTGGACATGGAATTATGTATGGATGGAGGCTGTTTACCATGGTGTTCTTTGTTACAGCAAGCAAGCGCAAACAGCCGCAGTGCCCAGCCATGAGAAATCACCACTTTAGCCAAGAATCCACCACTGGCTGGAGTCATCCGAACGGCTTAGAAATCAGGTTAGCAGAGACTATTTAATGGCACTAGAAAAATGCATCTGACATAATGTTAAGTAAAAAAACAGCAAGATGTCGGGGTACCTGGCTGGCTCAGTCGGTGGCACACGTGACTCTTGATCTCAGGGTTGTGAGTTCGAGGCTCATGTTGGGGTGCAGAGCTTACTTAAAAATAAAATCTTTAAAAAACCACACAAAAAAACCAGGGGCGCCTGGGTGGCTCAGTCAGTGAAGGGTCTGCCTTTGGCTCGGGTCACAATCCCAGGGTCCTGGGACTGAGCCCGGAGTCCAGCTCCCTGCTCAGTGGGGAGCCTGCTTCTCCCTCTGCTTCTGGCCCTCACCCTGCTCGTGCTCTCTCCCTCGCTCTCTCTCTCTCAAATAAATAAATAAAATCTTTTTAAAAAAAGCCAGCAAGATGCAAACTACTTTATTATTCTAAGTTGGAAGATATGCATATATAAATACATGAAGATATTGGGAAGAAATGCATCAAATGCTTCATAGTGGTTATCTCTGGTAATGGGCTAACCTAGGGCTTGTATTTCCTTTTTTAAATAATTTCCTGTGTTCTCTGATTTTGCAACAGTGGGGCCAGCCTCACTTTTATTTTCAGAGACCGATTCAAGGAGACAAGGTCCGTGGGGCCACAGCTTCCCTTCCGGCCTCTTTCCACCCCTCCACTGAGCCACACAGAAAGACCTGTTGCCTCAACATCCCTGCACCTCCAGCCTCCAGGTTTTTGTCTCTGCTGTTCCTCCGTCTGAGCGCCCTTCCCTTTCCCTCCCCATCCCCTGCAACTCCCTTGGCCTCCCAGGCCTGCCCCAGGGCCCTGCCTCTGAGGACCTCACACACACAGGGCTCCCGCACTCCCCCCCCCCCACCACACCGGGGCCTGGGCTGCTTGGAGGGAAGGCCACTGCCTCACCTATGCCCTCCCCAAATGCCTTATACGCGGCCGAGAATTTATTTTTATTTATTCTTCACCAAAACATTTTTTGAAAGTGTCTGCACCTACAGAAAATCGTGCAATGAACACCCATATACCCTTCCCGTAGATTCTCCACTACTTGCTGTGTAATTCTCTCCCTGGCTTGCTGACCCAGCGCAGACATCTTGGCCAGGGCTGGGGGTCTGGAAGGTGCTCAGTGCTCGCCAGAATGAAGGAAAGAAGGAATGAGGACACAGTATTGTGCTCTCTCTATCGTCTGCCTCAGGGAAAACCCTTGCACAGCAAAGCAGGGCTCTTTCTAAAATGCAGACATAGTTACCCACCTGCTTGGAGGCCTGCCGCCCACAGTCAATGCAGCCCCCTCACCGACACCCAAGACCCTGGCATCCCTTCCCTCCCCATTGCCCACTGACCCCCCGAGGGCAGTGTTGTCCCCAAACCTGCAGCCCCCCCATGCTGTGGCGCTCTGGAGCCTTTCCCTTCCCCATCCCTCACAAGTGTCCCAGCCTCAGAGAAGCGAGTGGATGCCTCTGCTGACCTTTCCCTGGAGCCCTGATACTGAGGGCAATCTCGGTGAGGGGGGCCACTTGTCCTGGTTTGCACAAGCCTCTCTGTTCAGCACGGAAAGTCCCGAGTCTCGAGAACACCTCCGTCCCGGGCCGACCCCATGACGGTCACCCTTGCTTCTGCGGACTCTTCCAGAGTGGGTGAGTGTGTTCTCCCCCCACTGCTGGGAGACCCCCGCCTGAGAGCTGCTCGGGCCTCAGTACAGGCCCAAGGAAATGCTTGCTGATGCCTGGGGGAGCAGATGAGAAGAAGGAAGGAACGAACGAACGAACGAATAACTTCACCTCCTTTAAATCTTTCCTCGGATGTCACCCTCTCCGTGGGCCTTCCCTGGCTGCCCGGTCTCAAAGGACAACCTCTCTGGCACCCTCCCAGGTGTTTCTGTGGCATTTATCACAAACCAGCATTCTCCACATGTCACTCGTCCTTTCCTTTGGGGTCTGTCTCCCCCACAAGCATGTCAGCTCTACCAGGACAGCGGTTTTGCCAGTTGTGTTAGCTGCTCTGTCCCCACAGCCTCGAACAGCAGGTGCTCAGCAGGTATTAGTTGAATAAATGAACGAATGATGGCTGAATGAGTGGACCCTGCATTTTCCCGCCAAAGATGGAGCCTCTTGGCCTTCTTTTTTTGCATCTCTTCTTTTGTTTAGTTTGTTCAACAGACATCAGCACCCACCATGTCCGCGCTGGGGGGACGGGGAGGCATGCAAAGCGGAGTGCCCAGTCTAACGGGCTGCTGGTGGGGGGGACAGAGATCAGGCTGGGTGTGAGGCCACGGGCCTGGCATTTGGAGATGGGGTCCCTGGGGCAGGACCGTGTGCACTGCAACAGTCCTAATAGGCCAGGAACATGGTAACCGTGCCCAAAGTATCTTGAACACTTGCTATGTCTCACGCACCGTTCTGAGCACTTTAGGTGTATTTTCTCAGTGAATTCTCAAATCACTGAGGTGTGGTTGTTGTCCCCATTTTGCAGATGAGGAAACTGAGGCTAAGGAGGCTGAGTTACCTTGTCAGGGGGCCACAGCAGCAAGTGGGGAGTCAGAATCAGACTCTGGAGCCAGCTGCTAACCCTGGTGCTATAGGGAAGGAAGGAGGCTCAGTGAGGCGGAGTCTCTGACTGAGGTCAGGTTGCTGCTCAGAGGCAGGGCTGGGCTCCACAGCATGTCCACAGAACTCCAAAGGCCATCTGGTCCCAGTTGGTGGCTGTCTTGGAGTTGGTGGTAAAGGGGACCAAAGGGAGGAAGGGACAAGCTAGGGAGGAAGGGACAAGCAAGGGAGGAGTACGGAGACCAGGCCAGGCCGGTTGGCATGGGAGACGGGGGGCGGGCAACCCGGCCTGGCTGGGGAGATGGGGGCAGGCTTCTTGGCGGCAGTGTCCCCTTCCTCTTCCCTCCTAATAAATGGGTAGGGAAACTGTTGGCAACCTGCCCATGGACTGGCCACCCATCCTCTGGGTCTGGAGAGGAACGTGCAAAACCCAGTGTGGGCAACAGCCCCCGTCCTGGGCTCCCTGCAGCTGTCCACCTGACTCACCCCAGTGATACCAAAGCTCACCCCAGGTCAGAAGCTATGCTGAGTGACTCCAGGTAATGAATTTATTCAATGCTTACACCCACCTATTACAAGGAAATCAAGTTCAGACAGTGGGGTAACTGCCCGCGTCACCACTCACTCTCGATTTCGGTTCAGGTCATGATCTCAGGATCATGGGATCGAGCCCAGTGTCTGCTTGCCCCTCTCCCTCTGCTCCTCCACCCCCCCCCAAATAAATAAATAAATAAAATCTTAAAAAGAAAGAAAAGAAATCTAGGAGCAGCAACTTCCCCCTTGGGCTGCCCCCCTCCAGGTCTGGGAGATAATAACCCAATCCCTTATTTGGACAGGAGTCAAGCCTTTTCAAAAATGTCCCCTCCTTGGAAGGCAGAAACGTGGCAAGGACACTGACTTTCAACCAGGTAAACCTGGGAATGAAACCTAGCTTCACCCTCAGCTGTTTGCAAAGGGCAGGTGACGGCCTCAGTGTCTGCATCAGTCATAGGGGGCCGATAATATCATTGTGAGGAGACAGGAACCTATGCCAGGCACGCAGTAGGTGCTTGGAAGGGTAGTTTCTTTCCACTGAGGGTCAGAACAATCTCCAGGGTCTGTCCCCGACCTCCCTCCCTACTTTTTAAACCATGGATGTTTTCAACCACGATGTGTCGGAAACCTACAGAACAGCACAGAAATGACCTGAGCCTGGTGGGCGTGCTCGAGGGGGGCACAAATGTCATCCTCCACCTTCAGAGCCTTTCCCTTGGGCCGGGGTCTCTACTGCAAGCCTTAAGGGTGCCATCTCCCTCCTTTCATCCTCACCGCTTCCTCTGGCCGTGGGTCCTTGGGTTACCCCGCCTTACAGATGGAGAGCCCAAGGGTCTGAGAGCCGAGGTGGCTTACCCACGGCCCACAGCCAGTGAGCGGTGGAAGCAGGATGTGGCTTTATGTCCAGGTAGGTTTGCGGACACGGAGAGATGTCAACCGTGTGTTATTAAATGAGAAAGCAGCACAGAGGGCAACGGAGTGTAGTTTGGGAGAGTGTCACTAAAATGGAACAGGGGTTGTTTCTAGGTGATAGGATGATGAACCTTCAAATTGTCTTCCTTTTCCTTATCTGTATCGCCTAACTTTTTATAGCAGCTTTATGGAGACAGAGTTCACAAAGCATACGATTCACTCATTTAGTGTCTGATTCGATGGTTTCTAGCATATTTATGGAGTTGTGCAACCATCACCACTCTTGCTAATATTGTCATCATTCCCTCCACAAAACCCCACTCCTTAGCGCTCACTCCCCATTTCCCTAAACCCCTGCTCCTAGCCCTAAGCAACCACTTCTTGTCTCTACAGATGTGTCTATTCTGGACATTTTATATAAGTGGATTCCTACAACATGTGGTCCTCTTTTGTGTCTGGCTTCTCCCACTTAGCCTGGCTTCAAGGTGCATCGTGTGATAGCAAGTGTCAGGACTTCATTCCTTTTCGTGGCTAAGAAACATCCTATATTATATTTCTCGATTCATCAGTTGAAAGACATTCAGTTTATTTCTAATTTTTGGCTGCTATGAATAATGCTCCTATTAACATTTGTGTAGTATTTGTGTGTGGACATGTGTTTTCTTTTTTTTTTTTTAATTTTATTTATTTATTTGAGAGAGCGAGAATGTGAGCACAAGTGGTGGGGAGGAGCAGAGGGAGAGGGAGAAGCAGGCTCCCCACTGAACAGGGAGCCCGACGTGGGGCTGGATCTTATGACCCTTAGATCATGACCCGAGCCGAAGGGAGCTGCCCCATCAACTGAGCCACCCAGGTGCTCCTGTGTTTAAACTTTTTTTAATTTTTTTTTAAAGATTTTATTTATTTATTTGACAGAGAGAGAGACAGCGAGAGCAGGAACACAAGCAGGGGGAGTGGGAGAGGGAGAAGCGGGCTCCCTGCTAGCGGGACTCGATCCCAGGACCCTGGGATCATGACCTGAGCCGAAGGCAGACGCTTAACGACTGAGCCACCCAGGCGCCCTAAACTTTTTTTTAAAAAAGATTTTATTTATTTATTCATGAAAGACAGAGAGAGAGAGAGAGAGAGAGGCAGAGGGAGAAGCAGGCTCCCAAGGAGCAGGGAGCCCGATGCAGGACTCGATCCCAGGACCCTGGGATCATGACCTGAACCGAAGGCAGACGCTTAACCATTTGAGCCACCCAGGCACCCTGCGTTTAAACTTTTGAGGCTACCAGTCTGTTTGCTAAAACAATTGTACCGTTTTACATGCCACCACAGGGCACGAGGGCCACAATTTCTCTACATCATCGCCAACCTTGTTATTATCTGTCTTTTTGATGAAAGCCATCCTAGTGGGTATGAAGTTAACAGCTCATGTGATTTTGATTTGCATTTCCCTGATGACTAATAATGTTTAATACCTTTCATGTGCCGTTGGCTCTTTGCGTATCTTCTTTGGAGAAATGTCTACTCAGATCCTTTGCCCATTTAAAAAATTGCGTCATTTGTGACTTTATTATTTAATTATTGAAGTAGGATTTGAACCCAAGTCCTGCTCTACTGTCAAGCAATAGATCCTACACACACAGTCATGCACCCCTGCCTCCCTGTCAAGGTGATCTGGAAGCACCCCCCTCCCTGGAGTCCTGCCTACCCTCTGGGCAAGCGAGGGCCAGCACAGCTGCTGCAGAAGCCAGCCCAGCTGGGGCCAGGCCTGCAACAGGTGTCCAGAGTGTCTGTGGATGGACACAGAGGGTCGGACACACAAGTCCATCTTCAGGAATCGGTGAACCAAAGGGGAAGAAAATACACCCAGAACAAAAAGTCCACACCGCAGAAGGAGGAAATGGCCGAGCCCTGCTCCAGGAGTTGGAGATAAAGCCCCGTGGCCAAGAAGCCTCCCTGGCAACTCCTTCTTGGTGGCTGTGACCTATCAGCCTGTTTTTATGTGACTGACTGTTGGCCTGTGTGAGGCTGGGAAGGGGAGGCCCAGCGAGATTAGCGGGGAACTGGAGAGCATATCTGTCCGGAGGGGGGCCGGCATCGGATCTGTAGGGGCCATGGCTAGTCAGAGAAGAACAGGGCCCCGGTGGCGTGGGGCCCTGCCGCCGTACCACTGCCCCGGCCCCAGAAACCCACTGCTTCGCCAGGGAGAGCACCTGAATCCCCAACGCCCAGCTCTGGAATCCAGCTGCCTGGGTTTGAATCCCAGCCTTACCATCTCCTTACTGGGTGACAGGGGGCAAGTCCTATCCCTCTCTGAGTCTCGGTTCCCCTCCGAGCGTCTCCTGTAAGAATGAAGATAACCAGGGTGCAGATGAAACGAGACCGTAACACAGCCTCTCAGTGGGGCAAGGCTGCTGCGGGGGAGGCAGGGGATGGCAGGGCTCTTCCGCTGGGCGCCCCCAGGCCCTGGACTCAGAACTGGGAGACTGTCATCCCGTGACACGGGAGCCAGAGACTCTGCCATGAACACTGCAGCGCAGCCACCTGCAGGAAGCTTCACCCTCAGACAGACCTCCGGCCTCACCGACCCAGCCTCAAGGTGAAGGCAGGCAGGGCAGGGTCGTGTGTGTCGCCCCTCACTCCCTCAGCCCGAGTTCAAATCCCACTCACAAGCTGCGAACTGTGGGGAAGGGCCTGCCTCTCTGTGCCTCTGTTTACCCGCTGGAGAATGAAGATGATGGCGTTTACTCCACAGAATGGCTGGGAATATTAAATGGGTCGATGAAGTAAAATATGCATTAAAGTCTCAGCTTCATTCTTTCTTAATTAATTTTTAAAGTAATCTCTACACCCCATGTGGGGCTTGAACTCATGACCCCGAGATCAAGAGTCAGATGCTCCTACTGACTGAGCCAGCCAGGTGACCCAAAGTCTCAGCTTTAAAATAAAGGTTAGGGGCGCCTGGGTGGTTCAGTTGGTTAAGCATCTGCCTTCGGCTCAGATCATGATCCCGGGGTCCGGGGATCGAACCCCACGTCGGGCTCCCTGTTCAGCAGGGAGTCTGCTTCTCCCTCTGCCTCTGTCTTCCTTCTCTCTTTCTCTCAAATAAATAAATAAAATCTTTTAAAAAATAAAATAAAAAATAAAAAAATAACATAAAGGTTAGAGGGGCACCTGCCGGTTAAGTGTCTGACTCTCGACCTCAGCTCAGGTCTTGGTCTCAGGGTCGTGAGTTCGAGCCCCACGCTGGGCTCCGTGCTGGTGTGGAGTCTACTGGATAGATAGGTGGGTAGGTAGATAGATGCAGATAAAGGTTACACAGACACAGAGATAGATAAATAGACCGGATAAAGGTTAGAGCATCCTCCATGTCCTTGCAACTTATCTGGCCCCCATATCGCCCTCGTGTCATCCACGGTCCCTGAGCTTCCTCCAGCTTTCTTATGTGGAGGGGGGGTGAGGCTTTCACCAATTTTGGCATTTCCCAAAGTGAGTTCCACAGCCCTCTAAGCTCCCGAGATGCTTTTCGAAAAGATAATTGAAAGGCACCTCCCTGTCAAACAGGCCTGGCTGCAGGGTAGCTAGAGCCATTGCCCTTCAGCCTCGCACACGGATGGACCCGAGAAGCCCTGCAGTGAGGAAACCCAGCGGATGTTCATGTTGGTGTTTTCCCACACTTATTTGACCACGAATGCCCTTTTCTGCCCAATATCAATTTAGCATCTTCCTGGAAAAACACTGATGTCAAGGTCATTTCTAGCTCACAGTTTCCACCTCACAGATAAGACAGAAGGTTTTCTAAAGATCACCATCCCTGCGCTTGAGAAGCCCCTTCCAGGTTTTCAAGCATGGTGGCGCTGGCCCGCAGGAGAGTGCTGCCCAGCCATGTGTCTCAGTCCTGCTCCCTGGTCCGGGAGGGTCGGAGCGTGAAGGCCCCTCGGGGACGCCCAACAAGGATGGACCCAGCTCCCTTCCACCTGCCACAGCAGCCTCAGCTCTTACAGACCACACGCAACACCCAGACATTGTCAGGACAGAAGGCGGCATCTTCCAGGAGCCTTCTAGAAAAAGGAGTTGCCAAAAAGAAGCCTCTGGGGGTTGGGCAAGCCCTGCCTCAGGCAGGGAGAGGTGTCTCAGGCTCCAGAGTCTCCTGGCACCTATGCAGGACACCCTGATGACCACCAGGCCCCACTAGCAGGGACAGCACCACTTGCAAATCATCTCTTCCATCTCTCTGTAAATGTTCCAGCAAGTCTAACATTTGGCAACCAAAGTACGTATCCCAGACGGCCGTGTGAACACAGGACAAGCGCCAAAGTTTGTCTCCCTATAGGGTTTGGAAAATGAGATTGCTCAGCGAGTGTGTGGAGGAGAGTGACGTTTATTGAGCACCTACTACAGATTGTGCATTGTGTCAGAAGCTCTATCTTTACCATGAGATCTCAGTTCTGATAACAGCCCCATTTTACAGATGGGGAAACTGAGGCTCGCAGTGGTGAGGTAACACACCCAGGGACACAGCAGAGCTGGGAGTCACCCCCAGCCTGGTTTTGCCTCCACGGTGCCACTCTGCTGGGATGTATCCCTGGCTGGCATCGCTCCAAGATCCTGGTCCATGCCTCCAACCCAGAGTCCCCTTCTCATTACTAACCCAGGTTCTCAGGGCCTGGGGTGTGAGGAAGGAAACCGGAGGGGAAACTGATGTAGTCTGGCCCCTAAGGGTCTGGCCCACATAGTGGAATCTGGTTATTTTAGCCCCTACCAATCTGATCATCCCTGGGGGGCAGGCAGGTCGATAAATCAGTTTTCTGAGCCTGCCAAGCTGAAGGCCAGCCACCAGCCTGAGGTGACCCTGTCAGTGTGAAGAACCCCAGGAACCCAGCCTCAGCTAGCACCTGAGCTAAGCCCTGCCCTTTTTTAAAAAAAGATTTTATTTATTTATTTGACAGAGAGAGACAGCGAGAGAGGGAACACAAGCAGGGGGAGTGGGAGAGGGAGAAGCAGGCTTCCTCCCAGGACCCCGGGATCACGACCCGAGCCGAAGGCAGATGCTAAACGACTGAGCCACCCAGGCGCCCTGAGCTAAGCCCCTTATTTTTGTGTCACTGTTGCCCACTCCTGGCCATAGCCTCCTCCCCTGCCCCCTGCCCCAGCCCCCCATTCACCTTGCAGGATGCTGGCACTCAGCCTGTTGGCGGGGGCAGGGGGAGACATCACACAAACCTTTTGGAAACCCCTTTCCCCTGCCCTCTCCTGACTCCCCGGAATTCCTGGGCAGCAGCGTGGCTGTGTGCTGGGAGATAGGGGAGAGTCACTCTCTCATGGGCAGGCCCCCGGCTCTGTCTGCACAGCTGCAGGGAAGGAAGGCCCCACCTGAGCTCCCAGCACCCTGAAACAGCCACCCAGCTGCGCCCTTCCTCTTGCCCATCGTGGGAAGGGCCACTGGAGAGGGGGAGGAGCAGTGTCCAGAGCTCTCCCACTGCTCGCACTGCTCCTCAAGCCATGTGAGAGGCAGGCCTCCCGCTCTCTGTCCTCCGTGGGGCCAGATTGCAGGGAAGAGTGACTTGCCCAAGGCCACAAGGCCAGGCAGCAAAGGGCATCACTCCTGGGTCTGGCAGACTCCAGAGTTGGGGTCGTTTCTCCCAGTACAGCGCAGTATCAGGGGTGTGGGTTCTGGAGTGAGACCACTGGACTCAGGTCCTGGCTCCTCAACCTGCTCACTGGGTCACCTGGGGGCTGGTTACATAACCTCTCTGTGCCTCAGTATCCTCATCTATACAGTGCTGTCAGGGAATCCCTACGTCTGAGCAGCCTTGGTGAGTGACAGCCTGCCCGTGCTTCAGTTTACTCTGAC
Organism: Zalophus californianus; assembly: GCF_009762305.2. Taxonomy (NCBI): domain Eukaryota; kingdom Metazoa; phylum Chordata; class Mammalia; order Carnivora; family Otariidae; genus Zalophus; species Zalophus californianus. The sequence continues at coordinate 114,246,698 of NC_045602.1, forward strand.
TTAAAACGGAGAGCTTGATACACATCCAGCAAGGGCTGGTATGAAGATTCAAAAAAGACAACCATGTATCTAGAGCTTTCTGCCAGGTGGTGCCATGGGCCTGCTGATTGTTTGCTGGTGTTATGGTCAAAGTGCTATCATCCAGACCAGCTCTGGAAGGACACACAAGAAACGGTCTCAGAGGGCACCTCTGGGGAGGACAAGTGGGTGGTGGGGGACCCTAACTTGCTCCTATATGTTGTTTTATACTTTCAGAATTTTGTGTCACATACATGTGATATTACTATTACCGAAGTGGGCTACGTAACTGTCATACAAAGGTGCTCCCTTGTCACGACACACGGTCTCATGCTGGCCAGAGACCCCATCCGCCAGTCCCGGCTTCCCCACCCCTCCAGAGCCACACCCACGCCTTGCCCAGGCCCTGTCTTCTAGCCCACTCCATGTCTCCCAGCAAGACCCCAGCGCGACCTTAAGAGCCAGCAGGTGTCTCCTTCTGAGCACAGGCATGTGACACGGGGCCAGCCGAGGCTCCATCCCTTCACCTGTCCACTGGCTCACCTGTAAGTGAGGTGACCACACTGCCCCACAGGGTAGCTGTAAGGACTAACATGACGTACTAGAGGAACGCCTGGCTGGCTCGGTCAGTGGAGCATGTGACTCTTGATCTCAGGGTCATGAGTTCGAGCCCCATGTTGGGCATAGAGCTTACCTAAAAAAAAAGGAGGTATGGATGCCTGGGTGGCTCAGTCAGTTAAGCATATGCCTTCGGCTCAGGTCATGGTCCCAGGGTTCTGAGATCAAGTCCCACATCAGGCTCCCTGCTTAGTGGGGAGTCTGCTTCTGCCTCTGCCCTTACCCTCTGCTCGTGCTCTCTCAAATAAATTAAAAAAGTCTTTTTTTAAAAAATGAGGTATTAGAGTGCTAGGTACAAATCCCTGCTTCCTGTCCTCTGAAAGGGCAAAATAATGTTGAAGGGAAGCTGCCTCCTCCTCTGAGCTCATCTCCCCCACGAGCCTCTACCACCCTGCAGGTGGACTGCAAACCTCCCAAGGCAACAGGCCTCCCGGCCTTTGCACTTGCCGGTCCCTTCCCTCATCTCCCTGACGTTGGCTTCTTCCCACCACTCAGTTTCTCCCCAAGTGTCACCTCCTCACAGAGGCCCTCCTAGACCACCCCGTCTAAAGTGGCCCCCCTGTTTGTTTTCTGCACGGTACTTACCATTACCTGAAATTGAGTGGTTTTTTTTTTTTTAAGGTTTTATTTATTTGTTTGACAGAGAGAGAGAGAAAACACAAGAAAGCCTAAGCAGGGGGAGCGAGAGAGGGAGAGGGAGAGGGAGAAGCAGGCTCCCCAGCTGAGCAAGGAGACTCGATCCCAGGACCCCAGGATTATGACCTCAGCTGAAGGCAGATGCTTCACTGACTGAGCCACTGAGGCGCCCCTGAAATTGTGTTTTTTAAATAAACTTTTTTGGGGAATTTTAGATTCACAGAAAAATTGCAAAGACAGTACAGAGGGTTCCCGTATACACTTCAACCAGTCTTCCTCATGTCACATCCTAACCTGACCATGGTACGTCTGTCAAAGCTAAGAAATTAACCCTGGCACATCACCATTGACTAAACTGCAGACTTTGTTCAGATAAAATTGTACTTTTCCTTTATTTATTTACTTGTTTTCAACTGCCTCCCCCACTGGAAGGAAAACTCTGAGAAGCAGGGAGTTTGCCATACTTACTCACCAAGTCCCTCCTACCTGGCAATAAATATTGATCGGTAAAAGGAGGGGAAATATTGGCAAAAGCAGCCAATGATTACTAAGGACTCCCTCCATCATGCACTGTTCTGAGTGCGCTAAACATTGTAAATCATTTAATCCTCAGGACAGCCCAAGAGGTAGCTACTAATTATGGGGAAACTGAGGCATGGCACAGTTTGGTGGCTGGCCGAGGCCACACAGATGGTTAGGACCAGAGTGGACAGACTCCAGGGCTTCCCTCGGTACCAGAATAAAAGCTAGTCCTTCCGTGTCCTTAGTCCACACCAGAGCCGGGGGGTCAGCACCCTTCTGTGGGCAGGACCCTAAGGCCCCAGGGCAGCTGATTTGCCTGAAGCCACGGGATGGACTGGGGTGCAGGGCTGGGATTGAACCCGAGCCTCCTGCCTCCAGCTGGCTGCCCTGAGGCGGTGACTTCCCTGGGCTCTGCCCTGAAGGGTGTGAGGCACCGCTCCCAGGGCCACCACCAGCCCCACCCTGCTGCCGGGAAGCAGAGGGCAGCCGGTTCGGCTGCAGTCTGTGGGCTCTCTGCTGTGCCCCCCGACTTCCCAGAGGGGCGCTGAGATGCCCCACCACCTCCCTTTGCCCATAGCCTTAGCCTGGGCCTCCAGGATCTGACCCCTGGGGAGGCGGGGTGGAGGAGGGGTCCTCTCCATCCTGGAGGAGGCTGCCTTCTGGGGTGGGGGGGGGCTAGCTGGGCTCTGGGACAGGGAGGGAAAGGAAGAAATGGTCGTCCCTGTCTGGATGAGGGCGGGGGGAATGGAGCAACAGGGAGGATTATTAGGCTTTTCCCAACACCCTGGGACCAGCTGGAGAGGTGTCGGGCACCTCCCAAAGGGGAAAGCCGTTCTGGAGCCGGTGGGCAGGACCGAGGCCGGCCGCCCCCATGCAGCCTGGGTTCCGCCCAGCGCCAGCCTGGCGCAGACTCCAAGCCCTAATAATGTTTGCTGGATGCTTTGAATACAAGCGGCAGTGCCCAGAATCTCCTTGAGGTTTCAGCCAGGCGTGCCCGCCCCATCCCCCCTTCTGGGGAGCAGAATAAGTGGTGGGGGCCGTGTGACAGGGGACACCATGAGGTGGTGGCAGCCTCCGTGAGAGAGGCAGGCTGCTCCACCCAGAGCTGGGGGTAGGGGCGCCTTGTGCGCGGCTAATTAAACAGCGACTGTGCTGAATCGGGGCGAGGTTGCTGCTTGCTAATTAAAGGTGCGGGCGGCTTGCCTAGCAAGGAGGGAAGTCAGAACAGCTCTGGAACCATGTCAAGAGGCCAGGCCGGCAAGGACAGAACTGGCTCTGGGCATCTCTTCCATCCTCGGGCCCTCCCAGCTGGGCCCCACGGCCCCCTCCCCACTTCCCTATCTCTTCTACCCACCTTGCTGGAGCCTGGGGCCACGGACTTCCCCCTCCTCACCAACCCAAACTGCTTTCCTGATAAGGGCCTGCGCGTTGGGGAGGTGGAGCCTGCTGGTGCCCAAGGTCTGGGCTGGTGGGTGGGCATCATTTCGAACCTCTGAGGTATACTTCCTTTCACCCTACTCCCAAGAACCCCGAGTTGAGCGAATGAGCTCCATCAAGACGGGAGGTTGGCTGGTGTGAACGAGGCCCCAAGATGACTTCCGGAATTACAGATTCTGAGATTCACAGGGGCTTTGAGCCTCACCCAGTTTCCCCGATGTAACAACACCTGATGTTAGCTGGGGTCCTGCTCTGCCCCACGTGCCCCAGTGTGTATGAGAGAGAAAGACGGAGATGGAGAGACGGTGTTCCTTTCTGATCTCAGCACACAAATCTAGAAAAAAGAAGACAGGAAGCAAGGATGTCTGGTCCTCGGAGGTTCCTATATAGCGACAAGGAGGTCGCCGGCTGCCTGTCCCTGCCCGGCATCTGCTCAGGGCAGGGCGTGGCTCCGTGGCTAAGAGCTCCCAGTCCCAGCCCCACCACTTGCCAACTGTGTGGCCTGGGGCAAGGTAGCTATTGCTCTGCGCTTTGGGTTCCTCATCTGCAAAGCTGAGGATGGTCGCTGAGGGGACCAAGAGAGATAATCCAGGTGAGGCACTTAGCGCAATGTCTGGTCCACAGAACAGGCCCCGAAAATATCAGCTGTTATTATGTGAGAACTTGGGGGACTCAGGTAGGTGTGGCCCAGTGCCCACCTCTCTTCCAGGTGACTTCCTTACTGACAGCACAGGCGCAGCCCTCTCGGGATAATTCTATCAGACACAAGGAGAGCATGTCACCCTTCCCGCCAGGGCTCTCATATCCTCTCTGACCCCCATAGCTTTATGAGGGAAGTAGAAGAGCCAAGAAGCAAACAAAATGGATGCTCAGAAAGCTAAGTGACCTGCCCGAAGTCATAAAGCTCAGAAAGGGGCAGAGACGGCCCTGGTCCCTTGAGTGGGAGAAGATGGGCTCACGGTTCCCATGGTAACATCTGTCGAGGTTCTACGGGATGCCAAGTCCTGAACCAGCCAGAGGGACCTAGGGGGACTGGACACTCACTCTGCCTTCAAGAGGACCCGGTCTGGAAGGGAGGAAAACACACCAATAATAGGAATGCAAGGCAAAGGTGGCAGGCATCCAAGCTGGTGCTCCAGCGCCCTCCATGCAAGGGGCTGAGAGTTGCTGCTTTGACTTGGAGCTCAATTTGAAAGCTAAGGTTGTGCTTCTATTGGGAGGGTAAAATCAGCATTGGGGGAGCCTGGGAAGGCTGATAGGGCCCCTCTGGTGCTCCCAGGAGAAGCCTTCACAAAGGGGGTCAGACACTCTGCTCCGGGAAGTGCCTATGGTGCCTGCTTCTGAGGTTTGGGGTCTGTCACTTGAGGTATCTGACAGTCCCAGATGGTGTGACTTCAGACACTACACTGTCCAGGACCCACAGCAAGAATCCATCCATGTCCTAAAGGGGCTGTAATGGGTCCCATCCAGGTGGCCAGTCACTTACCAGTCACTGCCATGCGATGCAGTAGGGGAAGGATGCAGTGCCCATAAGGGGCCCAGAGACAGTAGAAACCTTTCCAGGGTGAGAAAGTCAAGGCCTCTGGCCCTGATGCTGGACACCTGGACCTTAGGCAGCCAACCCAAAGCAGGCAAGAATGAGTGCAAGGTCACTGGCCTTGGGGTTGATGTCTCCATCTTCCCTCCTCAGAGATCAGGACTCAGCCAGAAGAACGGGGCAAAGGGCCCAGGCAGGTCTAGCCACAAGGAAGCCTGTGCAAGCAAAGCTAGCAGCTCCTTAAAAACACACCATGCCGGGCGCCTGGGTGGCTCAGTCATTAAGCGTCTGCCTTCGGCTCTGGTCATGATCCCAGGGTCCTGGGATCGAGTCCCACATCGGGCTCCCGGCTCAGCGGGAAGCCTGCTTCTCCCTCTCCCACTCCCCCTGCTTGTGTTCCTGCTCTCACTGTCTCTCTCTGTCAAATAAATAAATAAAATCTTTTAAACAACAACAACAACAACAAAACACCATGCCTCAGCCTCCCCAGGGCCCCCTGCACCCTCCCTAGCTTGGCCAAATGCTGGTCTGGGGCGCCCTCTGGTGGCCACATGGGGCAGTGGCAGACGCAGCCCGGGGTTTAAGGGTGGGTGGTCAGACTTGGAGACATCAGAGTGGACCGCCTCTCCCACTGCACAGATAGGAAAACCAAGGCCTGGGGCTATGGGGGATGGGGAAGGGAGTTACATGCCCAAGGTCATGCAAGTAACCTGCCCAAGTCAGTTTCCAAGCCTAGAACAGAACCCAGACCTCCTTCTGTACCAGTGGCTTCTCTTGGTGGGTCTCAAGGCATCCCCACCAGGGGAGGGAAGACTGAGTGTCCAGGAGGCTCACTCCCCAGGGACCATAGACAACTGAATGGTAGGCAGCTGAGCAGCTATGTGATGGGGTACATAGCACTTCCCCTCTCTGGCCTTGGGTTCCTTACCTCTAAAGCCTGGAGCTACTGGCAAGGGCCATGGAGACTGGGGTCCTTCTCATACACCGCTAATAGTGAGGCTAGAACCAGCCAGCCTTTCAGGAAATCCTAAAATGAACCTTCCTACAGCAAGTATTGGGTATCATACTAATGGTGAAAGACTGGGTGCTTTCCCCCTGAGATCAGGAACAAGATAATGATGTCCATTCTTGCCACTTCTATTCAACATTGTACTGGAAGTTCCAGCCAGGGCACTCAGACAAGAAAAAAAAAAAAAAGCATCCAGATTGCAAAGAAAGAAGTACAACTATCTCTATTTTCAGATGGCATGATCTTGTAAACAGAAAATCCTAAAGAATCCACGCACAAAAGTTAGAACTAATAAATGAGTTCAGCAAGGATGCAGGATATAAGACGAATATACAAAACTCAATTGTTTCTCTGTGTACTTTGCAATGAACACTTCAATAATGTAATTAAGAAACTAATTTCATTTACACTGCAATCAAAGAGGATAAAACACTTACAAATAATTTAACAAAAGAAGCATAAAATTTATACTCTAAAAATTACAAAATATTGTTGGAAGAAATTAAAGAAGACCTAAATACATGGAAAAACATCTCTGAAGACCCAATATTATTAAGATAGCAAGACTCCCAAAATTGGTCTTCAGATTCAACACCATCCCCATCAAACTTCCAACTTGCTTCTTTGCAGAAACTGACAAGCTGATCTTAAAATTCTTATGGAAACTCAAGTGACCCCAAACAGCAAAACAATATTCAAAAAAGAAGAACATTGGGCGCCTGGGTGGCTCAGACGGTTAAGCGTCTGCCTTCGGCTCGAGTCATGAGCCCAGGGTCCTGGGATAGAGTCCCGCGTCGGGCTCCCTACTCCTTGGAGCCTGCTTCTCCCTCTGCCTCTCTCTCTCTCTCTGTCTCTCATGAATAAATAAATAAAAAGTTTAAAAAAAAAAACAAAAAAGAAGAACATTGTTGGAGGACCCAGAGAAAGCTTTCTACAAAGTTACAGTAGTAAAACAGTGTAGGACCGGCATAGGGATAGGCATATAGATTAATGGAATGGAATCCGAGTCCAAAAATAAGCCCTCACACTTACAGTCAATTGATCTTCAACAAGAGTGCCCAGATAGTTCAGTGGGGAAAGGACAGGCTTTTCAACACATGGTGTTGGGGCAATTAGATACCCACATGCAAAAAAAAAAAAAGGAGGCTGGGCACCTTCCTCACACCCCACACAAAAAATTAACTCAAAACGGGTCGTAGACCCAAATACAAGTGTTAAAACTATAAGACCCTTATAAGAAAGCATAGGCCTAAATCTTCATGACTTGGATCAGTCAATAATAAGACACAAAAGCATAGAAAAGACCAAAAAAAAAAAAAAACCCAGGTAAATTGGACATCATCAAAATAGCTAAATTCTGTGTTCCAAAGGACACTGTTAAGAAAGTGAAAAGACAGGGTGCCTGGCAGGCTCAGTGGGTGGAGCGTGTGACTCTTGATCGGGGTTGTGAGTTTGAGCCCCATGTTGGGTGTAGAGGGTACTTAAAATAAGACCTAAAAAAAAGAAAAAGAAAGAAAGTGAAAGAACACAGAATGGGAGAAAATATTAAATATTTGCAAACCATATATCTGATAAGGAATTGCAACCAGAATATACAAAGAACTCTTACAACTCAATGATAAAAGACAAATAACCCAATTTAAAAATGGGCAAATGATCTGAATAAACATTGATCCAAAGAAGATATACATATGGTCCATAAGCTCACGAAAAGATGCCAAAAATCACTAACCATCAGGGAAATGTAAATCAAAACCATGAGATGCTACTTTGCACACGCTAGGTTTGCTATCATCGAAAAAGACAGTGTTGGCAAGGATGTGGGGAAGTCAGAACCCTCCCACACTACTGGTAGGAAGGTAAATAATGCAGCCACCTTGAAAAACAGTCTGGGAGTTCCTCAAAAGATTAAATAGAATTACCATGTGACCCAGCAGTTCCATACCTGGGAGGCATAGATCCAAGAGAAATTAAAATATATGTTTACCCCAAAAGTTACATGAATGTTCACAGATGCATTATTCATAAGAGCCAAGAAAGTAGAAACAACCCAAATGCCCATCAACTGATGAATGGATAAATAAAATGTGGTCTATCTACACACAGAAATATTATTCAGCAACAAAAAGGAACTAAATATTGGGACGCCTGGGTGGCTCAGTCAGTTAAGTGTCTGCCTTTGGCTCCGGTTGTAATCCTGGGGTCCTGGGATGGAGTCCCAAATCCTCTGGCTCCTTGCTCAGCAGGGAGTCTACTTCTCCCTCTCCCTCCACCCCCTGCTCATGCTTTCTCTAACTCTCTCTCTCTCTCAAATAAAAACGGAATTAAATACTGATACAATCTATGACATGGATAAACCCTGAAAACATGCTAAGTGACAGAAGTCAGTCAGAAGAGACCACACATTGTATGATTTCATTTACATGAAAAGTCCATAATGGGCAAACCTATACAGACAGAAAACAGACTCTTTTATAGCAGTGGTTGCCTAGAGCTGGGAGGAGGCCACTGGGGAGAGATGGGTGTGGGGTTCTTTATGGGATGCTGAAAATGTCCTAAAATTGATTGTGGTGATGATCGCACAACTCTGACTATACTAAAAACTAATGAATTGTATGCTTTAAATGGGTGAATTGTATGGCAAGTGAGTCATATCTCAATAAAGCTGTTTAAAAAAAAATGGGGCGCCTGGGTGGCTCAGTCATTGAGCGTCTGCCTTTGGCTCAGGTCATTATCCCAGGGTCCTGGGATCAAGCCCTGCATCAGGCTCCCATGCTCAGTGGGAAGCCTGCTTCTCCCTCTCCCACTCCCCCTGCTTGTGTTCCCTCTCTCACTGTCTCTCTCTCTCTGTCAAATAAATAAATAAAAGTTTAAAATAAATAAATAAATAAAAGGGTCTGCCTTTGGCTCAGGCCCTGATCACAAGGTCCTGGGATTAAGCCCCCTGCCCCTGTCATCAGGCTTCTTGCTGAGCAGGAAGTCGGCTTCTCCTCTCCCTCTGCCCCTCCCCCCTACACCCCCCCCCCCCATGCTCTTTCTCTCTCTCAAATAGATAAAATTTTTAAGAATAAAGGGTCCTGGGATCGAGCCCCACATCGGGCTCCCTGCTCAGCGGGAAGCCTCCCTCTCCCTCTCCCCCTGCTTGTGTTCCTGCTCTTGTTATCTGTCTCTGTCAAATAAATAAATAAAATCTTTTTAAAAAAAAAGAAAAAAAGAAAGAAATTAATTAATTAATTTAAAAAATACTGTTCTTTGGATCCATGACTCTACTTCTAGAAATTTCTTCTAGGAATTACTCAAGTGCATAAAAACATATGTATAAAGATTTCCATCACAGTATTGTTTATAATAGCAAAAGTGTGAGAATAACCTAAGTGCCCATTAGTAGGGGAACCAGTCAGTTATGTTCAACCCTGGGATGGAACCACGGAATCATTAAAAAAAGATTAAAAATGAGAGTCACATTTACTAACATGGACAAGGCCTACGATATACTGCCAAGTTAAAAAAATAAATCTATAGATTAAAAGGGACTTAAAAGACAGATTTTTTCAGACAAAATTATGCTATCTAGGGATTCACACTGGGTGATAACTAGCAAGAAAGTGATGACCTTAAAAGTCACTGCAACAGTGGGGCACCTGGCTGGCTCAGTTGGTGGACTATGATTCTTGATCTCTGGGTCCTGAGCTCAAGCCCCAGGTTAGGCATAGAGCTTACTTTTAAAAAAAGAAAAAAAGGGGGTGCACCTGGCTGGCTCAGTCGGTAGAGCATGTGACTCTTGATCTCAGGGTCATGAGCTCAAGCCCCACATTGGGAGTAGAGATTATTTTAAAAAGAGAAAAGTCAGGAGCACGGTAACTTTTTGTGGGGAGTTTGGGGGAGGGGGCACACTGTAGGCTAGGGTGGCTGGCAGAGTTCTTCACTGGGCAGTGAATCCAAATGAACAATTATTTTATATGGTCTTTCTATGTCATATTTTGTTAACAAAAAAGTTAAAAATCAACTTTACTCATTTCAATTTTTAAAGCAAGTATCATAAGATTCCATTCTTGTGAAAAAATATCTATATGTGTATATGCACAAAAACCCCTGGAGGTTTGGGATTTGGGGTGTTCTTAATTTATATATTTCTGAATTTTTGCTTTTTTTTTCTGCAGTGAACAAGAAATGCTTTTACAGCCAGAAAAAAACAATAAAGCTATGTGTCTGTTTTGGGGCATCCCCTTGGAGCTCTGACATTGTTTGGGCAGGATGGTGGACCCTGAGGCACGGGGAGATGGCACAGGGCCACGTTCAGGACAAGTCCAAGATTCATCGTCTGCTCAGCCCCCCAGGCTTTAGCCAAATCCCCAAGGCCCAGCCTCCACCACAGCTTCCTGGAGACTCAGCGGTTGCACCCTGTGCTCCAGACACTGGGAATGCAGTTCTGGCCTGGCAAACCTGATGCAGGTCACTGTGCTCCCGTCCACACAAGCCTCCCAGGGCAGGCCAGAGGGAGAAGCCCTGGGCAAGGGGCAGGATCTCATCCTGGCTGGCTTTGCTACTAGCAGCACAAAACCCCATGATAATGAGCTAATGAGCACTTCCTATATGCTAGCCACTTGCGCTAGGTGGGTTACCTGGTTGGTTTATGGAACCATCCCGATGACCTGAAACCATGGGTGTGGTCAATCTTCACAGTACAGATGGGCACACTGAGGTCCAGGGAGCCTAGGTGACTGCATCCAGGGGCTGGGAAGCCCAGGTGCCTGGGGCACTCACTGCAGCTGAAGCTGGACTTGGCATGCACAGCCTCAGGGGCTTCTCCCAGGAAACCAGGAGAGTGGCTGCCCTCATTTTGCGGATGAGGGCGCTGAGGCTGAGACAGGGAAGTCACCTGTCCATGTCCCACAGCGACTATGTGGCAGGTCCAGGAGCGGAGCCAGAGACACGCAGCTGTTCCACCAGGTGGCCCCTCCCAGCTGCCAGAGGCCATGGGCATGCTCCCCGCTCCGTGCACTGGCTCCGGGTAAAGTCAGTAGTTACCGCACTACAACTCTGGGAGTGAGCAGCTCTCCAGAGCAGCGGGCCTGCCTGCCAGCAGAGCTCCCCCAGTTAGAGAGTGTGCCTTCCCAGCAGGGACAAGGACACTGAATGACAGAGCCAAGGGCAAAATGCCAGGGACAGCTGCCGGGGCCTCAGGGGATCTGTGACCCTCCACGGCCTCCTCAGGTAGCCCCAGCCCAAGATTATCCCAGGCCCCTCCAATAGTCAGGTGGTCAGCCAGCTCATGTCAGAAAGCTCACCATGGACAGAGGGCCGGGCCACTGGCAATGTGAGCAGCTGCTTCTTCAGGTCCCCACCATCTGCCAGGCACCAGCTAGGCTATGCAATCTGGCACCAAGCCTCACAAAGCCCTTTCAATACATCATATCTGCCTCACTTTACAGAAGAGGCAATGGGGGTTCAGAGAGGTAGAGTGACTTGTCCAAAGTCACACAGCCAGGCCGTCTCAGAGGTTCCTGGTGGCCAACTTCAACCAAGGAAGGACAGAGGAAGGGATCATCCAGGACCCTTCAGAGGGAGGGAAAGGACCCACTATGGAGGGGAGGTGGGCAGAAGGGAGGGCCCACCTCCTGAGCTCTGACTCTCTGGACATAACTTATTCATCAATCCACTTGTTCTCTGCTTATGCAGTCATGGACCCTCTCCACATGCCAGTGTCTTTGCTGGGCACTGAGGACTCAGGTAAACCCGGCCCATCTGTGCTCTCACAGAGCTCATGGCCTAGCAGAACAGAAAGGGAAACTGAGGCAGGAAGAGGCCACCACTTGCCTGGGTGTACTAATATTTACTGAGGGCCTACTGTGGGCCATGCCCAGTGCTGGGAACTGAGGGCAGCACGTAAATGAGAAGCACAAGGCTCCTCCCCTCCCAAAGCATAAATTCTGGTGGTATCCAGCCCCAAACCTCCAGAAACCCTGCCTGCGTGACCTTTGAGCCCTGAACACAATGGGAAATTTCTCTAGGGGTTCTCCAGAGTCCTACTTGGGCCTGGTTCTGGGCTGCTGAGCAGGGATCCAGAAAGGGCAGGGAAACCCAACTAGTGCCTTCCCTAGGAACAAAATCAAGGCCCTGGGCAGGCCAGAGCTGTTCAGAGGGGTCTGCAGTCATCCACTCTGGACAACTGGAAGGCCAACAAGGGCCACCCATTCAGGGTGTAGCCACAAACTCCCGGGGCTGGACACAATGACTCTCACCGAGTGGAGGCCACTTGGCCAAGGCCACCCAGGCCTTACCACACCTTTGTTCCTCTGCTCCCCCTGACAGCAATCCTGGCTCGGAGGCAGCGTTATGGCGTTCGGTCCCAGCCGCTCTGATATCAGGTCCATTTCATAGCCTAGGAAAGGGGACAAACGAGGCAGTGGAAGGATTGCCCAAGATCACACCAGCTCATGGCACAGGCAAACTGTGAACCAGGGACTGTCAGTCTTCTTCACCAGCTCACAGGCCAGGCTGCCACCCATAAGGATGGGCACATTTACAGCCACGCTGGTAATGCTGGACGGCTCTCCAATGGGGACACCGCATGAGCTGCGGGCACAGAGGGAAGCTTCGTTCCTAAGTCCCCTGCTTGGTTTTTGTTTTTGTGTTTGTGTTTCCAAATGCCAGACTTTTGCTGTCACCTGAGCTGTTCAAATGAGGGGCCCCTCTCAGTGTGAATGACAGAGAGGATCCCCTGGAACTGCTCCATCTCAGCAGCCAAAAAGCTGGATTTATATTTTCAAGTGGGATTTTAAATGTTCGGGGGTTTTCTCAGAGAGAGAGAGAGAGAGAGAGAGGAAGCACAAGAGAGCTGAAAGAGCATGCAAGCGCAGGCAGGGAGGGGCAGAAGGAAAGAGAGAATCTTAAGCAGGTTCCATGCCCAGTTCGGAGCCCAATGCAGGGCTCGATCTCACGACCCTGAGATCATGACCTGAGCAGAAACCAAGAGTCAGACACTCAACCGACTGTGCCACCCAGGCTCCACTAAGTGGAATTTAATTTTTTTTTAAAGATTTTATTTATTTGACAGAGAGAGACACAGTGAGAGAGGGAACACAAGCAGGGGAAGTGGGAGAGGGAAAAGCAGGCTTCACGCTGAGCAGGGAGCCCAATGTGGGGCTCGATCCCAGGACCCTGGGATCATGACCTGAGCCGAAGGCAAACGCTTAACGACTGAGCCACCCAGGCGACCCTAAGTAGAATTTTAAAAACTGCCAAATCCCCTTGGTAAAAAAAGAGAGTCAAACTAGGAGAATGAAAAAAAAAATAGGAGAATGGCTAAATAAATTATTAAGACAATATTATAAAGCCATTAAATAACTTTAAAGAAAATTTTAATATGGTGAGAAAATAGTCACCATATAATGTAAGGTGGAGGGAGGGGAAGCCAGCTCTAGAGTATTATGACAATTAAAATATACACTTATATGCATATGTATGATCCATACAGAAGAACGGGACTGGAGAGAAATACGACAAAATAGCAATGACAGTAATCTCTGGGCAGCGAGATGACAGATGACTTTCATTTTCTCCTTTGCACCTTTTTGTAGTTTCCAAATTTTACAATGAGTATGAATCGCTTTTCTAATTGGACATAAAACAGAAAGGCAGAGGACAGGTTGCCCTTGTCCAGGCTCATCCCCTCTACCTCCACCCACCCTGTGGCCTCTGGGCTCTGTCCTCACTGACCAGTCCAACACCGGCCAGAGCTGAGGGACCCCGGCCAGGCCACTGGCGCTGAGGACAGCACACAGAGGTCGTGGGCTTCACCGGCCATCTCTGCCTGTGGAGGAACCAGCAAGGGGACACTGCCCTGCCTGGGCCCTTCAGAAGGGTCAATGGCAAGCTGTCAATTTCCTGGCCAGGGACACTGGGATTTGGTGCTCTCCGGGGCTGAGAATCAAAACATTCATTATCTGCTGTATGAGGGAAGTCATCTTCTTTGTTCCTTGCATTTCTTGCAGAGCTGCTGAGTGCAGCAGGAAGGCTGGAGGAGAGCTGACCTTTGTCATCCTCCCACCGTGGGCTCAGGTGGGCTCTCGGCTTCCCCGCATGGGACTGGAGCGCCTGGCCCTTCTGACCTCCAGGCTCGGGGTTTCTTCTAACCTGAGGGGTGAAGCCCAGGGGTGCTGGCCTGCGTTCACATTCACCCTCCTGGGTTACTGTGCTCCAGGAGCCACTCAGCTCCGCCTTCTGAGGTGCCTCCTCCTGCACCACCCCATTCTCACCCACAGGGGGCTGGCCCGAGGCAGAGTTTCCAGAGAAGGGCCTCCCTGCTCTCTGGAGCTGTGGATTTGGGCAGGTTCCAAGAATGGTGCCCTCACTTCCTTCCAGCTGAGATCCTAGCCGCCCCCTCCCTGTCCTGGAAGCTTCCGCCCTCCTCCTGGGCTATTTTAGCAATCAGGTCACCCGTTGGCTCACTCTGAGCTTGCGGTCACTTAAAACCCACAGGCCCTTTTCACAGAAATGGTGCTATCTCTTCCTCTTCCAGATGCTGCCAAAGTGAGGGTCCTCAGGGGGAAAACAGCATGAGGTGATGGCTTGGTGGTCCTCCTGTAGCAGGGGGCCCTTGCTCAGGAGCTGAGGCGATGCATTATTTCCAACCCCACTGTGGCCAGTGTCTGGCACAAAGAGAGAGCTGGTCACAAGGATGTTCAGATGGCTGAATACCTATGTGGCCCTGCGCTGTACACAGAGTCCGCCCTCTGGTCCTCAGAGGCTCTAGGCAGGGAGCCAATCCCCACTTAGAGGGGAACTGAGTGACCTCCGAAGGTCATCGTGTGGTAAGCAGCCAGGCTGCAAGGGACCCTGGGGTGCCCCAGCAAAGCCCAAACCCACCTCGGCTACACTGACACTTCCCAAGGGCCTGGCACACATGGCCACTGACCCAGGCTGCCAAATGAGTTTTTTTTTTTAAGATTTTTCCTATTTATTCATTTGAGACAGAGAGATACAAAGAGAGAGAGCATGAGCAGGAGGAGAGGCAGAGGGAGAGGAAGAAGCAGTCTCCCCCTGCCCCCGGCTGAGCCAGGAGCCTGACGTGGGGCTTGATCCCAGAACCCAGAGATCATGACCTGAGCCAAAGGCAGACACTCAACCATCTGAGCCACCCAGGCGTCCCATGCCAAATGAGTTCTTGTGATGAAGCCTGGGGAGGCTTCACACCCCTGGTCCTAATGACACAGCGGGTTCCCAAAAGCCCACGCGAAACCCAAAGCCCAAAGCCCCTCTCTTATAGCCCATGTGTGTTCTACTCAGAGCCGCTGAGGATGCTGATCACCTGCTCCAGCTAAACCCTGGCTCAGAGCGTATGGAGACCTCTGGCTGAAGACCCCTCCCACAGCTCCAGGCTGAGGAACGTTGGCCTGTTCTCATCCTTCCCTCCCCAAGGCATCTGACTGACCGCAGGCTCTTGCTGGCCAGCCCAGTGTCAGGTGCTGGACCAAGAACCCTGGGGGACCCGGGGAAGAAAGACAGCAAACATGAGAAAGATTACAGCTATGGGGGCACTGACAGCAGTGGGGAGTCACAGGCCCTGCCTGTCTGAGGCTGGGAAGAGCCTGGTGCGGTCCAGGAATGGATAGAGGCCGGTGTGTGGCTGCAGCGGCACGTGCAGCAGGAATAAAACACAAGCCACGCAGGGAACTGACAATTTTTGAGTAGTCACAGTAAAAAAGTAAAAAGAAGTGAAATTAATTTTAATAATGTATTTTATTTAACCCAAATTTTTATAACAAATATTGTCATTTCAACATATAATCAATATAAAATTATTAATGAGGTATTTTACAGCCTCTTGGACTATAGCTTCAAGAGCCAATGTGTATTTTATTTTTTTAATTTATTTTTTTAAAGATTTTATTTATTTATTTGACAGAGAGAGACACAGCGAGAGAGGGAACACAAGCAGGGGGAGTGGGAGAGGGAGAAGCAGGCTTCCCGCGGAGCAGGGAGCCCGATGCGGGGCTCGATCCCAGAACCCTGGGACCATGACCTGAGCCGAAGGCAGACGCTTAACAACTGAGCCCCCCAGGCACCCCTTATTTTATTTTTTTAAAGATTTTATTTATTTATTATTAGAGAGACAGAGAGAGAGCACAAGCAGGAGGAGGGGCAGAGGGAGAGGGAGAAGCAGGCCCCCCTGAGCGCGGAGCTGGACGCAACACGGGGCTTGATGTGGGACTCGATCCCAGGACCCTGAGATCATGACGTGAGCTAAAGGCGGGCGCTTAACTGACTGAGCCACCCAGGCACCCCTGTCAGTGTGTATTTTATATGGACAAGCAACATCTCAATTTGGACTGGCCACATTTCAAGTGCTCAGCAGCCCC